>NC_034174.2:1535793-1545793 GCF_002021735.2 Oncorhynchus kisutch
CTGAGAGGGAAATGCAGGCTGAGAGGGAAATGCAGGCTGAGAGAGAGAGAGGCAGGCTGAGAGAGAGAGGCTGAGAGAAAAAGGCAGGCTGAGAGAGAGAGGCAGGCTGAGAGAGATAGCCAGGCTGAGAGAGAGAAAGGCAGGCTGAGAGAGAGGCTGAGAGAGAGGCTGAGAGGAGGCAGCCTGAGAGAGAGAGTGAGAGAGGCAAGCTGAGAGGAGGCAGGCTGAGAGAGAGGGAGGCAGGCTGAGAGAGAGGGGCAGGCTGAGAGAGAAAGGCAGGCTGAGAGGAGGCAGCCTGTGAGAGAGAAAGAGAGGCAGGCTGAGAGAGAGAGGCAGGCTGAGAGAGAGAGAGACAGGCTGAGAGAGAGAGGGGCAGGCTGAGAGAGAGAGGCAGGCTAGGAACAGTGGGTTAACTTGCCTGATTAGGGGCAGAATGACAGATTTGTACCTTGTCAGCTCGGGGATTTGAACTTGCAACCTTCCGGTTACTAGTCCAACGCTCTAACCACTAGGCTACCCTGCCGCCCCAATCACTCAGCCTATTGAGTCCTCTGGTCCCACTCACACAGAACTACCCTACGCCTTGATCTCTTTCTCCCATCACTCTCCAGATGAAATCCTGCGACTAGTGATGTCTGATCGCCCTACAACCTGCCCACTTGACCCCATCCCCCCTTCTCCAGACCATCTCTGGAGACCTTCTCCTAATCCTCACGTCTCTCATCAACTCCTCCCTGACAACTGGCTGGATCCCCTGTGACTATAAAATGGCCCGGGTCACTCCCTCCTCAAGAAACCAACACTCCACCCCTCTAACGTCAAAAACACTCAAAATGTAGTTTTCTTTCCAAAACACTTCAGTGTGCCGTCTCTGACAAACTCTCCTCTTCTTGAGCCTAACCAGTTATAGCTTCAAGACAGGTCACTCAACAGAGACCATTCTCCTCTGTGTCACGAAGGCTCTACACTCTGCAAAAGCTGACTTTCTCTCTGTTTTCATCTTCCTAGATCTATCCGCTGCCTTCGACATCGTGAACAATCAGATCCTCCTCTCCACCCTCTCAGGGTTGGACGTCTCAGGCTCTGCACACTCTTCACTCTCACGCTCCTACCAGGTGATGTGGAGAAGATCTGTGTCTGCACCACATACTCTCACTACTGGTGTCCCCCAGGGCTCGGTTCTAGGCCCTCTCTATACACCCTGTCACTTGGCGCTGTCATATTCTTTAAAAAAAAAAAATATTCATTTAATTACATTTATTTAACTAGGCAAAACGGTTAAGAACAAATTCTTACTTTAAATGACGGCCTACCAAATGGCAAAAGGCCTTTTGCGGGGATGGGGGCTGGGATAAAAAAAAATATATATATATATATAAATATAGGACAAAACATCACGACAAGAGAGACAATGCAACACTGTGTAAAGAGAGACCTAAGACAACAACATAGCAAGGCAGAAACACATGACAACACAGCATGGTAGCAACACAGCATGGTAGCAACACATGACAACACAGCATGGTGGCAACACAAGATAACAACAACATGGTAGCAACACAACATGGTACAAACATTATTGGGCACAGACAACAGCACAAAGGGCAAGAAGGTAGAGACAACAATACATCATGCAAAGCAGCCACACCTGTCAGTAAGTGTGTCCATGATTGAGTGTCCATGATTGAGTGTCCATGATTGAGTGTCCATGATTGAGTGTCCATGATTGAGTGTCCATGATTAAGTCTCCATGATTGAGTCTCCATGATTGAGTCTCCATGATTGAGTCTCCATGATTGATCCTCACATGGTCTCGCCTATCATTGTTCTCTTTTAAGACCATCACAGTTGACAACTACACACTAAAGTGCAAAGAACCTTGGTGTGACCCTGGACTGTCGTTCTCTGAAATCATCAAAGCAGTGACTCGCTCCTGCAGGTTCATGCTCTACAACAGTGGTTCCCAAACTTGTTATAGTCCCGTGTACCCCTTCAAACATTCAACCTCCAGCTGTACCCCTTCAAACATTCAACCTCCAGCTGTACCCCTTCAAACATTCAACCTCCAGCTGTACCCCTTCAAACATTCAACCTCCAGCTGTACCCCTTCAAACATTCAACCTCCAGCTGTACCCCCTCTAGCACCAGGGTCAGCGCGCTCTCAAATGTTGTTTTTTGCCATCATTGTACGCCTGCCGCTATACGATACATTTATTTAAACAAAAGAACGAGTGTGAGTGTTTGTCACAACCCGGGAAGTGACAAAGAGCTCTTATAGGACCACAAATAATAATATAATAATAATCAATCATTTTGCTCTTTATTTGGCCATCATACATTTAAAACCTTATTTGTTCATCAAAAATGGTGAATAACTCACCACAGGTGAGATGCACAATCGAGAGCATCCTGGCGGGCTGTATCACCGCCTGGTATGGCAACTGCACCGCCCTCAACCGTAAGGCTATCCAGAGGGTAGTGAGGTCTGCACAACGCATCACCGGGGGCAAACTACCTGCCCTCCAGGACACCTACACCACCCGATGCTACAGGAAGGCCATAAAGATCATCAAGGACATCAACCACCCGAGCCACTGCCTGTTCACCCCGCTGTCATCCAGAAGGCGAGGTCAGTACAGGTGCATCAAAGCTGGGACCGAGAGACTGAAAAACAGCTTCTATCTCAAGGCCATCAGACTGTTAAACAGCCACCACTAACATTGAGTGGCTGCTGCCAACACACTGTCAATGACACTGACTCAACTCCAGCCACTTTAATAATGGGAATTGATGGGAAATTATGTAAATATATCACTAGCCACTTTAAACAATGCTACCTTATATAATGTTACTTACCCTACATTATTCATCTCATATGCATATGTATATACTGTACTCTATATCATCGACTGCATCCTTATGTAATACATGTATCACTAGCCACTTTAACTATGCCACTTTGTTTACATACTCATCTCATATGTTATACTGTACTCGATATCATCTACTGTATCTTGCCTATGCTGCTTTGTACCATCACTCATTCATATATCCTTATGTACATATTCCTTATCCCCTTACACTGTGTATAAGACAGTCGTTTTTTTGGAATTGTTAGTTAGATTACTTGTTCGTTATTACTGCATTGTCGGAACTAGAAGCACAAGCATTTCGCTACACTCGCATTAACATCTGCTAACCATGTGTATGTGACAAATAAAATTTGATTTGATTTTGATTTGAGAAGGGTGTACCTGAAAGGATGCACATAACTCTGCAATGTTGGGTTATATTGGAGTGAGTATCAGTCATAAATAATTCTCCACTCACAGTCTGTGCCTGTATTTAGTTTTCATGCTTTTGAGGGCCGAGAATCCACTCTCACATAGGTACGTGGTTACAAAGGGCATCAGTGTCTTAACAGCGTGATTTACCAAGGCAGGATACTCTGAGCGCAGCCCCATCCAGAAATCTGGCAGTGGCTTCTGATTTAAATTAATTTCTCACAAACCGCTTGCTGCAGTTTTGAAGAGGCTCTCTTGTTCAGATATCTGTATGTGGACTGGAGGCAGGGCATGAAAGGGATAACGAATCCAGGTGTTTGACTCTGGGTAATTGCGCACCCAGCTCACTCAGGTGCTTCACTATATCACATTTGACATCCGTAAGCTTGAGTTCATTTGAACACAAAACAATCATACAATGATGGAAAGACCTGTGTGTTGTCCTTGTTAAAGCAGACAGAAAAGAGCTCCGACTTCTAATTAATCATAACCTACATTTTGTCCCACACATTGAATATAGTTGCAGAGAGTCCCTGTAATCCTAGATTCAGATCATTCAGGTGAGAAAAAACATCACCCAGATAGGCCAGTCGTGTGAGAAACTCGGCATCAAGCGGTCAGACAAGTGAAAATGATTGTCAGTAAAATAAACTTTAAGCTCGTCTCTCAATTTAAAAAAAAATGTGTCAACAGTTTGCCCAGTGATAACGAGCGCACTTCTGTATGTTGTAAAAGCATTACATGTTCCCTGCCCATATCATTGCAAAATGCAGAAAATACACAAGAGTTCAGGGGCCTTGCTTTAACCAAAGTCAATTTGATGTCACAAAACTGTCCAGTACTTAAAAAAGATCCTCTCATGTTGTCCTGGATTCCAGTGGTTTGCAGAAGAGGATGTCTTCCTTAATTGATCCCCCATTAACGTAACGGACATACACCAGGAGCTGTGCCAGGCCCTCCACGTCTGTTGACTCATCCAGCTGTAACAGACTTATACCAGGAGCTGTGTCACGTCTGTTGACTCATCCAGCTGTAACAGACTTATACCAGGAGCTGTGCCAGGCCCTCCAGGCCTGTTGACTCATCCAGCTGTAACAGACATATACCAGGAGCTGTGTCACGTCTGTTGACTCATCCAGCTGTAACAGACTTATACCAGGAGCTGTGCCAGGCCCTGCACGTCTGTTGACTCATCCAGCTGTAACAGACATATACCAGGATCTGTGCCAGGCCTGCCATGTCTGTTGACTCATCCAGCTGTAACGCATATAATTCATTGGCTTGTATGCGAAGCAGTAATTGTTTCAAAACATCTCCCGCCATGTCACTGATGCATTGTGAAACTGTGTTGTTTAATTAAGTCATTGTCTATATATTTTTTGGGGCCTTTTCACCCAGCATGGTCCCAGCCATATCTGTGGTAGCAGGAAAAATGAAGTCCTCCACAATAGTATGGTGCTTGCCTGTCCTAGCCACTCGGTAGCTCACCGTATAAGATGCTTCTTCTTATTAATGGAATCTATTTCTTTTATACACGTCTTACTACTGGAAAGTCGTCCTTATGAAATTATTATTAAAAGAAAATGTAAATCCCATTTTTTTGGCATGTCCCTGAAGGCATTGCGCGTACCACAGTTTGGGAATGCCTGCTCTACAACATCCATAGAGACAAACAGGAAGCAGGAACTAATCCAGGATTTTATCATCTGACGTCTTGACAACTTCATCTCTTGGCTCCCTGCTTGTGTCATCAAACCCCTGCAACTTATCCAGAATGCCTCAGCCCTCCTGGTGTTCAACCTTCTCAAGCTTTCCCATGTCTCCCCGCTGTTCTGCACACCACTGGCTTCCAGTCCTAGCTTGCATCATCTTCAAGACCCTGGTGCTTGTCTACTGAGCAGCAACGGGGAGTGGCCCCTCCTTACCTTCAGGCCCAAACCTCCACCCCAAGCACTGCGTTCTACCACCTCTGGTTTCTTGGCCCTCCCATACATCAGCCCAATCAAAAACTCTTCTCTGTCTCTGTCCTACATCTCTTCTAGTCTCACTCTAACTCACTCATCTGCCCTGGGCTCTTTCTGTAATTCAGACCCAATGTATCCAAGAAGGAATGCTGGTGTTACAGAGCAACGAGAGGGGAGTCCTGGCCACCTCTTCCCTCCATTCTATTAGCTAATCACTTGATAATGAGATGTATGACCTTCGATGACAGATTTGCTATCAACTAGTAACTGCAATATTCTCTGCTTTCTCTGCTTTCGGACAAGATACCCCTCCATGGCTATTCAACTCAATGGATTCTCCATTCACCTTGCGGACAGGAAAGAGGAGTCAGTGTGTGTGGGGGGGGTTTGCCAACAAATGCTGTGCTGACTCGAGCGCAGTGGAAGTCTCGACCCATTGTTCACCATCTTGGAATACCTGATGGAAGTCATACCCATTGTTCACCATCTTGGAATACCTGATGGAAGTCATACCCATTGTTCACCATCTTAGTCACAGCTGAAAACTCCCTCGGGACGTAGAAAGGTCGACATTTGACCATCAGGTTCTATATATTCCACTTCAGGACAATAAAATAACAAGTTGTACGAGGCTTTAAACAAGTATGAGGCTGCTTTTCTGGTTGCCAGAGATTTTATTCCCGCATCAATCAAGATGCCCAACTTCCATCAACACGTCTACCTCGCCACTAATAGTGATACGTTCTTCGATAAGGTTACTCTATCCACAAGGAAGCACTCAAGGCCCTCCCTCATCCCAATTTGTCAAATCAGATCATGTCTCCGTACTTCTGCTTCCTCTTTACAAGCAGAAGCTCAAACAAGCTCAAACAATTCTAAATTGATCTGGGAGAATCTAAAAAGTTAACAGGGAACGACCATAGTAACACTGCAAAAAGACTAGAAATCATGGTGAATAACAATCTAACACAGGATGCAGTCGAAATAGCAATAGCCTTAAATTCCTACTTTATTGACTCTGTCAGGCTACTGACACAGAACCCCTCCACTGGTTTCTTGTGCTCAGTGCTAGTGAATGACACTCAACCTGTCTGCATCATAAGGGAGGTTTCTGAGTCAAAGGTGAACAAGGTGATTAGCTCACTAAAGAACTCTAAAGCCAAATATGTGCTTTGGCTGGACTCTACCTTTCTTAAAAACTACAAAGAGTCACTCATTAGCCCCATTACTAAGGTCACCAACACAACTATTGGTCTCAGGGTGTTTCCAAGGGTATGGAAGTCGGCCATAATAACGGCCATCTTTAAATCAGGTGACCCTGCTGACGTGAGTAACTACAGGCCCATTAGTATACTACCTGTGGTGTCAAAGGTTGTTGAAAAATGTGTAGCAAAACAACTGATTGCCCACCTCAACAACAGCCCCTTCACATTACACTCCATGCAGTTTGGCTTCAGAGCGAAACACTCCACAGAAATGGCCAACTACTTTCTTCTGGAAAATGTGAAGTCCAAGATGGCCAAAAGGGGCGTTGTTGCGGCTGTGTTTCTGGACCCAAGGAAGGCTTTTGATACTGTTAACCATGAGTTTCTTATCACAAAATTGTCCAAGTTCAACTTTTCCCCGGATGCCTTGAGATGGATGAAATCATACCTTGAAGGCAGAACTCAGTGTGTAAGTGTGAGCAATGAGCTGTCGCCCACTAGCTATGATGTGGGCGTGCCCCAAGGGTCAATACTGGGGCCCCTCCTGTTCAGCCTGTACAATAATGATCTGCCTTCTGTCTGTACTGGGTCTGAAGTTCAAATGTGTGCAGATGATACAGTGATATATGTGCATGCAAAGAGCAAACAACAAGCTGCACAATAACTCACTACTGTAATGGTCCAGGTTACAAAGTGGCTCAGTGACTCGTGTTTGTATCTCCATGTGAAAAAAACTGTTTGCATGTTCTTCACAAAGAGGGCAACAGATACTACTGAGTCAAATGTCTATGTGTCAGGGGAGAAGCTCCAGGTGGTATCTGATTTTAAGTTCCTCTGCATCATACTTGATTCCAAGCTCTCTTCTAAAAAGCATGTGAAAAAGGTGATTCGGATAACCAAATTCAACCTAGCTAATTTCCGATTTATACTAAATTGTATGACTAGAGGTAGCAAATCTGTACTTCAAATCTATGATACTCCCCCACTTAACATACTGCTTGACTAGTTGGGCCCAAGCTTGCTGTACAACATTAAAACCTATTCAGTCTGTCTACAAACAGGCTCTCAAAGTGCTTTATAGGAAGCCCAATAGCCATCATCACTGTTAGCAAGGCTCTTGGGATATGTCTCTATAAGCTTGGCACATCTAGCCACTGGGTTTTTTGCCCATTCTTCAAGGCAAAACTGCTCCAGCTCCTTCAAGTTGTATGGGTTCCGCTGGTGTACAGGAATCTTTAAGTCATACCATAGAATCTCAATTGGATTGAGGTCTGGGCTTTGACTAGGCCATTCCAAGACTGTTTCCCCTTAAACCGAGTGTTGCTTTAGCAGTATGCTTAGGGTCATTGTCCAGCTGTAAGGTGAACCTCCTTTCCAGTCTCAAATCTCTGGAAGACTGATTTCCCTCAATAATTTCCCTGTATTTAGAGCCATCCATCATTCCTTCAATTCTGAACAGTTTCCCTGCCAATGAACAACACGCTGCTGTGACAGGTTAAAGGAAATATTCATAGCCTGTTATATATTAAAAAGTATTAGTAAGTTCATAGTATGTGAGGATCTTAAAACATCTAAGGTTAAAAAGATGCATTCAGTATTAGTTGATAGAAATTGATAACATTCATATAATTGTGTTAAAGTTAAAATCAGTCAAGCGTACAAAGGGTATGAATTGTGAGAGTAATGTGTAAACGTTAGATTGATTACTTTATTTTGTAGTGCCTAAAAGTGTTAATCTGTGATCTACGAAATGCTCTTAATCTATGAGCCGGAGATCGATTGCTCTGGTCTCCACCCATATTCCTGGGGAAATCGCGGTCTTTTCTCATGGAACTAAAAGTTGAATTGAGAAAACAACACCGTATCACTCTCGGGATTATTTCTCCCCTGTTTTCAGGGGCGTAACACTGCCACCACCATGCTTCACTTTGGGGATGTTGTTCTCGGGGTGATGAGAGGTGTTGGGTTTGCACCAGACATAGCGTTTTCCTTGATGGCCAAAAAGCTCTCTCCATTTTAGTCTCATCTAACCAGAGTATCTTCTTCCACATGTTTGGGGAGTCTCCCTTTGGCGAACACCAAATGTGTTTGTTTACATTTTCTTTTAGCAATGGCTTTTTGTATGGCCACTCTTCCATAAAGACCAGCTCTGTGAAGTGTACAGCTTAAAGTGATCCTATGGACAGATACTCCAGTCTCCGCTGTGGAGCTTTGCAGCTCCTTCAGAGTTAACTTTGGTCTCTTTGTTGCCTCTCTGATTAATGCCCTCCTTGCCCGGTTTGTGAGTTTTGGTGGGCAGCCCTCTCTTGGCAGGTTTGTTGTGGTGCCATATTCTTAAAAAAAATTTAATAATGTATTTAATGGTGCTCCGTGGGATGTTCAAAGTTTCAGATATTTTTTTATAACCCAACTCTGATCTGTACTTCTCAACAACTTTATCCCTGACTGGTTTGGAGAGCTCCTTGGTCTTCATAGTGCTGCTTGCTTGGTGGTGCCCCTTGCTTAGTGGTGTTGCAGACTCTGGTGCCTTTCAGAACAGGTGTATATATACTGAGATCATGTGACAGATAATGTGACACTTAGATTGCACACAGGTGGACTTTATTTACCTAATTATGTGACTTCTGAAGGTAATTGGTTGCACCAGATCTTATTTAGGGGCTTCATAGCAAAGGGGAGGGGCTTAATAGCAAAGGGGAGGGGCTTCATAGCAAAGGGGAGGGGCTTCATAGCAAAGGGACACACCACTTTTCTCTTGTACATTTTTTTGAATTTTTTTAAACACGTTTTTTTTTTTTTCACTTCACTAAATTTGGACTATTTTGGGTCTGTCCATTACATGAAATAAAAATAAAAATAAATTTAAATTACAGGTTGTAATGCAAGAAAATAGGAAAAACGCCTAGGGTGAATACTGTACCCTACCGGTCAAAAGTTTTAGAAAACCTACTCATTCTAGGGTTTTTCTTCATTTTATACTATTTTCTAAATTGTAGAGTAATAGTGAAGACATCAAACCTTTGAACGAACACATATGGAATCATGTAGTAACCAAAAAAGTGTTAAACAAATCAAAATATATTTTATATTTGAGATTCTTCAAATGGCCACCCTTTGACTTGATGACAGCATTGCACACTCTTGGAATATTCTCAAACAGCTTCATGAGGTAATCACCTCGGATGCATTTCAATTAACAGGTGTGCCTTCAAGGTAAGAAGCAAGTCTTGACCACAGCATACTGGCACAATAGCAGCATTTACCACGGCATACTGGCACAATAGCAGCATTTACCACAGTATACTGGCACAATAGCAGCATTTACCACGGCATACTGGCACCATAGTAGTCTTGAGCACCTCATGATGTCACTATTTTAGCCTTGACCACAGCATTCTGGCACCATAGTTGTCTTGACCGCAGCATTCTGTCACATTCTTGAAGCCCAAGAAAGAAACACTCACCTAGTACATTTGGAAATGAAAAAGGTTTATGAACGAGTTTTTGGAGGGATACTGTTTAAACGATTTATTAAATGGAAAACAAA
>NC_034174.2:1550793-1770793 GCF_002021735.2 Oncorhynchus kisutch
CTTAGTGACAGACAGGTCCTTTCAGCCCTGACACATCCCAGAGCCCAGATCCCAGTAAACAGTGATTTCAAAAAGAAACACACATCTGCACTCTGTCACTCTAATTCCATATATTTAATAAAACAAGCAACCTTTCCAGAGCGAACTGCTGTCATCTGGGTTTGACATAGTGCAGTCAGATCTGATGTCATCTGGGTTTGACATAGTGCAGTCAGATCTGCTGTCATCTGGGTTTGACATAGTGCAGTCAGATCTGCTGTCATCTGGGTTTGACATAGTGCAGTCAGATCTGCTGTCATCTGGGTTTGACATAGTGCAGTCAGATCTGATGTCATCTGGGTTTGACATAGTGCAGTCAGATCTGCTGTCATCTGGGTTTGACATAGTGCAGTCAGATCTGCTGTCATCTGGGTTTGACATAGTGCAGTCAGATCTGATGTCATCTGGGTTTGACATAGTGCAGTCAGATCTGATGTCATCTGGGTTTGACATAGTGCAGTCAGATCTGATGTCATCTGGGTTTGACATAGTGCAGTCAGATCTGCTGTCATCTGGGTTTGACATAGTGCAGTCAGATCTGCTGTCATCTGGGTTTGACATAGTGCAGTCAGATCTGCTGTCATCTGGGTTTGACATAGTGCAGTCAGATCTGCTGTCATCTGGGTTTGACATAGTGCAGTCAGATCTGATGTCATCTGGGTTTGACATAGTGCAGTCAGATCTGCTGTCATCTGGGTTTGACATAGTGCAGTCAGATCTGATGTCATCTGGGTTTGACATAGTGCAGTCAGATCTGCTGTCATCTGGGTTTGACATAGTGCAGTCAGATCTGCTGTCATCTGGGTTTGACATAGTGCAGTCAGATCTGATGTCATCTGGGTTTGACATAGTGCAGTCAGATTTGATGTCATCTAGGTTTGACATAGTGCAGTCAGATCTGCTGTCATCTGGGTTTGACATAGTGCAGTCAGATCTGCTGTCATCTGGGTTTGACATAGTGCAGTCAGATCTGCTGTCATCTGGGTTTGACATAGTGCAGTCAGATCTGATGTCATCTGGGTTTGACATAGTGCAGTCAGATTTGATGTCATCTAGGTTTGACATAGTGCAGTCAGATCTGATGTCATCTGGGTTTGACATAGTGCAGTCAGATCAGATGTCATCTGGGTTTGACATAGTGCAGTCAGATCTGATGTCATCTGGGTTTGACATAGTGCAGTCAGATCTGATGTCATCTGGGTTTTAAACAGTGCAGTCAGATCTGATGTCATCTGGGTTTTAAATAGTGCAGTCAGATCTGATGTCATCTGGGTTTTAAACAGTGCAGTCAGATCTGATGTCATCTGGGTTTTAAATAGTGCAGTCAGATCTGATGTCGTCTGGGTTTTAAACAGTGCAGTCAGATCTGATGTCATCTGGGTTTTAAATAGTGCAGTCAGATCTGATGTCATCTGGGTTTGACATAGTGCAGTCAGATCTGATGAGGAGGAGGTATTGATATCAGGAGGAATTGATATCAGGATGTATTGATATCAGGAGGTAGTGATATCAGGAGGTATTGATATCAGGAGGTAGTGATATCAGGAGGTAGTGATATCAGGAGGTATTGATATCAGGAGGTATTGATATCAGGAGGTATTGATATCAGGAGGTATTGATATCTGGACGTAGTGATATCAGGAGGTATTGATATCTGGAGGTATTGATATCAGGAGGTATTGATATCTGGACGTAGTGATATCAGGAGGTATTGATATCAGGAGGTATTGATATCTGGAGGTATTGATATCAGGAGGTATTGATATCTGTAGGTATTGATATCAGGAGGTATTGATATCTGGACGTAGTGATATCAGGAGGTATTGATATCTGGACGTAGTGATATCAGGAGGTATTGATATCAGGAGGTATTGATATCTGGAGGTATTGATATCAGGAGGTATTGATATCTGGAGGTATTGATATCAGGAGGTATTGATATCTGGAGGTATTGATATCAGGAGGTATTGATATCTGGACGTAGTGATATCAGGAGGTATTGATATCAGGAGGTATTGATATCTGGAGGTATTGATATCAGGAGGTATTGATATCTGGAGGTATTGATATCAGGAGGTATTGATATCTGGACGTAGTGATATCAGGAGGTATTGATATCAGGAGGTATTGATATCTGGAGGTATTGATATCAGGAGGTATTGATATCTGGAGGTATTGATATCAGGAGGTAGTGATATCAGGAGGTATTGATATCAGGAGGTATTGATATCAGGAGGTAGTGATATCAGGAGGTATTGATATCAGGAGGTATTGATATCAGGAGGTAGTGATATCAGGAGGTATTGATATCAGGAGGTATTGATATCAGGAGGTATTGATATCTGGACGTAGTGATATCAGGAGGTATTGATATCTGGAGGATTTAGATATCAGGAGGTATTGATATCAGGAGGTAGTGATATCAGGAGGTATTGATATCAGGAGGTATTGATATCAGGAGGTAGTGATATCAGGAGGTATTGATATCAGGAGGTAGTGATATCAGGAGGTAGTGATATCAGGAGGTAGTGATATCAGGAGGTAGTGATATCAGGAGGTATTGATATCAGGAGGTATTGATATCTGGACGTAGTGATATCAGGAGGTATTGATATCAGGAGGTATTGATATCTGGAGGATTTAGATATCAGGATATCAGGCCATATCAGGCCATTATGTTGGTTATGGGATATGATTGGTTGAATAATTATTTCCTATATTAGTCTACGACAGCTTTTTTTTCAATCTGAAATTAGTATTGAAAAATGATATCCTATCAATCTAAGACTTCTATTAGAATTGATTACGAGAGTCAGTGTTCTAATTGATAAATGATTGATGACCCCTATAGGTTCAATGAATTACGACTAAATTCTCTCTGTTGTTGTGTCTTATGTATGAGTCAGTTTGCTAGCCTTTTTCCCTGGTTCCATCTTAGACTTAAGATTCAGCGGATGAAATCATCTGTTAAAATGAATGGTCATCTTTTCCCCCTCTCTGTCTTCCGGTTGGTGAGTAAAGCACGCACAAGCCTGTTAGGCTTTAGATTACTGTCACAACTGGTAACAGTAACATTTCACTGATGTAGACATGCAATGGCTAGGCCAGCAGCATTCCCTCCATTCCTCCTCCCTCACTCCTTCTCTCCTCCCTCTATTCCTCTTCCCTCCCTCCATTCCTACCTCCCTCCCTCCATTCCTCCTCCCTCCCTCCTTCCTCCTTTTATCCCCTTCCCGCCCCCTCCTTCCCTTCTCTCCACCTCTCTCCTTCTCCTCTTCCCTCTCTCCATCCTCTTCTCGAAGGAAGAAAGGAAAGGAAAGGAGAGGAGAGGGATGGAGACAGAGACAGAGGGAGGAAATCATTAGGCGTGTTAGGTGTAAAAATGGGTCAGAACAGATCCCATGCTGGATCATCTTGCAGAATGCTGGGCTAGTAAATTAAGTAAGGACTAAGGTTGCGTACAATATGTCACACTATTCCCTATGTAGTGCACTACTTTTGACCAGTGCACATAGGGAATAAGGTGCCATTTGCGATGCAGCCCTAGTCTAATTACCCCTGCAAATCCTCAGCGCCATAACTAGAGTGGACGGAGAGGCAAAGAGTGTGCTATTACTAACTGGGGGAGGGAGAGAAAATGAAGAAGGTCATTTGATGAAATGTTTTGCTGAAAGCAAGTTTACTTTAGAGGATACTGTATCCACCAAACTGAGGAAACAACAGTGTAACATACATTAACCAATGAAAGCATAACTTGAAAAATGAAATGAAACCTTGCCCCTAAAAGAAAGGAGATGATGAATGAAAATAATGATTTGATGTACTTTACCATGACGATGTCAGCACACTGTGTGGTGGTGATAGTGCCTACTATGCAGTAGCCCTTTAAGGCTGCAGGTATGGGTGTGGTCAACAAAACAAAACAACAAAAAATCACTGTCCGAGTTTATTGAAGCTATTTTCATATTTTTCAAGCTTAACATTGTTGTCATCTATCACCCGCCAGGTGCCCCTGGAGAGTTCCTCAATCAGCTTGACACCTTGATTAGCTCATTTTACTGGGTGACTTCAATCTCACAACGTCTGACTTCGATTCATTTCCTCTTTTGACCTCACACTTTTCCCTATCACTAACAAGGCAAAACAAAACAAAACGAACGTGACGCTATATGACAACGAGTGCTGACATGCAACTACACATAGACAATAACCCACCAAACCAACATGGAAAATGGCAACCTAAATAGGATCCCCAATCAGAGACAACGATAAACAGCTGTCTCTGATTGGGAACAAATTCAGGCCACCATGGACCTACATTTACCTAGACATGCCAAAACCCTACAAATATACAAAAAACCCTAGACAGGACAAAAACACCCATCCTCGTCAGACCCTGACCTAACCAACATAATAAAGAAAACGAAGATAACTAAGGTCAGGGCGTGACAACAACATAGCAATTATTTTTTATTCCTGTTTGTTAGATCCTGATCTTTATTCAAATGCTCACTGACGTTTTGCCATTCGGGCGAACAAATAATGGGCTATTACCAACATCTTTGTCTCTTATTACAGCGTCGACAGTGCTACTGACTGTAGTGGTGGTGCTTGCCTTGCAACTTCAGTGCACACAGCATTATATAATAACATTTCGTTTTTTGAAGTGTCAAAATAAAAGTTAATTTGACGTGTTCATTTTGACAGTCTAAAGACCTGAACGGCCTTCCATACGAAAACAAATTATGATTTTGACAGTTGTTTGTGTGGAATCACCTCATACATGTTTTGCTTCATTTCTGAGATAGCTCCCCCCCTCCACAACACAGTCAGATAGATAGAGCTCCAGTGTTCATACCCAGGCATATGCTGTGCTCCAGGTGGGTTGCAGACCTGGCCTGGGTTCAAATACTATTTGAAAAATGTCATATACTTTAGTAATGTTTGCTCCAGCCTATCTGGACTGTCAGATGGGCAGTGGTGCCGTTTTGCTACTATTCTATTGGTCCATTAAGCAAGGCAAGCTCAAGAAAGCACAAACAAAGTATTTGAAAATATTTCAAACGGTATTTGAGGAGACAGACAGCGACCCTCAAGTCAGCCAATCAGCCAGTCACACCAGATCTGCTCGAGTAAAGCCTATTTGGAATCGCTGCCGCAGTGTGACATGACAAGCACCGCCTGCAGTCTGATCAGCACGCAGTGTGACATGACACGCACCGCCTGCAGTCTGATCAGCACGCAATGTGATCAGCACGCAGTGTGATAGCCCCTGAAAAATATCCCTTTATAGATATGAAGGTTTATATGAGAAGATATTTCACGGGTACAATTCTTATTTCCTCTGCATCAAATAAGAACATTCAAGCTTTGTTTGGTGTTGTTGTGTGTTGTTGTTTTGTGTTGTATGGTGTCGTGTGGTGTTGTGTAGTGTTGTGTGGTGTTTGTTGTTTGGTGTTGTGTGGTGTTGTTTGGTGTTGTTTTGTGGAGTGGATTTGTGTTGTTTTGTGGAGTGGTTTGGTGTTGTTTGGTGTTGTTTTGTGGAGTGGTTTGGTGTTGTTTGGTGTTGTTTTGTGGAGTGGTTTTGTGTTGTTTTGTGGAGTGGTTTGGTTTTATTTGGTGTTGTTTGGTGTTGTGTGGTGTTTGGTGTTGTGCAGTGTTTGGTGTTTGATGTGGTTTAGTGTTGTTTTGTGGAGTGGTTTTGTGGAGTGGTTTGGTGTTGTTCGGTGTTTTGTGTTTGGTGTTGTGTGGTGTTGTGTGGTGTTTGTTGTTTGGTGTTGTGTGGTGTTGTTTGGTGTTGTTTTGTGGAGTGGATTTGTGTTGTTTTGTGGAGTGGTTTGGTGTTGTTTGGTGTTGTTTTGTGGAGTGGTTTGGTGTTGTTTGGTGTTGTTTTGTGGAGTGGTTTTGTGTTGTTTTGTGGAGTGGTTTGGTTTTATTTGGTGTTGTTTGGTGTTGTGTGGTGTTTGGTGTTGTGCAGTGTTTGGTGTTTGATGTGGTTTAGTGTTGTTTTGTGGAGTGGTTGTGTGGAGTGGTTTGGTGTTGTTCGGTGTTTTGTGTTTGGTGTTGTGTGGTGTTGTTTGGTGTGGTTTGGTGTGGCTTGGTGTTGTGTGGTTTGGTTTGGTGTGGTTTGATGTTGTTTGGGAGTGTGGTTCTTCTTAGATCTCTATCTCTCTCTCTCTAATCCCATATAACTATAAATGTATATCTAACCAGAATAATCGATTAGTTACAGCCTTATTCTAAAATTGATTACACTAAACACTTTCCTCAATCTACACACAATACCCTATAATGACAAAGCGAAAACTGGATATTAGACATTTTTGCAAAAATTACATAAGTATTCAGACCTTTTGCGACTTTTGAGACTCGAAATTGAGCTGCAACGTGTTTCCATTGATGATCGTTGAGGTGTTTTTTTGTTTTTGTTATCAAGACTCTTCCTGGAGCTGGCTGCCAGGCCAAACTGAGCAATCGGGGTAGAAGATCCTTGGTCAGGGAGGTGATCACTCTGACAGAGCTCCAGAGTTCCTCTGTGGAGATGGGAGAACCTTCCAGAAGGACAAAGATCCCTGCGGTACTACACCAATCAAGCCTTTATGGTAGAGTGGCCAGACAGAAGCCACTCCTCAGTAAAAGGCACATGACAGCCCGCTTGGAGTTTGTCAAACGTCACCTAAAGACTCTCAGACCATGAGAAACAAGATTCTCTGGTCTGATAAGATTTAACTCTTTGGCCTGAATGCCAAGCATCACATCTGTAGGACACCTGGAACCATTCTTCTGGTGAAGCATGGTGGTGGCAGCTGGGTGAGCTGAGTGGCTCAGTTTGTCCTGGCGGCCAGCTCCAGGAAGAGTCCTGGTGGTTCCAAACTTCTGTAGGCCACTGTGTTCAATGCTGCAGACATTTTTTTGCCCTGACATGCACTATCAACTGTAGGACCTTATATAGACAGGTTCGTGCCTTTCCAAATCATGTCCCATCAATTGAAATAACTACAGGTGGACTCCAATCAAGTTGTAGAAACATCTCAAGGATGATCAATGGAAACAGGATGCACCTGAGCTCAATTTCGAAATTTCATATGAAAGCATGTGAATACTTTTGTAAATAAGGTATTTCTGTTATTAGAATTTTTGTACATTTGCAAAAAAAATCCACTTTGTCATTATGGGGTAGATTAAGGAGGAAAAACATGTATTTAATAAACATTTTTGAATAAAGACTTCTGAATACTTTCTGCACTGTGCTGTTATTGGCAAAGAGGTATGGAACTCTTTCTTATTGAACAAGAGCACCTCCTCCCAGCTGCCCACTGCACTGAGGCTAGGTAAAACAGTCACCACCGATAAATCCATGATTATCGAAAACTTCAACAAGCATTTCTCAACAGCTGGCCATGCCTTCCGCCTAGCTACTCCAACCTCGGCCAATAGCTCCGCCCCCCCCCCCGCAGCTACTCGCCCAAGCCTCTCCAGGTTCTCCTTTACCCAAATCCAGATAGCAGATGTTCTGAAAGAGCTGCAAAACCTGGACCCGTACAAATCAGCTGGGCTTGACAATCTGGACCCTCTATTTCTCAAACTACTGACGCCATTGTCGCAACCCCTATTACCAGCCTGTTCAACCTCTCTTTCATATCGTCTGAGATCCCCAAGGATTGGAAAGCTGCCGCAGTCATCCCCCTCTTCAAAGGGGGAGACACCCTGGACCCAAACTGTTACAGACCTATATCCATCCTGCCCTGCCTATCTAAGGTCTTCGAAAGCCAAGTCAACAAACAGGTCATTGAACATCTCGAATCCCACCGTACCTTCTCCGCTGTGCAATCTGGTTTCCGAGCCGGTCACGGGTGCACCTCAGCCACGCTCAAGGTACTAAACGATATCATAACCGCCATCGATAAAAGACAGTGCTGTGCAGCCGTCTTCATCGACCTTGCCAAAGCTTTCGACTCTGTCAATCACCATATTCTTATCGGCAGACTCAGTAGCCTCGGTTTTTCGGATGACTGCCTTGCCTGGTTCACCAATTACTTTGCAGACAGAGTTCAGTGTGTCAAATCGGAGGGCATGCTGTCCGGTCGTCTGGCAGTCTCTATGGGCGTGCCACAGGGTTCAATCCTCGGGCCGACTCTTTTCTCTGTATATATCAATAATTTGCAAATAAATTCATAAAAAATCCTACAATGTGATTTTCTGGATTTCTTTTCTCATTTTGTCTGTCATAGTTGAAGTGTACCTATGATGAAAATTACAGGCCTCTCTCATCTTTTTAAGTGGGAGAACTTGAATAATTGCTGGCTGACTAAATACTTTTTTGCCCCACTGTATATGGACAGAATTAATCGAACAAAAGGACCAATTGTGATGTTTATGGGACATATTGGAGTGCCAACAAAAGAATCGTCAAAAGTAAGGCATGCTTTATATTTTATTTATGTGTTTTGTGTAGCGCCTGCAGGGTTGAAATATGCTACCCTCTTTGTTTACTGTTGTGCTATCATCAGATAATAGCTTCTTATGCTTTCGCCGAAAAGCCTTTTTAAAATCTGACATGTTGGCTGGATTCACAACAAGTGTAATTGAGTATCTTACATGTGTGATTTAATTAAAGTTCGATTTTTATATCATTTTATTTGAATTTGCCGCGCTGCATTTTCCCTGGTTTTTGGCCAAGTGGGACACAAGCGTCTCCTATACCATAAAAAGTTAAGAGCCATCCGTTGGAAAACTCTGTGTTTATCTTCTACACAGACGGTTCAAGCACTGTGGAGGAGGGAGTGAGGAAGGCAGTCTGGACAGTTACTACAATGGACAATGTGATAGTGAAAGGCATGTTAACTGCAGGAACATCAGCACAGCCGTAAATGGTGGCTTTGACAGAAGCATGCAAACAGGCTGAAGGAAAAACAACTCATATCCACACAGACTCTCGGTATGTTTTCGGTGTTCACCATGATTTTGGAAAAATATGGAAGAACAGAGGATTCATGACATCACTGGGAGCTCCTGCGAAGAATGATGACTCTACCGAATGCTCTCCAGTTACCTGGACAAGTTGCAATTTTGAAAATGAAAGCTCATGGAAAAAATATTTACAGAAGAAAGTAAAGGTAATGATCTGGCTGACAGAGCTGCCTAGGAGGCTGCCAAGAGAACACCTCTGTCACCTAAACTGATTAGGAGTTGCACCTTGGATACATTGCAACACATTAGAGACATGCCACGCAGTGCACCACAATTTGAAGTGTGGGAATGGATGGCTACAGGATGCAAACTCAATCAAGAAGGTGTGTGGAAATACAACCGGAGATGTGTAGTGCCAAATGCACTCCTACCCTACTTGGTGACACAGATCCACTCTTTGGGACACAATGGTGTGGACAAGATACTTTATCGTTTTGTGGGCAAACGGTGGAATCCTGGTGTGCGGAAATTGGCTGAGGCTGTTGTGGCGAATTACAACATTTGTATGGAAAACAGCACCAAGGGACGAGTGAAAGTACAGACACGATGACGCCTGCCTCACCAGGAGTCTTCAGACATCTACAGCTTGATTATATCACGCTGCCCAAATGTAAAGGACAGGAAGATGTGCTGGTCGTTGTTGATCGTTTCTCACGATGGGTTGAAGCCTACCCTACTAAGTAAGGAACTGCACAACACACAGCTACAATTCTGCGTTGAGGAATCATTCCCAGATGGGATTTCCAGAGCAAATAGATTCCGACCAAGGCACTCATTACACAGGAAAAGTCAGGAGGTAGCTCGTCTTCTGAACATAGACTGGCAACTACACTGCCCTTTACCATCTTCACCCGAGTGGACAGGTAGAATGCACAAATCGAGTTTTGAAAGAGAGACTTTCAAAGATGCATCAAGAAGGGATAGAATGGCCAGATGCATTGCCTAAGGTATTATATAGTATACGGGCAACACATAACGAAACCACAGGGTTGAGTGAGTTTGGGGTCGTCACAGGTCGACCCATGTCACTACCAGGCACGTTAGATTTGAGAAAAGCAGACGTTCACTTTATGAGTGACACAATGCTTAACTATTGCATACAACACTCTAATGCAGTAGTAGGAAGCAGACAGACAAGTAAAAGAGGCGTGGGGAACTCCAGAGGGGGGGGACATGACGTAGTAACAGGACAGTGAATAACTCCTGAGGACGTAGTACGAGGACAGTGGGCGATGGTCAAAAAAGTATGTAACAGAGACATTAGGGACAAAATGGGAAGGTCCTTATCAAGTTTTGCTCATAACTAGGTCATACATGTCCAGGGAAAATCGCAATGGATACTGTACATGTCACTCATTGCAAGGTTGTTGATGACAAAGCAGAGCCTGGAGAATTAAAGAACTGATTGATTAGCAATCGGGGGTGAAGAAGCATAGTAAAATGATCAGAACCTTTTATGTTTATGCAGTCATCATGTTAGGGATATCTAGGTGAAAAATCAAACTTTTTCTTGAAAATTGTGACATGCTTACTTAGGAAAATCTATGTGAAATATCAATTTCTCTTGAAACCAGGACATGTTGCTTTCACTTTTTTTGTTTCCTTCGTTACAGGTTATGATAATCTACTGTCTGAAGCTGCATCAATATCCCTTGCACCAAGGACTGTTCCTGAAATGATACAAGATCACCGGAGAAATGTTAATTATAGAAGTCCTTATCAACCTGTGGAACGGAATAAGAATTCTTCACTGCCGGCAGACTGTCAGAATATAATTTCTAATAGTTATCTACAGTGGGCAGAACAAGTATTTGATACACTGCCGATTTTGCAGGTTTATCCTACTTACAAATCATGTAGAGGTCTGTAATTTCTTTAATCATAGGTACACTTCAACTGTGAGAGACGGAATCTAAAACAAAAATCCAGAAAATCACATTGTATGATTTTTAAGTAATTAATTTGCATTTTATTGCATGACATAAGTATTTGATATATCAGAAAAATAGAACTTAATATTTGGTACAGAAACCTTTGTTTGCAATTACAGAGATCATACGTTTCCTGTAGTTCTTGACCAGGTTTGCACACACTGCAGCAAGGATTTAGTGATTTGGGGGGGAGTGTATGAGTATTTTGAAGATAAATACACAATGCAGAGGACTAAAGATCAAGAGGGCATTAACTTGTCTGGGAACAACCTCGCCAATAGCCAATGAAATTGCAGGGCGCCAAATACAAATCAACAGAAATCTCATAAATCAAATTTCTCAACACACAAGTAGGCACCATTTAAAAGATACAATTCTCATTAATCCAGCCACAGTGTCTGATTTCAAAAATGCTTTACAGCGAAAGCTCCACAAACGATTATGTTTGGTCACCACCAAACACCACCACAGAAAAACCCAGCCATTTTTCCAGCCAAAGAGAGGAGTCAGAAAAAGCAAAAATAGAGATAAAATGAATCACTAACCTTTGATGATCTTCATCAGATGACACGCATAGGACTTCCTGTTACACAATACATGTATGTTTTGTTTGTTAAAGTTCATATTTATATCCAAATATCTAATTTTACATTGGTGTGTTATGTTCAGTAGTTCAAAGACATGCTGTGATTTTGCAGAGAGCCACATCAATATACAGATATACTCATTATAAATGTTGTTGAAAATACATGTGTTATACATGGAAATATAGATAAACTTCTCCTTAATGCAACCGCTGTGTCAGATTTCAAAAAAACTTTACGGAAAAAGCATAATCTGAGTACGGCGCTCAGAGCCCAAACAGCCAGAATAAATATTCGCCATGTTGAGCAGTCAACATTAGTCAGAAATAGCATTACAAATATTCACTTACCTTTGATGATCTTCATCAGAATGCACTCCCAGGAATCCCAGTTCCACAATAAATGTTTGATTTGTTCGATAAAGTTCATCATTTATGTCCAAATAGCTTCTTTTGTTAGGGCGTTTGGTAGACAAATTCAAACGTGTGTTCAGGTCCAGCCGAACGTCGGACGAAAAGTTCAAAAATTATATTACAGGTCGTAGAAACTTGTCAAACTAAGTATATATTCAATCTTTAGGATGTTTTTATCATAAATGTTCAATAATGTTCCAACCGGAGAATGTTTGTAGAAAAGCAGTGGAGCTAACTCTCTCGTGACCGTGCGCCACAAGCCTGTGACACTCTGCCAGACCCCTGACTCAAAGAGCTCCCATTCCCCCCTCCTTTATAGTAGAAACAACATTCTAAAGATAGTTGACATCTAGTGGAAGCCTTAGGAAGTGAAAAATTACCCATATCCCACTGTGTATTTTATAGGGGCTGAGTTCATATACTACAATCCTCAGATTTCCCACTTCCTGTTTGGATTTTTTATCAGGTTTTTGCCTGCTATTTGAGTTCTGTTATACTCACAGACATCATTCAAACAGTCTGAAACTTCAGAGTGTGTTCTATCCAATACTAATAATAATATGTATATATTAGCATCTGGGACAGAGTAGGAGGGAGTTCACTCTGGGCACGCTATTCATCCAAAAGTGAAAATGCTCCCCCCTATCCCAAAGAAGTTAACGATCAATGGAAGTGTTTTTTCTGTAATAGGGAATACATTATTAATGGGTCAGAGACATGGGAGGAATTTGTCTAGGCATTGAGCCTGAAACTGATACTTGTTATTTGGCCATTGGCCCAGTTATATTGCAAGGAATTCCAATTGGTCAACCACAGGCTGGGGCTGGGTTATAAAACTGCACCCTGTCTCTTTGTTCTGCAGAGAGAATCACTGAGGACAGGGGAGAATGAACATCTACCTCTCAGCACAACATCTTTGATTTGTCCACTTTGAGTAAACCTATTTTTATCCACCTGATTTGCTATAAGGTCTGTTATTGAAGAGTAACATCAACTGTCTAAAACACAGAAGCGCGCTGTTTCGCCAGTCTAACTTTGTTTTTCCTACTTCCTAGATATGCAGTACGATTCTCACAACATACAGTTGCTGCCACTTCCACAATCTTGTTGAACAACACTAAAACTGTCTCTCTCTCTGATCTCTCTTTACCCACAAAGCACAGTGATTACGACTGATACGTTGTATGTTTTGATGCGTGAATGCAGTTCTACAGTTGTCATCATTATGTTTCTTTCTGCAGTCACTACTGTACATTATGAAATCTAAATTATATTGTGTGTGGATGATTACATGCAATTTGTGTGTGTGTGTGTGTGTGTGTGTGTGTGTGTGAATGTTTATGTTGTTTGGTGCTGAGTATTAGTCAATTAGGAGATGAACACTGTGAATGTTAATGTTGTTTGGTGCTGAGTATTAGTTAATTAGTGGTTGAACACTGTGAATGTTAATGTTGTTTGTGCTGAGTATTAGTTAATTAGTGGTTGAACACTGTGAATGTTAATGTTGTTTGGTGCTGAGTATTAGTCCATTAGGAGAGGAACACTGTGAATGTTAATGTTGTTTGGTGCTGAGTATTAGTCAATGAGGAGAGGAACACTGTGAATGTTAATGTTGTTTGGTACTGAGTATTAGTCCATTAGGAGAGGAACACTGTGAATGTTAATGTTGTTTGGTACTGAGCATTAGTCCATTAGGAGAGGAACACTGTGAATGTTTGGTGCTGAGTATTAGTCCATTAGGAGATGAACACTGTGAATGTTTGGTGCTGAGTATTAGTTCATTAGGAATTGAACACTGTGAATGTTAATGTTGTTTGGTGCTGAGTATCAGTCCATTAGGAGAGGAACACTGGTTCGACATGCTAACAGGAGGAAATGTATCAATCAGCCACTTCAGAACCCCACATCCAGTCCGTTACCATAGTGATTTAGAGGGTGAATAGGGGAGAAGTGGAGGAGCATGGCAGACACCCGCATGCCTCTTACATACACGCTGGTGAACACACACACACACACACACACACACACACAAACGTGCAAGCTTACACACAGTTTGCTCATATTCACATATCCAAACACACATTCATACAACCTCCCTCCCCCTTCTTTCTAAGGAGTTAATCTGTGGAGGAAGATAATTGGTTCATTACATGGTCAATTAGCCAGAGCAACAGTACAGAAGGAGACAACATCAAACACCTGTCCAGGTAGCAGGTAACGAGTAATGATGGATGGAATCACAATCACATGATACATTCCGGAGAGGTGTCCAGTCTCACATGCTATTTCCAGGCCAGATTGAGAATAGAGAAAGCATTTGAAGCCGTACTATTGTACCAGTGTGTCCATTCCCTCCACCCTCGATTACAGTTGTTCTGAAATAACCTATGTTAGGAGTGGGTGTCCAATTAGAGGAGGATATGATTATGGTGTGACCAATCAGTGTCAGAAGTATAAATCATTTGAAATTCCTAACATTAAACAAACCAGACAGCCCCAATTTTTGTTTTTGTTTTTTGAAATGTACTGATACAAATGAAGTAAATGTTATTGTATATTAATGTCTTAAGTATGCTCAAAATAATGTCTGCCATTGTGTATGAACAAACGTTTCCAAACAAGCCAATAGCACTGACGTTCGTAGAGATACTCTTGGTTGGTAATGGGACTGGAGGGACGAGTCTGAGTCTGTGGGTTGGGGTTGTTGGCACTGTACGTAAAGAGAAAACAAATTGTTACTTCAATAGTACAAGATTAAAATACAATGTCGTACTCCTGTACACACCCCACTTGTATCCTGTTTATATGCCAAATAAACAGTTTTTTTTTTTTTTAAACATACTATGGATGGAATGTTGTTCATATAACCAGGGTAACTGTAACACACTAGGCGTAGTGAGGGCGGAGTCAGGCGTAGTGAGGGCGGAGTCAGGTGCAGGAGGCAGAACTTTCAGAAAAGCGCTTTATTACGCACAGGGAAAAGTAGTACTCTCCACGAAACTGGGCGTAATCAAACAAATGCCCCAAAACAGGTAACTAAACAACACGCACTACAACACATCAACACAGTGGGAAAAAGAACCAAGCCCGCAGAAAGAGCAGGTGGGCCAACCGGCTTAAATAGCCCAACTCAAAATGTAAACCAGAAACAGGTGAACCAAATCAGACCAAACCAACAGAAAAGAGAAAAGGGGATCGGTAGCAGCTAGTAGACCGGTGACGACGACCGCCGCCCGAACAGGAAGAGGAGCCACCTTCGGTAGGAGTCGTGACAGTAACATGCTAAGGTAACCATCCTGTGACGTCATGGCCCATAGTCCACCAATATGTCATGCAGATGAGCCATTGAGTAACCATTGGTTACTTGACGAGCCATTGGTTACTTGATGAGCCATTGGTTACTTGATGAGCCATTGGTTACTTGATGAGCCATTGGTTACTTGATGGGCCATTGGTTACTTGATGAGCCATTGGTTACTTGGTGAGCCATTGGTTACTTGGTGAGCCATTGGTTACTTGATGAGCCATTGGTTACTTGATGAGCCATTGGTTACTTGATGAGCCATTGGTTACTTGATGAGCCATTGGTTACTTGACGAGCCATTGGTTACTTGATGAGCCATTGGTTACTTGATGAGCCATTGGTTACTTGATGAGCCGTTGGTTACTTGATGAGCCATTGGTAACTTGATGAGCCGTTGGTAACTTGATGAGCCGTTGGTTACTTGATGAGCCATTGGTTACTTGATGCGCCATTGGTTACTTGATGAGCCATTGGTTACTTGATGTGCCCTTGGTTACTTGATGAGCCATTGGTTACTTGATGAGCCATTGGTTACTTGATGCGCCATTGGTTACTTGATGAGCCATTGGTTACTGGACGAGCCATTGGTTACTTGATGAGCCATTGGTTACTTGATGAGCCATTGGTTACTTGATGGGCCATTGGTTACTTGATGAGCCATTGGTTACTTGACGAGCCATTGGTTACTTGACGAGCCATTGGTTACTTGATGAGCCATTGGTTAATTGACGAGCCATTGATTACTTGATGAGCCATTGGTTACTTGATGAGCCATTGGTTACTTGATGCGCCATTGGTTACTTGATGAGCCATTGGTTACTTGATGAGCCAATGGTTACACTGGATATTCCTTCAGTGGATCTGGTCGGTAGTTCACACTAAGTAGGACTCAATGCTGTATATAGGCAGGCAATGTGCTAAACAGGCAAACATAGATAACAATTTTGGTGGATTTACCAGCAAAATAATGAATGAATCACAATAAAACATAACAAAGCTTACCTCTCCTTCAATGTCGGGGTTTGGACAACCACAACTTGTACAGCCTCAGGGCTTACCTCTCCTTCAATGTCGGGGTTTGGACAACCACAACTTGTACAGCCTCAGGGCTTACCTCTCCTTCAATGTCGGGGTTTGGACAACCACAACTTGTACAGCCTCAGGGCTTACCTCTCCTTCAATGTCGGGGTTTGGACAACCACAACTTGTACAGCCTCAGGGCTTACCTCTCCTTCAATGTCGGGGTTTGGACAACCACAACTTGTACAGCCTCAGGGCTTACCTCTCCTTCAATGTCGGGGTTTGGACAACCACAACTTGTACAGCCTCAGGGCTTACCTCTCCTTCAATGTCGGGGTTTGGACAACCACAACTTGTACAGCCTCAGGGCTTACCTCTCCTTCAATGTCGGGGTTTGGACAACCACAACTTGTACAGCCTCAGGGCTTACCTCTCCTTCAATGTCGGGGTTTGGACAACCACAACTTGTACAGCCCCAGGGCTTACCTCTCCTTCAATGTCGGGGTTTGGACAACCACAACTTGTACAGCCTCAGGGCTTACCTCTCCTTCAATGTCGGGGTTTGGACAACCACAACTTGTACAGCCTCAGGGCTTACCTCTCCTTCAATGTCGGGGTTTGGACAACCACAACTTGTACAGCCTCAGGGCTTACCTCTCCTTCAATGTCGGGGTTTGGACAACCACAACTTGTACAGCCTCAGGGCTTACCTCTCCTTCAATGTCGGGGTTTGGACAACCACAACTTGTACAGCCTCAGGGCTTACCTCTCCTTCAATGTCGGGGTTTGGACAACCACAACTTGTACAGCCTCAGGGCTTACCTCTCTTTCAATGTCGGGGTTTGGACAACCACAACTTGTACAGCCTCAGGGCTTACCTCTCCTTCAATGTCGGGGTTTGGACAACCACAACTTGTACAGCCTCAGGGCTTACCTCTCCTTCAATGTCGGGGTTTGGACAACCACAACTTGTACAGCCTCAGGGCTTACCTCTCCTTCAATGTCGGGGTTTGGACAACCACAACTTGTACAGCCTCAGGGCTTACCTCTCCTTCAATGTCGGGGTTTGGACAACCACAACTTGTACAGCCTCAGGGCTTACCTCTCCTTCAATGTCGGGGTTTGGACAACCACAACTTGTACAGCCTCAGGGCTTACCTCTCCTTCAATGTCGGGGTTTGGACAACCACAACTTGTACAGCCTCAGGGCTTACCTCTCCTTCAATGTCGGGGTTTGGACAACCACAACTTGTACAGCCTCAGGGCTTACCTCTCCTTCAATGTCGGGGTTTGGACAACCACAACTTGTACAGCCTCAGGGCTTACCTCTCCTTCAATGTCGGGGTTTGGACAACCACAACTTGTACAGCCTCAGGGCTTACCTCTCCTTCAATGTCGGGGTTTGGACAACCACAACTTGTACAGCCTCAGGGCTTACCTCTCCTTCAATGTCGGGGTTTGGACAACCACAACTTGTACAGCCTCAGGGCTTACCTCTCCTTCAATGTCGGGGTTTGGACAACCACAACTTGTACAGCCTCAGGGCTTACCTCTCCTTCAATGTCGGGGTTTGGACAACCACAACTTGTACAGCCTCAGGGCTTACCTCTCCTTCAATGTCGGGGTTTGGACAACCACAACTTGTACAGCCTCAGGGCTTACCTCTCTTTCAATGTCGGGGTTTGGACAACCACAACTTGTACAGCCTCAGGGCTTACCTCTCCTTCAATGTCGGGGTTTGGACAACCACAACTTGTACAGCCTCAGGGCTTACCTCTCCTTCAATGTCGGGGTTTGGACAACCACAACTTGTACAGCCTCAGGTTCACTCTAAAGCAAACGATCTCCACCAGTATCTCCCTGATAAATACATGTTTGTGTGATGTTACTGAATCTTTATAGCTAGATGCATTTTCTGGGGGGGGGGGGGGGGAGTACTATCATGTCAACAATATGCATATCTAGCTTTACTAACGTAGCTAGCAGACTAAATAGGCAGCCCAACACTTACCTAACTGTACCAGTCCCTGAGAACGGTGTCCATTTCAGCGTTACTCTTCCACCTTTCAAAATGGATGTTTATGGATTGGTCTTTTTCTTGCTTCTTTTTCTCTTTTGGGTGGAGATGATTCAGATCCAAGACCAGAAAATGATGGCTTGTTGGCTTTGTCTGCTCTGTTTGTTTCTGACAGCTGTAACATGTGACTTTCACTTCCTCTCCAGCTCTGTGTCAGCCAGGTCATTAGAGTGGGCGGGATTAGAGCAAAGACACACCCAGAAGCCCAGTCCAAGGCAGCTCAGTGCTCAACCAAAGACACACCCAGAAGCCCAGCCCAAGGCAGCTCAGTGCTCAACCAAAGACACATCTAGCCCAGAAGCCCAGCCCAGGCAGCTCAGTGCTCAATCAAGGACATACTTAGCCCAGAATCCCAGCCCAAGGCAGCTCAGTGCTCAACCAAAGACACACCTAGCCCAGAAGCCCAGCCCAAGGCAGCTCAGTGCTCAACCAAAGACACATCTAGCCCAGGAAGCCAGCCCAAGGCTCAACCTCCTTGTTTTAGTTTGAAGTGAAAACACTACACATGAATTGGGGGGGCATAGGGTCGCCCACTACCTGCAGATTCCTGCTTAAATGGAGATTCAATAAAGTGAATGAAAGTGAATGAACCAGCTGTGATATTGCCAGCAGAGACCCCTGCTGGCAATTTATTATCTGCATAATGAAGCCTAATACAACTGGGACTTACATACGTAGGTTATCATCAGCAGAGTCATTAGAGGGGCTGTAGATGCAGGAAGGGAGCATGAACCATGACCAACCAACCTACCAACTGATCAAACGTCATACCTACTGTACGTACCTACCTACCAGTGGAGGCTCCTCAGAGTAGGACGGGTAGGACCATCCTCCTCAGTGAATCCTCAAATATAAAATTTGTGAAACATTAAAAAAGTTGTCCTTCATCGGCAAAACAATACTAAATATATTCACGTCACCAAATTATGGATTAAAACACTGTTTTGCATTGAAGGTCTACAGTAGCCTCAACAGCACTCTGTAGGGCAGCACCATGGTGTTGATGGGGGACAGCTAGCTTCCATCTTCCTCTGGGTACAATGACTTCAATACAAAACCTAGGAGACTCATGGTTCTCATCCCCCCTCCATAGACTTACGCAGTAATTATGACAACTCCCGGAGGACATGCTCCAACCTATCAGAGCTCTTGCAGCATGAACTGACATGTAGTCCACCCAATCAAAAGATGAGAGAATGAATCTAGAGCATAACATGTGGTGAGTAGTTGACTCAAAGACAAAGACAAAAGTTGAACAGTTTGAACAAATTAATTTATTCCTAAATTAAGGAGATGCGAGAGAGAGAGAGCAAGCAATGTTTGGTTGTATTTTTTAGTACTTTCACTTAGCTAGTGAATGTAGCTAGCTAGTTTATCCTACTCAAACACCCGGCTCAAACATAGAGGGATGCTATGTTAGCTAGCTGGCTATGGCTATGGCTATCCAGAGGGTAGCTCGAGTTCTGTTTTTTTCTCTTATTTCTTGTATGTTTTACAACTAAAAATATTTTGCATCTTCAAAGTGGTAGGCATGTTAGTTAAATCAAATGATACAACCCCCCCAAAAAATATATTTTAATTCCAGGTTGTAAGGCAACAAAATAGGAGAAATGCCAAGAGGGGTGAATACTTTCACAAGCCACTGTATGAGATTTCTTGGCAATTTCTCGCATGGAATAGCCTTCATTTCTCAGAACAAGAATAGATTGACAAGTTTCAGAAGAAAGTTATTTGTTTCTGGCCATTTTGAGCCTGTAATCGAACCCACAAATGCTGATGCTCCAGATACTCAACTAGTCTAAAGAAGGCCAGTTTTATTGCTTCTTTAATCAGACAACAGTTTTCAGCTGTACTAACATATTGATCAATTAGCCTTTTAAAATGATAAACTTGAATTAACTAACACAACGTGCCATTGGAACACAGGAGTGACGGTTGCTGATAATGGGCCTATGTAAATATTCCATAAAAAATCTGCCGTTTCCAGCTACAATAGTCATTTACAACATTAACAATGTCTACACTGCATTTCTGATAGATTTTATGTTATTTTAATGGACAAAAAATTTGCTTTTCTTTCAAAAACAAGGGACATTTCTAAATGACCCCAAACTTTTGAACGGTAGTGTAAAAATATGAACGAGCGATGTCAGAGTGGCATGGACTAAGATACAATAGAATAGAATACAGTATATACAGATGAGATGAGTAATGCGGCAGTGTAGCCTAGTGGTTAGAGCATTGGACTAGTAACCGAAAGGTTGCAAGTTCAAATCCCCAAGCTGACAAGGTACAAAATCTGTCGTTCTGCCCTTGCACAGGCAGTTAACCCACTGTTCCTAGGCCGTCATTGAAAATAAGAATTTGTTCTTAACTGACTTGCCTAGTAAAATAAAGGTTAAAAAAAATAAACTAATAATTGACTAAGATACAGTAGAATAGTATAGAATACAGTTTATACAGATGAGACGATATCTGAAAGATTCGTAAGCATTATTAAAGTGACTAGTGTTCCATTTATTAAAGTGGCCAATGATTTCAAGTGAGTGTATATAGGCAGCAATATGCTGTAATAAGGCCAAATTTTTTTTTATCATCAACCCTCATCTTAAACGGCACCGACCACCTCTGCCACCTACCTACCTACCTTCCGTGCTGTTGCCTAGCAACACATCTGCAAATAATACCACTACGGTACTTAGTTCCTGCTTTGATTTTCCCCTCAGTTAATTAAGTAGCTATCCTCTTTGTTGTTGCCTAGCAACACATCTGCAAATAATACCACTACGGTACTTAGTTCCAGCTTTGATTTTCCCCTCAGTTAATTAAGTAGCTATCCTCTTTGTTGTCGACTAAGGTGAGTCATGAACTCTCTTATAGATGATGTAATTTGTCAGAATGGATTGTTGTTGTGAAAAAATCAATTGAATACTTATCAATTATACGATCACAGATAACAACATCAACAACAGCAACTGTCTTCTATGAATACATTGCATGGGTAAAAAGATTATGCAGTGAAAAACTGTAATCTCATTTTCTGTCTCTCTATGATTGATTTCGTCAGTGGTGTATTGAGGGCCAGGCAGGCAAGTGGGCTGAGGATGGCTGAGGGAGGCTGAGAATGGCTGAGGCTGGCTGAGGGAGGGCTGAGATTGGCTGAGGGTGGCTGAGGGAGGGCTGAGAATGGCTGAGGCTGGCTGAGGGTGGCTGAGGGAGGGTTGAGAATGGCTGAGGGTGGCTGAGAATGGTTAAGGGTGGCTGAGGGAGGCTGAGGATTGCTGAGGGAGGCTGAGGATGGCTGAGGGAGGCTGAGCATGGCTGAGGGACGCTGAGGATTGCTGAGGGAGGCTCGGGATGGCTGAGGGAGGCTTAGGGAGGCCGAGGATGACTGGGGGAATCTGAGGATGGCTGAGGATGACTGAGGGAAGCTGAGGATGGCTGATGATGGCTGAGGATGGCTAAGGGAGGCTGAGGGAGGATACAGGGTCAGAGAAAGCTAGAAGCTGATGGTGGACTGCAGAAGAAAGAAAGGAAAGCCCGTTCCCATCTACATCAACAGGGCTGTAGAGGAGCGGGTGAAGAGCTTCAAGTTCCTGTGTCAAATCAAATCAAATCAAATGTATTTATATAGCCCTTCATACATCAGCTGATATCTCAAAGTGCTGTACAGAAACCCAGCCTAAAACCCCAAACAGCAAGCAATGCAGGTGTAGAAGCACGGTGGCTAGGAAAAACTCCCTAGAAAGGCCAAAACCCTAATAAGAAACCTAGAGAGGAACCAGGCTATGTGGGGTGGCCAGTCCTCTTCTGGCTGTGCCGGGTGGAGATTTTAACAGAACATGGCCAAGATGTTCAAATGTTCATAAATGACCAGCATGGTCGAATAATAATAAGGCAGAACAGTTGAAACTGGAGCAGCAGCACGGCCAGGTGGACTGGGGACAGCAAGGAGTCATCATGTCAGGTAATCCTGGGGCATGGTCCTAGGGCTCAGGTCCTCCGAGAGAGAGAAAGAAAGAGAGAAGGAGAGAATTAGAGAACACATCACTAAGGAACTATCATGGTCCAAACACACCAACACAGTGGAGAAGAGGGCACGACAGCACCTCTTCCCCTCTAGGAGGCTGAAAAGATTTGTCACGGGCCCCTCGGACACTGAAATAAGTTCTACAGCTGCACCATCGTGACTGGAATGCATCACCGCTTGGTATGGCAAATGGATCGCCCTCGACTGCAAAGCTCTACAGAGGGTGGTGCGGACAGGCCGGTGCATCACTGTGTCCGAGTTCCCTACCACCCAGGACCTCTATATCAGGTGGTGACAGATGAAGGACCTGAAAATGTGTTCACTCTGCTAGCTTCTGGCAAACGGTACCGGAGCATCGTCTCTCGGAACAACAGGCTCAGAGGCACCTTTTACACCCAATTCATAAGACTGCTAAATAGTCCGTTAATGGTACCAAAACTATCTGCACTGACCCTATACACATTCACTAGACTGTATATACACACTATATACACATTCACTAGACTATATATACACACTATATACACACTCACTAGACTATATATACACACTATATACACACTCACTAGACTATATATACACACTATATACACACTCACTAGACTATATATACACACTATATACACACTCACTAGACTATATATACACACTATATACACACTCACTAGACTATATATACACACTATATACACACTCACTAGACTATATATACACACTATATACACACTCACTAGACTATATATACACACTCACTAGACAATATATACACACTCACTAGACTATATATACACACTATATACACACTCACGAGGCTATATATACACACTATATACACATTCACTAGACTATATATACACACTATATACACACTCACTAGACTATATATACACACTCACTAGACTAAATATATACACACTATATACACACTCACTAGACTATATATATATATACACACTATATACACACTCACTAGACTATATATACACACTATATACACACTCACTATTTACACACTCACTAGACTATATATACACACTATATACACACTCGCTAGACTATATATACACACTATTTACACACTCACTAGACTATATATACACACTATTTACACACTCACTAGACTATATATACACACTATATACACACTCGCTAGACTATATACACACACTATATACACACTCACTAGACTATATATACACACTATATACACACACTCACTACACTATATATACACACTATATACACACTCACTAGACTATATATACACATTCACTAGACTATATATACACACTATATACACACAATATACACACTCACACACATTACGTTGACACCCACAAACAAAACCCACACAAAAACATACACACACACTTTTGCACTCATCATTTGCTGCAGCTTTATTTTGCTCTTATCATTTTCTGTACTCATGACTAGCCACTTTACCCTGCCTTCATGTACATACAGTGCATTCGGAAAGTATTCAGACCCCTTGGCTCTTTCCACATTTTTAATTACGTTACAGCCTGATTCTAAAATTGGATTAAATAGTTCCTTTCCCTCATCAATCTACACACAATAACCCCATAATGACATCACAATACCCCATAATGACATCACAATACCCCATAATGACATCACAATACCCCATAATGAAATCACAATACCCCATAATGACATCACAATACCCCATAATGACATCACAATACCCCATAATGACATCACAATACCCCATAATGACATCACAATACCCCATAATGACATCACAATACCCCATAATGAAATCACAATACCCCATAATGACATCACAATACCCCATAATGACATCACAATACCCCATAATGACAAGGCGAAAACAGTTTTTTAGATATTTTTGCACATTTATTATAAATAAAAGACAGAAATGTCACATTTACATAAGTATTCAGACCCTTTACTCAGTACTTTGTTGAAGCACATTTGACAGCGATTAGAGCTTTGAGTATTTTTGGGTATGACGCTACTAGCTTGGCACACCTGTATTTGGGGAGTTTCTCCCATTGTTTTCTGCAGATCCTCTTCAGCTCTGTCAGGTTGGATGGGGAGTGATGCTGCACAGATATTTTCAGGTCTCTCCAGAGATATTCGATTGGGTTCAAGTCCGGACTCTGGCTGGGCCACTCAAGGACATTCAGAGACTTGTCCCAAAGCCACTCCTGTGTTGTCTTGGCTGTGTGCTTAGGGTCATTATCCTGTTGTAAGGTGAACCTTCACCCCAGTCTGAGGCCCTCAGTGCTCTGGAGCTGGTTTTAATCAAAGATCTCTCTGTACTTTGCTCCATTCATCTTTCCCTTGATCCTGACTAGTCGCTCAGTCCCTGCCGCTGAAAAACATCCCCACAGCATGATAATGCGACCACCATGCATCACAGTAGGGATGGTGCCAGGTTTCCTCCAGACGTGACACTTGGCACTCAGGCCAAAGAGTTTAATCTTGGTTTCATCAGACCAGAGAATCTTGTTTCTCATGGTCTGAGAGTCTTTAGGTGCCTTTTGGCAAACACCAATCAGGCTGTCATGTGCCTTTTACTGAGGAGTGGCTTCCGTCTGGCCACTCTACCATATCCCTGATTGGTGGATTGCTGCAGAGATGGTTGTCCTTCTGGAAGGTTCTCCCATCTCCACAGAGAAACTCTGGAGCTCTGTCAGAGTGACCATTAGGTTGCTGCTCACCACCCTGACCAAGGCCCTTCCCCCCCCGATTGCTCAGTTTGGCCGGGCGGCCAACTCTAGGTAGAGTCTTGGTGGTTCCAGACTTCTTACATTTAAGAATGATGGAGTTTACTGTGTTTTCACACCAGAGTTCAATTTCGAGTCTCATAACAAAGGGTCTGAATACTGATTGATGTACAGTAAATAAAGTATTTCAGATTTATTTATTTTTTTAAACATTTTTTTTTAAATTCTACAAATCTTTTTTCACTTTGTCATTATGGGGTATTGTGTGTAGATTAATGAGGGGAAAATATATTTTTTATCCATTTATCCAAATAACAAAATGTGGAAAGTGTGAAAGGGGCTGAATACTTTTCGAATGCACCGTATTTACCTCAAAGACTTCATACCTTTCCACATTGATCTGGTACTGGTACTCCCTGTATATAGCTCCACATTGATCTGGTACTGGTACTTCCTGTGTATAGCTCCACATTAATCTGGTACTGGTACTCCCTGTATATAGCTCCACATTGATCTGGTACTGGTAGTCCCAGTATATAGCTCCACATTGATCTGGTACTGGTACTTCCTGTGTATAGCTCCACATTGATCTGGTACTGGTACTTCCTGTATATAGCTCCACATTGATCTGGTACTGGTACTTCCTGTGTATAGCTCCACATTGATCTGGTACTGGTACTCCCTGTATATAGCTCCACATTGATCTGGTACTCCCTGTATATAGCTCCACATTGATCTGGTACTGGTACTTCCTGTGTATAGCTCCACATTGATCTGGTACTTCCTGTATATAGCTCCACATTGATCTGGTACTCCCTGTATATAGCTCCACATTGATCTGGTACTTCCTGTATATAGCTCCACATTGATCTGGTACTTCCTGTATATAGCTCCACATTGATCTGGTACTGGTACTCCCTGTATATAGCTCCACATTGATCTGGTACTTCCTGTATATAGCTCCACATTGATCTGGTACTGGTACTTCCTGTATATAGCTCCACATTGATCTGGTACTTCCTGTATATAGCGCCACATTGATCTGGTACCGGTACTTCCTGTATATAGCTCCACATTGATCTGGTACTGGTACTTCCTGTATATAGCTCCACATTGATCTGGTACTTCCTGTATATAGCGCCACATTGATCTGGTACTTCCTGTATATAGCTCCACATTGATCTGGTACTTCCTGTATATAGCCACTTTACCTGAGCCCTCGGTCAGAACCCAACACAGCCTACCACTTCACCTGAGCCCTCTGTCAGAACCCAACACAGCCTACCACTTTACCTGAGTCCTCGGTCAGAACCCAACACAGCCTACCACTTCACCTGAGCCCTCTGTCAGAACCCAACACAGCCTACCACTTCACCTGAGCCCTCTGTCAGAACCCAACACAGCCTACCACTTTACCTGAGCCCTCGGTCAGAACCCAACACAGCCTACCACTTTACCTGAGCCCTCTGTCAGAACACAACACAGCCTACCACTTTACCTGAGTCCTCGGTCAGAACCCAACACAGCCTACCACTTCACCTGAGCCCTCTGTCAGAACCCAACACAGCCTACCACTTCACCTGAGCCCTCTGTCAGAACCCAACACAACCTACCACTTCACCTGAGCCCTCTGTCAGAACCCAACACAGCCTACCACTTCACCTGAGCCCTCTGTCAGAACCCAACACAACCTACCACTTCACCTGAGCCCTCTGTCAGAACCCAACACAGCCTACCACTTCACCTGAGCCCTCTGTCAGAACCCAACACAGCCTACCACTTCACCTGAGCCCTCTGTCAGAACCCAACACAGCCTACCACTTCACCTGAGCCCTCTGTCAGAACCCAACACAGCCTACCACTTCACCTGAGCCCTCTGTCAGAACCCAACACAGCCTACCACTTCACCTGAGCCCTCTGTCAGAACCCAACACAACCTACCACTTCACCTGAGCCCTCTGTCAGAACCCAACACAGCCTACCACTTCACCTGAGCCCTCTGTCAGAACCCAACACAACCTACCACTTCACCTGAGCCCTCTGTCAGAACCCAACACAGCCTACCACTTCACCTGAGCCCTCTGTCAGAACCCAACACAACCTACCACTTCACCTGAGCCCTCTGTCAGAACCCAACACAGCCTACCACTTCACCTGAGCCCTCTGTCAGAACCCAACACAGCCTACCACTTCACCTGAGCCCTCTGTCAGAACCCAACACAGCCTACCACTTCACCTGAGCCCTCTGTCAGAACCCAACACAGCCTACCACTTCACCTGAGCCCTCTGTCAGAACCCAACACAGCCTACCACTTCACCTGAGCCCTCTGTCAGAACCCAACACAGCCTACCACTTCACCTGAGCCCTCTGTCAGAACCCAACACAGCCTACCACTTCACCTGAGCCCTCTGTCAGAACCCAACACAGCCTACCACTTTAGCTGTTATACTATATATCCTCTAGATCTGTCGCATTCAAGGAATCCCGGAATCTTATAAGAAATCCCACTATGCCCTCCGACGAACCATCAAACAGGCAAAGCGTCAATACAGCACTAAGATCGAATCGTACTACACCGGCTCTGACACTCATCGATGTGGCAGGGCTTGCAAACCATTACAGACTACAAAGGGAAGCACAGCCAAGTGCTGCCCAGTGACACGGGCCTACCAAATGATAAACTACTTCTATAATCGCTTCGAGGCAAATAACATGCATGAGAGCACCAGCTGTTCCGGAAGACTGTGTAATCACGCTCTCTGCAGCCAATGTGAGTAAGACCTTTAACTTGATACCTGTCTCCTACCTGAACAACTGCCTCCTACCTGACCAACTGCCTCCTACCTGACCAACTGCCTTCTAACTGACCAACTGCCTCCTACCTGACCAACTACTTCCTACCTGACCAACTGCCTCCTTACTGACCAGCTGCCTCCTACCTGACCAACTGCCTCCTGGCTGACCAACTGCCTCCTACTTGACCAACTGCCTCCTACCTGACCGACTGCTTCCTACCCGACCAACTGCCTCCTACCTGACCAACTGCCTCCTACCTGACCAACTGCTTCCTACATGACCAACTGCCTCCTACCTGACCAACTGCCTCCTAGCTGACCAACTGTTTTCTACCTGACCAATTGCTTCCTACCTGACCAACTGCCTCCTAGCAGACCAACTTTCTCCTACCTGACCAACTGCCTCCTGGCTGACCAACTGCCTCCTACTTGACCAACTGCCTCCTACCTGACCGACTGCTTCCTACCCAACCAACTGCCTCCTACCTGACCAACTGCCTCCTACCTGACCAACTGCCTTCTACTTGACCAACTGCCTCTACTTGACCAACTGCCTCCTACCTGACCAACTGCCTCCTACTTGACCAACTGCCTCCTACCTGACCAACTGCCTCCTACCTGACCAACTGCCTCCTACTTGAACAACCTCCTGCTAACTGACCAACTGCCTCCTACCTGACCAACTGATACAAACTACCTACCTGAACAACTGCTGCCTACCTGACAAACTGCTGCCTACCTGACCAACATCTACCTGGTGACTACTTGACCAACTGTTACCTACATTACCAACTGCTGCCTATCTGACCAACTGTTTCCTACATTACCAACTGCTACCTGCTACCTACCTGACCAACTTCTGCCTACCTGGCCAACTGCTGCCTACCTTAACAACTGCTGCCTGCCTGACCAACTGTTTCCTACATGACCAACTCCTGCCTGCCTGACCAACTGTTTCCTACATGACCAACTCCTGCCTGCCTGACCAACTGTTTCCTACATGACCAACTCCTGCCTGCCTGACCAACTGTTTCCTACATGACCAACTCCTGCCTGCCTGACCAACTGTTTCCTACATGACCAACTGCAGGAATGAAGAATTGCTCCATGGTGTTGTGGAGGGAGTTGAACTGTGCAAAGGCTGGGTGAAGGCTGGGTTACCTCTCCCGTTCTCCCACAGCATGTCATCTTAACCCGAACCAATGGGATTATTAAAGGGGAAATACACGTTATCAGAGTAAGAATAAAGTGAATGAGAGAATACACAAAACACACTTTGATTTGGGAATGTGATGAATAATGAGTTATTTTCTATGTCCGAGCGGGGCGGAAACAGAGATAGTTGCACACCATAGACATCTCTGTGAAATTTTTGTATAAAACGAGTGGATAAAAGGACTAACCCAAATCAAATCAAATCAAATCAAATGTATTTGTCACATACACATGGTTAGCAGATGTTAATGCGAGTGTAGCGAAATGCTTGTGCTTCTAGTTCCGACAATGCAGTAATAACGAACAAGTAATCTAACTAACAATTCCAAAAAAAACTACTGTCTTATACACAGTGTAAGGGGATAAAGAATATGTACATAAGGATATATGAATGAGTGATGGTACAGAGCAGCATAGGCAAGATACAGTAGATGATATCAAGTACAGTATATACATATGAGATGAGTATGTAAACCAAGTGGCATAGTTAAAGTGGCTAGTGATACATGTATTACAGAAGGATGCAGTCGATGATATAGAGTACAGTATCTACGTATGCATATGAGATGAATAATGTAGGGTAAGTAACATTATATAAGGTAGCATTGTTTAAAGTGGCTAGTGATATATTTACATCATTTCCCATCAATTCCCATGATTAAAGTGGGTGGAGTAGAGTCAGTGTCATTGACAGTGTGTTGGCAGTAGCCACTCAATGTTAGTGGTGGCTGTTTAACAGTCTGATGGCCTTGAGGTAGAAGCTGTTTTTCAGTCTCTCGGTCCCAGCTTTGATGCACCTGTACTGACCTCGCCTTCTGGATGACAGCGGGGTGAACAGGCAGTGGCTCGGGTGGTTGATGTCCTTGATGATCTTTATGGCCTTCCTGTAGCATCGGGTGGTGTAGGTGTCCTGGAGGGCAGGTAGTTTGCCCCCGGTGATGCGTTGTGCAGACCTCACTACCCTCTGGAGAGCCTTACGGTTGAGGGCGGTGCAGTTGCCATACCAGGCGGTGATACAGCCCGCCAGGATGCTCTCGATTGTGCATCTGTAGAAGTTTGTGAGTGCTTTTGGTGACAAGCCGAATTTCTTCAGCCTCCTGAGGTTGAAGAGGCGCTGCTGCGCCATCCTCACGATGCTGTCTGTGTGAGTGGACCAATTCAGTTTGTCTGTGATGTGTATGCCGAGGAACTTAAAACTTGCTACCCTCTCCACTACTGTTCCATCGATGTGGATGGGGGGGTGTTCCCTCTGCTGTTTCCTGAAGTCCACAATCATCTCCTTAGTTTTGTTGACGTTGAGTGTGATGTTATTTTCCTGACACCACACTCCGAGGGCCCTCACCTCCTCCCTGTAGGCCGTCTCGTCGTTGTTGGTAATCAAGCCTACCACTGTTGTGTCGTCTGCAAACTTGATGATTGAGTTGGAGGCGTGCGTGGCCACGCAGTCGTGGGTGAACAGGGAGTACAGGAGAGGGCTCAGAACGCACCCTTGTGGGGCCCCAGTGTTGAGGATCAGCGGGGAGGAGATGTTGTTGCCTACCCTCACCACCTGGGGGCGGCCCGTCAGGAAGTCCAGTACCCAGTTGCACAGGGCAGGGTCGAGACCCAGGGTCTCGAGCTTGATGACGAGCTTGGAGGGTACTATGGTGTTGAATGCCGAGCTGTAGTCGATGAACAGCATTCTCACATAGGTATTCCTCTTGTCCAGATGGGTTAGGGCAGTGTGCAGTGTGGTTGAGATTGCATCGTCTGTGGACCTATTTGGGCGGTAAGCAAATTGGAGTGGGTCAAGGGTGTCAGGTAGGGTGGAAGTGATATGGTCCTTGACTAGTCTCTCAAAGCACTTCATGATGACGGATGTGAGTGCTACGGGGCGGTAGTCGTTTAGCTCAGTTACCTTAGCTTTCTTGGGAACAGGAACAATGGTGGCCCTCTAAAAGCATGTGGGAACAGCAGACTGGTATAGGGATTGGTTGAATATGTCCGTAAACACACCGGCCAACTGGTCTGCGCATGCTCTGAGGGCGCGGCTGGGGATGCCGTCTGGGCCTGCAGCCTTGCGAGGGTTAACACGTTTAAATGTCTTACTCACTTCGGCTGCAGTGAAGGAGAGACCGCATGTTTTCGTTGCAGGCCGTGTCAGTGGCACTGTATTGTCCTCAAAGCGGGCAAAAAGTTATTTAGTCTTGCCTGGGAGCAAGACATCCTGGTCCGTGACTGGGCTGGGTTTCTTCCTGTAGTCCGTGATTGACTGTAGACCCTGCCACATGCCTCTTGTGTCTGAGCCGTTGAATTGAGATTCTACTTTGTCTCTGTACTGGCGCTTAGCTTGTTTGATAGCCTTGCGGAGGGAATAGCTGCACTGTTTGTATTCAGTCATGTTACCAGACACCTTGCCCTAATTAAAAGCAGTGGTTTGCGCCTTCAGTTCCACACGAATGCTGCCATCAATCCACGGTTTCTGGTTAGGGAATGTTTTAATCGTTGCTATGGGAACGACAACTTCAACGCACGTTCTAATGAACTCGCACACCGAATCAGCGTATTCGTCAATGTTGTTGTCTGACGCAATACGAAACATCTCCCAGTCCGCGTGATGGAAGCAGTCTTGGAGTGTGGAGTCAGCTTGGTCGGACCAGCGTTGGACAGACCTCAGCGTGGGAGCTTCTTGTTTTAGTTTCTGTCTGTAGGCAGGGCGGTCCGAAAGGGGGGCGGGGCAGGGCCTTATAAGCGTCGCGGAAGTTAGAGTAACAATGATCCAGGGTCTTTCCACCCCTGGTTGCGCAATCGATATGCTGATAAAATTTAGGGAGTCTTGTTTTCAGATTAGCCTTGTTAAAATCCCCAGCTACAATGAATGCAGCCTCCGGATAAATCGTTTCCAGTTTGCAGAGAGTTAAATAAAGTTCGTTCAGAGCCATCGATGTGTCTGCTTGGGGGGGGATATATACGGCTGTGATTATAATCGAAGAGAATTCTCTTGGTAGATAATGCGGTCTACATTTGATTGTGAGGAATTCTAAATCAGGTGAACAGAAGGATTTGAGTTCCTGTATGTTTCTTTCATCACACCATGTCACGTTGGCCATAAGGCATACGCCCCCGCCCCTCTTCTTACCAGAAAGATGTTCGTTTCTGTCGGCGCGATGCGTGGAGAAACCCGCTGGCTGCACCGCTTCGGATTGCGTCTCTCCAGTTAGCCATGTTTCCGTGAAGCAGAGAACGTTACAGTCTCTGATGTCCCTCTGGAATGCTACCCTTGCTCGGATTTCATCAACCTTGTTGTCAAGAGACTGGACATTGGCAAGAAGAATGCTAGGCCATGGTCCTACTGCAGTGAAGTAATGACTAACCCTTTGTTAAAGCCATGGTCCTACTGCAGTGAAGTAATGACTAACCCTTTGTTAAAGCCATGGTCCTACTGCAGTGAAGTAATGACTAACCCTTTGTTAAAGCCATGGTCCTACTGCAGTGAAGTAATGACTAACCCTTTGTTAAAGCCATGGTCCTACTGCAGTGAATTAATGACTAACCCTTTGTTAAAGCCATGGTCCTACTGCAGTGAAGTAATGACTAACCCTTTGTTAAAGCCATGGTCCTACTGCAGTGAAGTAATGACTAACCCTTTGTTAAAGCCATGGTCCTACTGCAGTGAAGTAATGACTAACCCTTTGTTAAAGCCATGGTCCTACTGCAGTAAAGTAATGACTAACCCTTTGTTAAAGCCATGGTCCTACTGCAGTGAAGTAATGACTAACCCTTTGTTAAAGCCATGGTCCTACTGCAGTGAAGTAATGACTAACCCTTTGTTAAAGCCATGGACCTACTGCAGTGAAGTAATGACTAACCCTTTGTTAAAGCCATGGTCCTACTGCAGTGAAGTAATGACTAACCCTTTGTTAAAGCCATGGTCCTACTGCAGTGAAGTAATGACTAGCCCTTTGTTAAAGCCATGGTCCTACTGCAGTGAAGTAATGACTAACCCTTTGTTAAAGCCATGGTCCTACTGCAGTGAAGTAATGACTAACCCTTTGTTAAAGCCATGGTCCTACTGCAGTGAAGTAATGACTAACCCTTTGTTAAAGCCATGGTACTACTGCAGTGAAGTAATGACTAACCCTTTGTTAAAGCCATGGTCCTACTGCAGTGAAGTAATGACTAACCCTTTGTTAAAGCCATGGTCCTACTGCAGTGAAGTATTGACTAACCCTTTGTTAAAGCCATGGTCCTACTGCAGTGAAGTAATGACTAACCCTTTGTTAAAGCCATGGTCCTACTGCAGTGAAGTAATGACTAACCCTTTGTTAAAGCCATGGTCCTACTGCAGTGAAGTAATGACTAACCCTTTGTTAAAGCCATGGTACTACTGCAGTGAAGTAATGACTAACCCTTTGTTAAAGCCATGGTCCTACTGCAGTGAAGTAATGACTAACCCTTTGTTAAAGCCATGGTCCTACTGCAGTGAAGTAATGACTAACCCTTTGTTAAAGCCATGGTCCTACTGCAGTGAAGTAATGACTAACCCTTTGTTAAAGCCATGGTCCTACTGCAGTGAAGTAATGACTAACCCTTTGTTAAAGCCATGGTCCTACTGCAGTGAAGTAATGACTAACCCTTTGTTAAAGCCATGGTCCTACTGCAGTGAAGTAATGAGAACACTTCCTGCACACTGCTGCTCCAGACCTAGTGCATGTGTCCCTAATGGATCCCACTGGGCTAAAACCTGTCGAATCAATGTTGTTTCGACGTGATGATGTTGAATCAACCTGGAAAACAACTTGGATTTACAAAAAGTTATCAAATGAAGGGCATTTCGTCTTCTTTTCCCCCAGCTTTTAACCTAAATCTAATTACTTGGTGAAATCTTTTGTTGATTTCACGTTGAATTCACGTTAGTTGACAACTCAACAAAAGGTAGGTCAAAACTAGACGTTGAACTGGTATCTGTAGCGAGCGCAACAACAGAATGAGGTTTAGGGCAGCCTGTTATGTCACATCAACACAGCCCTAGCCTGGTCTGAATCACAGCCTGTTATGTCATATCAACACAGCCCTAGCCTGGTCTGAATCACAGCCTGGTCTGAATCACAGCCTGGTCTGAATCACAGCCTGTTATGTCATATCAACACAGCCCTAGCCTGGTCTTAATCACAGCCTGTTATGTCATGTCAACACAGCCCTAGCCTGGTCTGAATCACAGCCTGTTATGTCATGTCAACACAGCCCTAGCCTGGTCTGAATCACAGCCTGTAGCCTGGTCTTAATCACAGCCCTAGCCTGGTCTTAATCACAGCCTGTTATGTCATGTCAACACAGCCCTAGCCTGGTCTGAATCACAGCCTGTTATGTCATGTCAACACAGCCCTAGCCTGGTCTGAATCACAGCCTGTTATGTCATATCAACACAGCCCTAGCCTGGTCTGAATCACAGCCTGGTCTGAATCACAGCCTGGTCTGAATCACAGCCTGTTATGTCATATCAACACAGCCCTAGCCTGGTCTTAATCACAGCCTGTTATGTCATGTCAACACAGCCCTAGCCTGGTCTGAATCACAGCCTGTTATGTCATGTCAACACAGCCCTAGCCTGGTCTGAATCACAGCCTGTTATGTCATATCAACACAGCCCTAGCCTGGTCTGAATCACAGCCTGGTCTGAATCACAGCCTGGTCTGAATCACAGCCTGTTATGTCATATCAACACAGCCCTAGCCTGGTCTGAATCACAGCCTGTTATGTCATATCAACACAGCCCTAGCCTGGTCTTAATCACAGCCTGTTATGTCATATCAACACAGCCCTAGCCTGGTCTTAATCACAGCCTGTTATGTCATGTCAACACAGCCCTAGCCTGGTCTGAATCACAGCCTGTTATGTCATATCAACACAGCCCTAGCCTGGTCTGAATCACAGCCTGGTCTGAATCACAGCCTGGTCTGAATCACAGCCTGTTATGTCATATCAACACAGCCCTAGCCTGGTCTGAATCACAGTCTGTTATGTCATATCAACACAGCCCTAGCCTGGTCTGAATCACAGCCTGGTCTGAATCACAGCCTGTTATGTCACATCAACACAGCCCTAGCCTGGTCTGAATCACAGCCTGGTCTGAATCACAGCCTGTTATGTCATATCAACACAGCCCTAGCCTGGTCTGAATCACAGCCTGTTATGTCACATCAACACAGCCCTAGCCTGGTCTGAATCACAGCCTGTTATGGCATGTCAACACAGCCCTAGCCTGGTCTGAATCACAGCCTGTTATGTCATATCAACACAGCCCTAGCCTGGTCTGAATCACAGCCTGTTATGTCATATCAACACAGCCCTAGCCTGGTCTGAATCACAGCCTGTTATGGCATGTCAACACAGCCCTAGCCTGGTCTGAATCACAGCCTGTTATGTCATATCAACACAGCCCTAGCCTGGTCTGAATCACAGCCTGGTCTGAATCACAGCCTGGTCTGAATCACAGCCTGTTATGTCATATCAACACAGCCCTAGCCTGGTCTGAATCACAGCCTGGTCTGAATCACAGCCTGTTATGTCATATCAACACAGCCCTAGCCTGGTCTGAATCACAGCCTGTTATGTCACATCAACACAGCCCTAGCCTGGTCTGAATCACAGCCTGTTATGGCATGTCAACACAGCCCTAGCCTGGTCTGAATCACAGCCTGTTATGTCATATCAACACAGCCCTAGCCTGGTCTGAATCACAGCCTGTTATGTCACATCAACACAGCCCTAGCCTGGTCTGAATCACAACCTGTTATGTCATATCAACACAGCCCTAGCCTGGTCTGAATCACAGCCTGTTATGTCATATCAACACAGCCCTAGCCTGGTCTGAATCACAACCTGTTATGTCATATCAACACAGCCCTAGCCTGGTCTGAATCACAGCCTGGTCTGAATCACAGCCTGTTATGTCATATCAACACAGCCCTAGCCTGGTCTGAATCACAGCCTGGTCTGAATCACAGCCTGGTCTGAATCACAGCCTGTTATGTCATGTCAACACAGCCCTAGCCTGGTCTGAATCACAGCCTGTTATGTCATATCAACACAGCCCTAGCCTGGTCTGAATCACAGCCTGTTATGTCATATCAACACAGCCCTAGCCTGGTCTGAATCACAGCCTGTTATGTCATATCAACACAGCCCTAGCCTGGTCTGAATCACAGCCTGTTATGTCATATCAACACAGCCCTAGCCTGGTCTGAATCACAGCCTGGTCTGAATCACAGCCTGGTCTGAATCACAGCCTGTTATGTCATATCAACACAGCCCTAGCCTGGTCTGAATCACAGCCTGGTCTGAATCGCAGCCTGTTATGTCATATCAACACAGCCCTAGCCTGGTCTGAATCACAGCCTGGTCTGAATCACAGCCTGGTCTGAATCACAGCCTGGTCTGAATCACAGCCTGTTATGTCATGTCAGTGCTGTCATCATGTCTCATCATGTATTGCACGTTGAATGACACAATACTTTGCTGAAATCCGTTTGCATCCAGACAGTCATTTTCAAATATAAATATCATTATGGAGTATCAAAGGGGTAAATGTGGATATTTGTCCCAGACCTCTCTCCAAATTAGTGTGGCTAGCTCATAATGCCTCCTTCTGAGTTACATTTCCATACATCATCTGTTTTTTTAAACACAGCTGATTTTGTTGCAAACTGCTACCTTTTTAGATATTTTAAATGTTAATTATCTTTAGAATAAAATTCTCTCTGCCATTTTCCATCTGCTTGTGTTATCATGACAGACAACCTCGTTGGTGATTCTACTGGTGTCGACGTGGGATCTGTTTTTGCACAAACGGTGCTTATAGCTGAATACCAAAAAGACCTCAGAGAGATGGGATTATCACAACCTACTGCAATTATATGGTTCAATGCACAGTGGCGCTATCAGGTGCCCCACCACCGACGCCTAAACACTTTGAGTCTGTGACAACACGCATCCCAAATGACAGGCTATTCCTACGGGTCAAAAGCAGTGCACTGCCTATGTGAATAGGTTGCCGTTTGGGACACGTCCTCTGGCTGGCTGCAGGTGGGGGCCAGGTGGGCCGGCATGTGGCGGTGGTGTCTCTCTCTCTTTGCTCTGCTAACCCCCATCCCCAGAGGGGGAAACAACCAGGTGGGGTTTAGAAATGCTACATTTAATTTTGTATCATTAGTAGGTTAGCTCACCCCTCATTGGCTTCCCATCTGCCGCCGTCCCAAATGGCACCCTATTTCTTGCATAGGGCTCTGGTCTAAAGTAGTGCACTATATAGGGAATAGGGTGCCAGCCCTGGTGTAAAGTAGTGCACTATATAGGGAATAGGGTGCCAGCCCTGGTGTAAAGTAGTGCACTATATAGGGAATAGGGTGCCAGCCCTGGTGTAAAGTAGTGCACTATGTAGGGAATAGGGTGCCAGCCCTGGTGTAAAGTGGTGCACTATGTAGGGAATAGGGTGTAATTTGGGATTTAGCCTATACCTTTATGCCTTCATAGTGCAGCAGATCAGAAACCTCAGCTATTGGCGTCCTACACTACAACAACAGACACCACAGGTACGGACAGCATTATCTCCAACCTAGACCCCTTTCTCATCATCAGAGATAGAGGGACAGACAGACAGACAGACAGACAGACAGACAGACAGACAGACAGACAGACAGACAGACAGACAGACAGACAGACAGACAGACAGACAGACAGACAGACAGACAGACAGACAGACAGACAGACAGTGACATAAACAGAGAGAGAAGCAGAGAGAGAAGCAGAGAGAGAGAAGCTTAGAGAGAAGCAGAGAGCGAGAAGCAGAGAGAGAGAAGCAAAGAGAGAGAAAAGCAAAGAGAGAGAAGCTTAGTGAAAGAGAGAGAAGCGGAGATAGAGAGAGAGAGAGAGAGAGAGAGAGAGAGAGAGAGAGAGAGAGAGAGAGAGAGGGAGAGAGAAGCAGAGAGAGAAGCAGAGAGAGAGAAGCAGAGAGAGAAGCAAAGAGAGAGAAGCAAAGAGAGAGAAGCTTAGAGAAAGAGAGAGAAGCAGAGAGAGAGAGAGAGAAGCAGAGAGAGAAGCAGAGAGCAAGAAGCAGAGAGAGAGAAGCAAAGAGAGAGAAACTTAGAGAAAGAGAGAGAAGCAGAGAGAGAGAGAGAGAAGCAGAGAGAGAAGAAGAGAGCGAGAAGCAGAGAGAGATAAGCAAAGAGAGAAGCAGAGAGCGAGAAGCAGAGAGAGAAGCAAAGAGAGAGAGAAGCAAAGAGAGAGAAGCTTAGAGAAAGAGAGAGATCCAGAGAGAGAGAGAGAGAGAGAGAAGCAGAGAGAGAAGCAGAGAGCGAGAAGCAGAGAGAGAAGCAAAGAGAGAAGCAAAGAGAGAGAAGCTTAGAGAAAGAGAGAGATGCAGAGAGAGAGAGAGAGAGAGAAGCAGAGAGAGAGAACCAGAGAGAGAGCCGCAAAGAGAGAGAGAAGCAGAGAGAGAAGCAGAGAGCGAGAAGCAGAGAGAGAGAAGCAAAGAGAGAGAGAAGCAAAGAGAGAGAAGCTTAGAGAAAGAGAGAGAGAAAGAGAGAGAGAGAGAAAGAGAAGCAGAGAGAGAAGCAGAGAGAAGCAGAGAGAGAGGCAGAGAGCGAGAAGCAGAGAGAGAGAGAAGCAAAGAGAGAGAAGCAGGGAGAAAGAGAGAGATGCAGAGAGAGAAAGAGAAGCAGAGAGAGAGAGAGAAGCAGAGAGAGAAGCAGAGAGCGAGAAGCAGAGAGAGAGGAAGAGAGAGAGAAGCTTAGAGAGAAGCAGAGAGCGAGAAGCAGAGAGAGAGAAGCAAAGAGAGAGAAAAGCAAAGAGAGAGAAGCTTAGAGAAAGAGAGAGAAGCGGAGAGAGAGAGAGAGAGAGAGAGAGAGAGAGAGAGAGAGAGAGAGAGAGAGAGAGAGAGAGGGAGAGAGAGAGAGAGAGAGAAGCAGAGAGAGAAACAGATAGCGAGAAGCAAAGAGAGAGAAGCAAAGAGAGAGAAGCTTAGAGAAAGAGAGAGAAGCAGAGAGAGAGAGAAGCAGAGAGAGAAGCAGAGAGCAAGAAGCAGAGAGAGAGAAGCAAAGAGAGAGAAACTTAGAGAAAGAGAGAGAAGCAGAGAGAGAGAGAGAGAAGCAGAGAGAGAAGAAGAGAGCGAGAAGCAGAGAGAGAGAAGCAAAGAGAGAAGCAGAGAGCGAGAAGCAGAGAGAGAAGCAAAGAGAGAGAGAAGCAAAGAGAGAGAGGCTTAGAGAAAGAGAGAGATCCAGAGAGAGAGAGAGAGAGAGAGAGAAGCAGAGAGAGAAGCAGAGAGCGAGAAGCCGAGAGAGAAGAAAAGAGAGAAGCAAAGAGAGAGAAGCTTAGAGAAAGAGAGAGAGAGAGAAAGAGAAGCAGAGAGAGAGAGAGAGAAGCAGAGAGCGTGAAGCAGAGAGAGAGGAAGAGAGAGAGAAGCTTAGAGAGAAGCAGAGAGCGAGAAGCAGAGAGAGAGAAGCAAAGAGAGAGAAAAGCAAAGAGAGAGAAGCTTAGAGAAAGAGAGAGAAGCGGAGAGAGAGAGAGAGAGAGAGAGAGAGAGAGGAGAGAGAGAGAGAGAGAGAGAGAGAGAGAGAGAGAGAGAGAGAGAGAGAGAGAGAGAGAGAGAGAGAGAGAGGGAGAGAGAGAGAAGCAGAGAGAGAAACAGATAGCGAGAAGCAGAGAGAGAGAATTAAAGAGAGAGAAGCTTAGAGAAAGAGAGAGAAGCAGAGAGAGAGAGAGAGAGAGGGAGAGAGAGAGAGAGAAGCAGAGAGAGAAACAGATAGCGAGAAGCAGAGAGAGAGAAGCAAAGAGAGAGAAGCTTAGAGAAAGAGAGAGAAGCAGAGAGAGAGAGAGAGAGAAAGAGAGAGAGAGAAGCAGAGAGAGAAGCAGAGAGCAAGAAGCAGAGAGAGAGAAGCAAAGAGAGAGAAAAGCAAAGAGAGAGAAGCTTAGAGAAAGAGAGAGAAGCGGAGAGAGAGAGAGCGGGAGAGAGAGAGAGAGGGAGAGAGAAGCAGAGAGAGAAACAGAGAGCGAGAAGCAGAGAGAGAGCCGCAAAGAGAGAGAGAAACAGAGAGAGAGAGAGAAGCAGGGAGAGAGAAGCAGAGAGAGAAAGAAGCAGAGAGAGAGAGAAGCAGAGAGAGAGAAACATATGTTATAACAGCTGTAATGGTGTCTTATAACAGCTGTCATGGTATGTAATAACAGCTGTCGTGGTAGGTTATAACAGATGTTGTGGTAGGTTATAACAGCTGTCGTGGTGTGTAATAACATCTGTCGTGGTAGGTTATAACAGATGTTGTGGTAGGTTATAACAGCAGTCGTGTTAGGTTATAACAGATGTTGTGGTAGGTTATAACAGCTGTTGTGGTAGGTTATAACAGCTGTCTTGGTAGGTTATAACAGCTGTTGTGGTAGGTTATAACAGCGGGCATGGTATGTTATAATAGCTGTTGTGGTCGGTTATAACAGCTGTCGTGGTGTCTTATTACAGCTGTCGTGGTAGGTTATAACAGCTGTCGTGGTAGGTTATAACAGCTGTCGTGGTAGGTTATAACAGCTGTCGTGGTAGGTTATAACAGCTGTCATGGTAGGTTATAACAGCTGTCATGGTGTCTTATAACAGCTGTCATGGTAGGTTATAACAGCTTTCCTTGTATGTTATAACAGCTGTCATGGTAGGTTATAACAGCTGTCGTGGTAGGTTATAACAGCATTCCTTGTATGTTATAACAGCTGTCGTGGTAGGTTATAACAGTTGTCATGGTAGGTTATAACAGCTTTCCTTGTATGTTATAACAGCTGTCATGGTATATTATAATAGCTGTTGTGGTCGGTTATAACAGATGTCTTGGTGTCTTATAACAGCTGTCGTGGTAGATTATAACAGCTGTCGTGGTATGTTATAACAGCTGTCGTGGTAGGTTATAACAGCTGTCGTGGTAGGTTATAACAGCTGTCGTGGTAGGTTATAACAACTGTCGTGGTAGGTTATAACAGCTGTCGTGGTAGGTTTTAACAGCTGTCGTGGTAGGTTATAACAACTGTCATGGTAGGTTATAACAGCGTTCCTTGTATGTTATAACAGCTGTCGTGTTTATAACACTGTTATTATAGGTCTTTCCACATTGGTTTCAAATCTGTGCTCTGTAATCCAATGAAATGAGTTGCCATCAGAAGATGACGGACCAGAAGCTGTGATACATCAGAGAGAGTGGTACATACCTGAATACGGCCTCACAATCCAAATGAGTGGGTGACTGTGGCTGGGAAATTAGAAACATCGTTGGAACCAGGTGATTTTGGGCGATCGGGTTATAATGAAATAATCTATTCACCATTTGGTATGCATGGACTTCAAGCTTTGAAGAATAGAGAGTGGATAAAACACCCAATCCCCATTCTAGCTGAGTGAGCCAATAAGAATGGAACACAACAGAGGCCATCTTTCTGTTTTGGCTGTTAATTCCTTTGTCTCTGCACTTTTCCAAGTCTCACACTCACTGAGGCCCAATCTCCCTGTGAGACACTATAGTGTCTACTAATCAATATACTCATTTGTCTCCACATTTTGGGGTTCAATTCTGCTTTAAAGGTCTGTTTTTCCTCTGTCCCCGGGGTCTTATATTTCATGAGACAGCGGATTAAAAAGATTATAGGCGCAGTTTTCAATTTATCTCCCACCCTCAGACTAGCTTGTATTGACTGGTTCCTCTTATCACAGTTTGCCAGCAACCACAGCATGATTGGCATCTGCCTTCACATCAGCCACTCTCTGGGAATGGTTGGTTTCTCTGACATAAACAGAGGAAACACTGCGGATGCACAACCAGGTTTCGAAATTGCACCTTGCTGTAATTCTACTATTCTAACTCTCAACAGTAAATTGAGACCCCGACTTGAGTTAATTTGTTTCTGGGAATATCAACACGGTTAAGCGTATGATAACGGTCCTATATGTGAGAAATCGCGTATAGCTAACAAAATGTTAAGTCATATACCTAACTGTCTTTGAGTCACCCAATGAATTCGGGTAGAAAAAAAAATCCACAAATTGATGAAAAGCACTATGCCTATAAAACCATGAGACTATAAGATGCTACTTTATCAGAACCACAGCGATCTCAGTGGTGGAAATGTTGGACACACGGGGAGGGTCGACTTACAGATGACATTGACGCTATGTAGATGAGAACGGGGATTTGTGGTCCGCGTAATAACCCTGGCCGCTGAAGATAGACGGTGTTACGAGGTGAAGCTGCTGCCTTTTCGTGGTGTTGTTCCCCCCCCCGCTCTGCTCTCCTCTGCTTGTCTCTCTCTCCTTCAGGCATCACCAAGCTAACGGACAGCACCACTCACACCTAGTTCCTGCTTTCCTGCAAACTCACCTTTCCCATCAGGATCATAGTTTAGTTTTGCTTATCTATCTCTAAAAATATTTGATTTGGTCTGCCCGGTTAGAAGCTTCAAGAACACAACTTTTCGAAGAACGCACGGATACTATACCATGTCCAACAATTCTGGCTGGCACAGCAGTTTAATTGTAAGTACAGAATTGACGTTAAACAGTGTGGGAAAACTTCATTGCGATGGTCAGAACATTGGACAGTGTGAACCCATTTGGGGATGCGGAGTTGCGTCTCGGTGGGGAAAAACGGTGTTTCAGATGTTGCGCACTGAGTAGCCGAGATGATTTGCCTAAATTGGATAAATCAATGATATATCTTTTTTTAAATCAATGCAACTTCAAAGAGAGTGATAAATCACATAATTCTACATTTGATTCGTTTTTTGAAGTTCCATAATTCATGGAATATAATCAGCAAATGTGAAAGGACGCGTAGGAGAGTGACTGACGCGTAAATCTTGTTGCTTTTGTTGGCGGGCACATATCCATCTCCATCTCTTCCCATAAATGTCAACTAGCTGATGGGAAAAACGGGGGATATTTGACCATTATACTACAGATATAGAGGCACGGTATTATTCAACCAAATAAAAGCCTAAAAATACCAAAAGCATGACGTTGCCAAGCCAATGTTTCCACAATACGCACATTGCGTTTTGACTTGTAACAGGAACGATTTTTTTTTTTTAAATCGACTAATTTACCTTTGTCTCACATTTATTATGAATAATTAAAGATAAATTATATTCAAAGTATTTAACCTCGGATAATTAACAGTCAAGCTGATTTATGTTAATATGAATGCTTTGCAAATCAGTTTTTATTTATAACGTTACACTTATTTGGATGCGTACATTCTAAGCCATAGCGTGTGAATGAACGTAATTTATCTTTTTTTTGTGTGTCAAATTGATGGTTGAGTTCCGCTGCAATTAACCATCCAAATGCTGAATAATTGGACAGCGGGGATCGCCTCCTCCTCTTAACAGTATGACATGACCTGTCTGCAGAATGTGTGCTGTTTTAAAGTTGCATAAGGGAGACATTGAGAGTAATGACGCTGTGAATCAACGGGCCCTGGCTGTTTAAAAAGCACCACAGGGTCTTCGTGTGATCTCTTGTCCCCTGCGCCAACAAAGTGAATCAATGAAAACTCTTCAAAACGGCCCATTTTCAGCGCTATACTTTAATTTGGATCATTCCCGTGTTAATTCAATATTATGTAAATATTTAGGGTCCTATCATTATTTTAATTTCCTATTTGGTAACATTATCTTGCTCTTTTTGTTCCAGGTTCGCTTTTAACTTCCTCGGTGTTCCCTCTCCTTCTCCCGCTCCTTCACATCCAACGGTCAATCGGCTGGGTAACGAACCGCGAAGCTGCTCTCTACGTGGATCAGTGGGGTTAAAATCTTCCAACCGCCTGCCAGCCTTGCCAGGAAATCTAAACCTAATCAGAGAGACATGGCGACTAATGGAACTAAAGCCTCGGATGGACACGTTTTAACGGAGGTGAATGCGGAGCCTAATGACAAACCCAAAACCTTGGTCGTAAAAGTTCAGAAAAAGGAACTTCCCGAAAGAGAGAACTGGACTGGAAAATTTGACTTTCTCCTGTCTTGCGTCGGGTACGCAATTGGTCTCGGAAATGTCTGGAGATTTCCTTATCTATGTGGGAAGAACGGAGGAGGTAATCAAGATTTCGGCGCTTTTCCCGTGTTTTCAAAAACAGGAGGCTTAAAAACTTAACCCTTCAAACAGAAAATGTGTTCTGGGTCCCTCATTTAATTATCACAATGGTCTTTTTCTCTCCAGATTGAGCGTAATTATCATTCATTTTAGGCGCAGCATTGTGATACAAAAAAATATTGCCTTCATCTCTTTATTTCTTTGGATGATTTGAAATGTTCCCGGCATATCAATGCAAATGGTCGCTTTTATTCACCATTCTATATATGTGTTGTTTACTTACCTTTCACCTTCCATTCAGGGGCCTTCTTGATTCCATACTTTTTGACGCTCATATTTGCTGGCATGCCCCTGTTTCTGCTCGAAACGTCCCTCGGTCAGTACACATCGATTGGAGGGCTTGGGGTGTGGAAACTGGCGCCCATGTTTAAAGGTAAACCAAAGCACTACGTTAGAGGTTCAACTGAAATACATCTCAATATATACCGTAAGACAATTAGCTCTCCTCATCCAATTCTATTTTTGCTGGTTGTCAATAAACACACACAAATATCTGCAATTTCAGTGCACGCCTCCTCTCCCCGTTGTAATTACAAATCAAACCACATATTTAATATAACTAGCTAAACTAGCTAACTAGCTCAAATTACTCAAGTTGTCACATTATTTCATCTTATATTAACTGACTGTATATACATTCCTAATTCCACGTTTCCCTGCTGTTCTAGGTGTTGGTCTGGCCGCTGCAGTGCTGTCTTTCTGGCTAAATATTTATTACATTGTCATCATTTCCTGGGCCATATACTATCTCTGGTCCTCCTTTACTTCTGTGAGTATGATGGATATTATTGCTTTTCTATCAAAAAGTTGTAAGTACAAAACAAACAAACCCCCCAAAAAAACGAATTAATGTGAGGTTATTGCATTTCGTTCACTGGGAGGTTTAAAAAAGAAAAGCCCATTTCCCTGATGAATGTCTTTAAGTAGCATGACTGAGGACTGAAAGAGCAGGGGGCATAGGCCTCTTCGGTATTATCCATTTGAATGCTGAAAAGAAATAAATACTGTTTCTTTTATGTATAGTTAATTCAAATATATCGAATTTGGCCATCAGTACCCTTTCAAAAAACAATGTGGTGCATGTCGCCTGGGTGAAAAGAGTTGGGCAAAATGACAAAAAGTGAGAAAAAGAAAAAAAAACTGTCTTTGTTATTACAGGAGTTGCCATGGCAATCATGTGGAAATTCTTGGAATACAGATCGCTGTTACACCAACTACAGCATCCCGAACGCTGTCAACCTCACCAGCGCAGTTCAGGAATTCTGGGAGTAAAGAACATATATTTTATTATATTTTGTTAAACTTTTTTTTTTTTGGTCTGTGGTTAGACCACGCAGTGTAGAAAATAATGAATGGGGTTGTAGTTGATGAAAAAAATGATTTATAAATAGATTTGATTGGTTGGTTGATTGATTGGTTGGTTGATAGATTGGTTTCATTGGTTGATTTGTCCTATAGACGTAACATGCACCAATTGACGGATGGTCTGGAGAAACCTGGGGAGATCAGAGCGCCTCTAGCCATCACGCTGGCCATCGCTTGGGTCCTGGTTTATTTCTGCATCTGGAAAGGTGTCGCATGGACCGGCAAGGTAAGAGGCTGCCACTGACTAAATTCATAGAGTAGGGGCTAAACCGCACAGAGGAATCTTGACATTGGATTTTGGCAGCCATATTGGATTTTGGCAGCCATATTAGATTTTGGCAGCCGTATTGGATGTTGGGAGGGCAGGGGGGTCCAGCATGTCCCCTGGCTTATTTGCAAAAGTAAGAGGCATTACTATAGATTAAAAATCCATTAAGAAACATTTGACTGGAAACATGGCAGTTAATCCATGCAAGGGTTCTAGCTGTAATAATGACGTAAGGAGGGTGCTCCATTGTCTTGTATTTTAACAAGTCTCTCCCTCCCTGTTTCAGGTGGTGTACTTCTCAGCGACGTACCCCTACTTTATGCTCTTCATCCTCTTCTGCCGCGGCATCACTCTGCCCGGAGCCATTGATGGAATCCTCTTCTATATCACGCCCAACTTTGAGAAGCTCAAGGAATCAGAGGTAGCTAGTCTTTATCAGTGAACAGATTCAGAGGTAGCTAGCCTTTATCAGTGAACAGAATCAGAGGTAGCTAGCCTTTATCAGTGAACAGAATCAGAGGTAGCTAGCCTTTATCAGTGAGCAGAATCAGAGGTAGCTAGCCTTTATCAGTGAACAGAATCAGAGGTAGCTAGCCTTTATCAGTGAACAGAATCAGAGGTAGCTAGCCTTTATCAGTGAGCAGATTCAGAGGTAGCTAGCCTTTATCAGTGAACAGAATCAGAGGTAGCTAGCCTTTATCAGTGAGCAGATTCAGAGGTAGCTAGCCTTTATCAGTGAACAGAATCAGAGGTAGCTAGCCTTTATCAGTGAACAGAATCAGAGGTAGCTAGCCTTTATCAGTGAACAGAATCAGAGGTAGCTAGCCTTTATCAGTGAGCAGATACAGAGTGAGAATGGATGCTGATTGCTGTATGTGATGCTGTGAGTACCAGTCTGTTTTGACTTGCAGTATGTTTTGACTTGTGGTGTGTTTTGACTTGCAGCCTGTTCTGACTTGCAGTGTGTCTTGACTTGCGGTGTGTCTTGACTTGCGGTGTGTCTTGACTTGCGGTGTGTCTTGACTTGCGGTGTGTCTTGACTTGCAGTGTGTCTTGACTTGTGGTGTGTCTTGACTTGTGGTGTGTCTTGACTTGCAGTGTGTTTTGACTTGCAGTATGTTTTGACTTGTGGTGTTTTGACTCTCTGTCTCTCTGTTCTCCTCAGGTGTGGTTGGATGCTGCCACTCAGATCTTTTTCTCCTATGGGCTGGGGCTGGGATCACTGATTGCTCTGGGAAGCTACAACCCATTCAATAATAATGTTTACAGGTAGGTTAAAATCTACAACACCGTTCAATAGTCATATTTACAGGTAGGTTCAAATCTACAAACCATTCTATTCCAGCTCCCTGCTATCCCTTCTGCCTCTGCCAATGAGAGAGCGAGTGAGACAGAGGGAGAGCGAGTGAGAGCGAGTGAGTAACAGAGAGAGAGAGAGAGAGGGAGCGAGACAGAGAGAGAGAGAAGGGGGGGAGAGAGACAGAGAGAGAGAAAGAAAAGGGGGGAGAGAGAGAGAGAGAGAGAGAGACTTTTGTGAGTGTAATACTAATGTTTCCACTGTTTATTTCCCTTTTGTTTATTGTCTATTCCATTTGCTTTGGCAATGTAAACATATGTTTCCCGTGCCAATAAAGCCCTTTTGAATTGAATTGAATTGAATTGAGAGAGAGAGAGAGAGAGAGAGAGAGAGAGAGAGAGAGAGAGAGAGAGAGAGAGAGAGAGAGAGAGAGAGAGAGAGAGAGAGAGAGAGAGAGAGAGAGAGAGAGAGAGAGAGAGAGAGAGAGAGAGAGAGAGAGAGAGAGAGAGAGAGGAGAGAGAGAGAGAGAGAGAATTTGAAGAGGGGGGTGAGAGAGAAAGAAAGAGATAGAAAGGGGGGGTGAGAGAGAGAGACAAAGAGAAAACACATCTCTCAGCTGTCACATCATCTCTGTCTCTCTCCTATGTTCAACCCTGGCACCGAATGAACAATCACCCCGTCTCTGAAATGAATAGGTCACTCCATTGACATTGCAGTAACACTCGGCTATAGAATGCAAAACCCTCCCTCCCTCCCTCCCTCCCTCCCTCCCTCCCTCCCTCCCTCCCTCCCTCCCTCCCTCCCTCCCTCCCTCCCTCCCTCCCTCCCTCCCTCCCTCCCTCCCTCCCTCCCTCCCTCCCTCCCCAATTTTAAATGTGCTGTGGTTTTGATAAGGCTTCCATATCAGTGTGACAACAGACGTTCCAAACCCCATGCTTTTTGTCTTTCTCTCCATCTCCCTGCAGAGATTCTGTCATTGTGTGCTGCATCAACTCGTTCACCAGCATGTTCGCTGGCTTAGTCATCTTCTCCATTGTGGGCTTCATGGCCAACGTGACTAAGAGGCCTATAATAGAAGTAGCAGCCTCAGGTAATTACCGTTCACTATTGATATAGATCTTAATTGGAACAATACATGACTTAGCCTATTTAATCAAATGGCCTCCCAGACTATTTACATTGACCCCCCCCCCTTTTTCGTTTTACACTGCTGCTGCTTTGCTGTGTATCATCTATGCATTGTCACTTTACCCCCACCTACATGTATGAAAAATAACTCGACTAACCTGTACCCTCGCACATTAACTCTGTACCGGTACCCTCTGCATATATCCTCGTTGTTATTTGAACTTTTTAATTTTAATTTGACTATTTTTACTTTAGTTTATTTTAGTAAATATTTTCTTAACTCTATTTCTTGAACTGCATTGTTGGGTAAGTCAGCATTTCACGGTCTACATTGGTTTTCAGGAGCATGTGACACGTAACATTTGATTTGAGTAAAAAAAAAATAGAGCAAATCTTGGAATAACAGTAAGGACTCGCTGTAAAACCACGGACATTGAAACACTTCTCTATATGGGTATTTGAACAGGAATGGGATGTGTTGTGTTGTCAGATCACGTCTTTAACTGTCTGTGATGTCAGATCCCGTCTCTAACTGTCTGTGTTGTCAGATCCCATCTATAACTGTCTGTGTTGTGTTGTCAGATCACGTCTCTAACTGTCTGTGTTGTGTTGTCAGATCACGTCTCTAACTGTCTGTGTTGTGTTGTCAGATCCCGTCTCTAACTGTCTGTGTTGTGTTGTCAGATCACGTCTCTAACTGTCTGTGTTGTGTTGTCAGATCACGTCTCAAACTGTCTGTGTTGTGTTGTCAGATCCCATCTATAACTGTCTGTGTTGTGTTGTCAGATCCCATCTATAACTGTCTGTGTTGTGTTGTCAGATCACGTCTCTAACCGTCTGTGTTGTGTTGTCAGATCCCGTCTCTAACTGTCTGTGTTGTGTTGTCAGATCCCGTCTCTAACTGTCTGTGTTGTGTTGTCAGATCACGTCTCTAACTGTCTGTGTTGTGTTGTCAGATCCCGTCTCTAACTGTCTGTGTTGTGTTGTCAGATCCCGTCTCTAACTGTCTGTGTTGTCAGATCCCATCTATAACTGTCTGTGTTGTGTTGTCAGATCACGTCTCTAACTGTCTGTGTTGTGTTGTCAGATCACGTCTTTAACTGTCTGTGTTGTGTTGTCAGATCACGTCTCTGTCTGTGTTGTGTTGTCAGATCACGTCTCTAACTGTCTGTGTTGTGTTGTCAGATCACGTCTCTAACTGTCTGTGTTGTGTTGTCAGATCACGTCTCTAACTGTCTGTGTTGTGTTGTCAGAACACGTCTTTAACTGTCTGTGTTGTGTTGTCAGATCCCGTCTCTAACTGTCTGTGTTGTGTTGTCAGATCACGTCTCTAACTGTCTGTGTTGTGTTGTCAGATCACGTCTCTAACTGTCTGTGTTGTCAGATCCCGTCTTTAACTGTCTGTGTTGTGTTGTCAGATCCCGTCTCTAACTGTCTGTGCTGTGTTGTCAGATTCTGTCTCTAACTATCTGTCTGTGTTGTGTTGTCAGATCCCGTCTCTAACTGTCTGTGTTGTGTTGTCAGATCCTGTCTCTAACTGTCTGTGTTGTCAGATCCCGTCTTTAACTGTCTGTGTTGTCAGATCCCATCTCTAACTGTCTGTGTTGTCAAATCCTGTCTCTAACTGTCTGTGTTGTCAGATCCCGTCTTTAACTGTCTGTGTTGTGTTGTCAGATCCCGTCTCTAACTGTCTGTGCTGTGTTGTCAGATTCTGTCTCTAACTATCTGTCTGTGTTGTGTTGTCAGATCCCGTCTCTAACTGTCTGTGCTGTGCTGTCAGATCCTGTCTCTAACTGTCTGTGTTGTGTTGTGTTGTCAGAACCCCATCTTTCTCTTTTGTGTTGTCAGATCCCATCTCTAAATGTCTGTGTTGTGTTGTCAGATCCCGTCTCTAACTGTCTGTGTTGTGTTGTCAGATCCTGTCTCTAACTGTCTGTGTTGTCAGATCCCATTTCTAACTGTCTGTGTTGTGTTGTCAGATCCCGTCTCTAACTGTCTGTGTTGTGTTGTCAGATCCCGTCTCTAACTGTCTGTGTTGTTTTGTCAGATCCCGTTTCTGTCTGTGTTGTGTTGTCAGATCCCGTCGCTAACTGTCTGTGTTGTCAGATCCCGTCTCTAACTGTCTGTGTTGTCAGATCCCGTTTATAACTGTCTGTGTTGTCAGATCCCGTCTCTAACTGTCTGTGTTGTCAGATCCCGTTTCTAACTGTCTGTGTTGTCAGATCCCGTCTCTAACTGTCAGTGTTGTCAGATCCCGTCTCTAACTGTCTGTGTTGTGTTGTCAGATCCCGTTTCTGTCTGTGTTGTGTTGTCAGATCCCGTATCTTTCTGTGTTGTGTTGTCAGATCCCGTCTTTAACTGTCTGTGTTGTGTTGTCAGATCCCATCTCTAACTGTCTGTGTTGTGTTGTCAGATCCTGTCTTTAACTGTCTGTGTTGTGTTGTCAGATCCTATCTCTAACTGTCTGTGTTGTCAGATCCCGTCTTTAACTGTCTGTGTTGTGTTGTCAGATCCCATCTCTAACTGTCTGTGTTGTCAGATCCCGTCTCTAACTGTCTGTGTTGTGTTGTCAGATCCTATCTCTAACTGTCTGTGTTGTCAGATCCCGTCTTTAACTGTCTGTGTTGTGTTGTCAGATCCCATCTCTAACTGTCTGTGTTGTCAGATCCCATCTCTAACTGTCTGTGTTGTGTTGTCAAATCCTGTCTATAATTGTCTGTGTTGTCAGATCATGTCTTTAACTGTCTGTGTTATGTTGTCAGATCCCGTCTCTAACTGTCTGTGCTGTGCTGTCAGATCCTGTCTCTAACTGTCTGTGTTGTGTTGTCAGAACCCCATCTTTCTGTGTTGTGTTGTCAGATCCCATCTCTAAATGTCTGTATTGTGTTGTCAGATCCCGTCTCTAACTGTCTGTGTTGTGTTGTCAGATCCTGTCTCTAACTGTCTGTGTTGTCAGATCCCATCTCTAACTGTCTGTGTTGTGTTGTCAGATCCCGTCTCTGACTGTCTGTGTTGTCAGATCCCGTCTATAACTGTCTGTGTTGTGTTGTCAGATCTCGTCTCTAACTGTCTGTGTTGTGTTGTCAGATCCCATTTCTGTCTGTGTTGTGTTGTCAGATCCCGTCTCTAACTGTCTGTGTTGTCAGATCCTGTCTCTAACTGTCTGTGTTGTGTTGTCAGATCCCGTCTCTAACTGTCTGTGTTGTCAGATCCCGTCTCTAACTGTCTGTGTTGTGTTGTCAGATCCCGTCTCTAACTGTCTGTGCTGTGTTGTCAGATCCCGTTTCTGTCTGTGTTGTGTTGTCAGATCCCGTCTCTAACTGTCTGTCTGTGTTGTGTTGTCAGATCCCGTATCTTTCTGTGTTGTGTTGTCAGATCCCGTCTCTAACTGTCTGTGTTGTGTTGTCAGATCCCGTCTCTAACTGTCTGTGTTGTGTTGTCAGATCCCGTCTCTAACTGTCTGTGTTGTGTTGCAGGTCCTGGCTTGGCGTTCTTGGCCTACCCTGAGGCAGTAACCCAGCTGCCTATCTCTCCTCTCTGGGCGATCCTTTTCTTCTCCATGTTGCTCATGCTGGGAATAGACAGTCAGGTGAGGAAACAACAGCTATTTGCATTTCATGTTTCTGTTGTTGTTTTGTGTTATTGTATGGGTGTAATGTGTTGTGTTGTTGTGTGATGTGTTGTTATGTTGTGGTTTGTTGTTGTTTTGTGTTGCGTGTTGTTGTATGGGTGTTATGTGTTGTGTTGTGTTGTGGTGTTGTGTTTGTGTTGTGTTTTGTGTATGTTGTCTTGTTGTTTTTGTTGCGTTATTGTGTTGTGTGTATTTTGTCTTGTTGTGTTGTTGTTGATATGTTGTGTTATTGCATTGTTGTGTTTTGTTTGTTTGTTGGACAATGAATGTAGTATTATCCATCTAATGCAGTGCTTGATGAGTTGCGTGATTGGAATAGTGTTTAATATTCTATAAGAGATGCAGGAAGTCAGTTCTATCCAACATCTAATCTATCTAACCTAGTAGTGTTAATGTGTTGTATAGTACTATATCATGTGTTGTATAGTATTATACCATGTGTAGTATAGTACTATACCATGTGTAGTATAGTACTATATCATGTGTTGTATAGTATTATATCATGTGTTGTACCACCACACACGGGTAGCAAAACATCTTAGCGGACGCCATCTAGACAGCAGACATTTTTTAAGTTTTAGTGTGAATTTAGTGTAATTCTTCACATTTTGCAGTTGGGTGTAGAGAAAATTAAAACAAGATTTCTGCAATTCTACACCTTTTGCGTAGAGAGAAGACTTTTCAAATGTATACCTCATAACCTGCAATTCTACTCATTTTGGTTTGAGGCGGAGAGGTATATGAGTTTTCAATAACCGGGAGGTAATTCCACCATGAATACTAAGTTTAGATAGCTGGCCGCTAGACTAATTTACCAATCCCCCCCCAAAAAATGTGGCTGACGTGGTTTAATTGAGGGACTGTCAATGACTGACATAACAAGAGAAAAACCTACTGAAAACCTACAACCAGGTTTATTCTACTATTCTACCTAGCAAAAGGAAGTTTAAACCCCAACTGAGTTCCTGCGGGAAATTGATCCGAGAGCCTTTGAAAGGGGTGGGCCTGATGTAATATGTTTTACCTCTCTGTGTAGTTCTGTACGGTGGAGGGCTTCATCACTGCATTGGTGGATGAGTTCCCCAGGGCTCTGAGAGGAAGAAGAGAACTCTTCATCGCTGCCGTCTGCCTGGTCTCTTACATCATTGGCCTGTCCAACATCACACAGGTACAGTACACACTCATTCACTCACTCATTCACATCCAGTTCACTCACTCACATCCAGTCCAGTTCACTCACATCCAGTCCAGTCCGGTCACATCCAGTCCTGTCACATCTAGTCCAGTCCAATCACATCTAGTCCAGTCACATCTATTCCAGTCCAGTCACATCTAGTCCAGTCACATCTAGTCCAGTCCAGTCACATCTAGTCCAGTCACTTCTAGTCCAGTCACATCTAGTCCAGTTACATCTAGTCCAGTCCAGTCACATCTAGTCCAGTCCAGTCACATCTAGTCCAGTCACATCTAGTCCAGTCACATCTAGTCCAGTCACATCTAGTCCATTCCGTTCACATCTAGTCCGGTCACATCTAGTCCAGTCACATCTTGTCCAGTCCAGTCACATCTAGTCCAGTTACATCTAGTCCAGTCCAGTCACATCTAGTCCAGTCACATCTAGTCCAGTCACATCTAGTCCATTCCGGTCACATCTAGTCCAGTCACATCTTGTTAATTGGGTTAATGCTACAGGATTAATGCTACTGGTTAAATCAATAGTATAGCCTATTATCTTATGCTGCCATAAGGAAGCATTCAGCGACAGTGAGGTGGCAGTGAGGTGGCAGTGAGGTGGCAGTGAGGTGGCAGTGAGGTGGCGGTGAGGTGGCGGTGAGGTGGCAGTGAGGTGGCAGTGAGGTGGTAGTGAGGTGTCAGTGAGGTGGTAGTGAGGTGGTAGTGAGGTGGTAGTGAGGTGTCAGTGAGGTGGTAGTGAGGTGGTAGTGAGGTGGTAGTGAGGTGGTGGGGGGGTGGTAGTGGGGTGGTGGTAGTGAGGGGGTGGTGGGGTGGCAGTGAGGTGGCAGTGAGGTGGTAGTGAGGTGGTAGTGAGGTGGCAGTGAGGTGGCAGTGAGGTTGTAAGTGAGGTGTCAGTGAGGTGGTAGTGAGGTGACGGTGAGGTGGTAGTGAGGTGTCAGTGAGGTGTCAGTGAGGTGTCAGTGAGGTGGTAGTGAGGTGGTAGTGAGATGGTAGTGGGGTGGCAGTGAGGTGGTAGTGAGGTGGTAGTGAGTTGGTAGTGAGGTGAGGTGGTAGTGAGGTGGTGGTGAGGTGGCAGTGAGGTGGCAGTGAGGTGGTAGTGATGTGGTAGTGAGGTGGTAGTGAGTTGGTAGTGAGGTGGTAGTGAGGTGGCAGTGAGGTGGTGGTGAGGTGGTAGTGAGGTGTCAGTGAGGTGGCGGTGAGGTGGCGGTGAGGTGTCAGTGAGGTGGCAGTGAGGTGGCGGTGAGGTGGCGGTGAGGTGTCAGTGAGGTGGCGTTGAGGTGGCGGTGAGGTGGCGGTGAGGTGTCAGTGAGGTGGCGGTGAGGTGGCGGTGAGGTGGCGGTGAGATGGCGGTGAGGTGGAGGTGAGGTGGCGGTGAGGTGACGGTGAGGTGGTAGTGAGGTGGCGGTGAGGTGGCGGTGAGCTGGTAGTGAGGTGGTAGTGAGATGGTAGTGGGGTGGCGGTGAGGTGGTAGTGAGGTGTCAGTGAGGTGGTAGTGAGGTGGTAGTGAGGTGGTAGTGAGGTGAGGTGGTAGTGAGATGGCAGTGAGGTGGTAGTGAGGTGGTAGTGAGTTGGTAGTGAGGTGGTGGGGGGGTGGTAGTGGGGTGGTGGTAGTGAGGGGGTGGTGGGGTGGTAGTGAGGTGGCAGTGAGGTGGTAGTGAGGTGGTAGTGAGGTGGCAGTGAGGTGGCAGTGAGGTGGCAGTGAGGTGGCAGTGAGGTGTCAGTGAGGTGGTAGTGAGGTGACGGTGAGGTGGTAGTGAGGTGTCAGTGAGGTGTCAGTGAGGTGGTAGTGAGGTGGTAGTGAGATGGTAGTGGGGTGGCAGTGAGGTGGTAGTGAGGTGGTAGTGAGTTGGTAGTGAGGTGAGGTGGTAGTGAGGTGGTGGTGAGGTGGCAGTGAGGTGGCAGTGAGGTGGTAGTGATGTGGTAGTGAGGTGGTAGTGAGTTGGTAGTGAGGTGGTAGTGAGGTGGCAGTGAGGTGGTGGTGAGGTGGTAGTGAGGTGTCAGTGAGGTGGCGGTGAGGTGGCGGTGAGGTGTCAGTGAGTTGGCGGTGAGGTTGCGGTGAGGTGGCGGTGAGGTGTCAGTGAGATGGCGTTGAGGTGGCGGTGAGGTGGCGGTGAGGTGTCAGTGAGGTGGTGGTGAGGTGGCGGTGAGGTGGCGGTGAGATGGCGGTGAGGTTGAGGTGAGGTCGCGGTGAGGTGACGGTGAGGTGGTAGTGAGGTGGCGGTGAGGTGGTAGTGAGGTGGTAGTGAGGTCGTAGTGAGATGGCAGTGAGGTGGTAGTGAGGTGGTAGTGAGGTGGTAGTGAGGTGTCAGTGAGTTGGCGGTGAGGTGGCGGTGAGATGGCGGTGAGGTGTCAGTGAGGTGGCGTTGAGGTGGCGGTGAGATGGCGGCGAGGTGGCGGCGAGGTGGCGGCGAGGTGGCGGTGAGGTGGCGGTGAGGTGGCGGTGAGGTGGCAGTGAGGTGGCGGTGAGATGGCGGTGAGGTGGCGGTGAGATGGCGGTGAGGTGTCAGTGAGGTGGCGTTGAGGTGGCGGTGAGGTGGCGGTGAGGTGGCGGTGAGGTGGTAGTGAGGTGGTGGGTCTCCCAGATGAAGCTGGACCTGTTACAATACTCGTGATGTAGAACAGCAGATTTGAGTTGAAAAGTGAACTCACTGACTATTCTCCAGATTAATTAGGAAATAAAAGCAGAAGTTTTTTCAATGATAAATAAGAGGTGTGCCGCGTGAATAGGGTCCACTGCGTGTGAATAGGGTCCACTGCGTGTGAATAGGGTCCACTGCGTGTGAAGAGGGTCCAGTGTGTGAGAAGAGGGTCCAGTGCCTGTGAAGGGGGTCCAGTGCGTGAGAAGAGGGTCCAGTGCCTGTGAAGGGGGTCCAGTGCCTGTGAAGGGGGTCCAGTGCCTGTGAAGGGGGTCCAGTGCCTGTGAAGGGGGTCCAGTGTGCGTGAGAAGAGGGTCCAGTGCCTGTGAAGAGGGTCCAGTGCGTGAGAAGAGGGTCCAGTGCGTGAGAAGAGGGTCCAGTGCCTGTGAAGGGGGTCCAGTGCCTGTGAAGGGGGTCCAGTGCCTGTGAAGGGGGTCCAGTGCGTGTGAAGGGGGTCCAGTGCCTGTGAAGAGGGTCCAATGCGTGAGAGTTGGCAGCACTGCATCCTTGCATCGCCATGAACAATACGTCTTATCTAGTTGTCTGACATTACTTCAGCTGAAAACTAGATTTAAACCAGAAAATAACATCACATGACAGATATTGACAGCTAGCGTTGGTCTACGTGATGTATTTGTATGTATTTAACTAGGCAAATCAGTTAAGAACAAATTCTTATTTACAATGACGGCCTAACCCCGGACGATGCTAGGGAAATTGCGCACAGCCCTACGGGATTCCCAATCATGGAGGGTTGTGATACAGCCTGGAATTAAACCAGGGTCTGTAATGATGCCTCTAACACTGAGATGCAGTGCCTTAGACCGCTGCGCCTCTCGGGATCCCCAAAATATAGGGAAATAAGCAAAAAAGTGCTCTGTCAAGGTTCGTTCACCTGAGGTAACTGGGTTCACTTGTATTGTGATGTAATGACAGTGTAGTTGTGTAGTAGTTAATTAGATCTACTTTGTTACAGTCTACCGATACATACTTACATACACTATCTTCATCTTTTCTGACTGTTACGACTAGGTGTAGACTTTTATGACTGGTGACAATTGGATAAAAAACATTGAACCTTTAAGTCCCTTAACATCAAATCTTTAAGTCCCTTAATATCAAACTTTTAAGTCTCTTAACCTCTAATGGTATAGGGGACGCTTGCGTCCCACTTGGCCAAAAACCAGGGAAAATGCAGCGCGGCAAATTCAAATAAAATGATATAAAAATCTAACTTTCATTAAATCACACATGTAAGATACTAAATTAAAGCTGCCCTCGTTGTGAATCCAGCCAACATGTCAGATTTTAAAAAGGCTTTTCGGCGAAAGCATAAGAAGCTATTATCTGATGATAGCACAACAGTAAACAAAGAGGGTAGCATATTTCAACCCTTCTGGCGCTACACAAAACACATAAATAAAATATAAAACATGCCTTACCTTAGACGAGCTTCTTTTGTTGGCACTCCAATATGTTCCATAAACATCACAATTGGTCCTTTTGTTTGATTAATTCCGTCCATATATATCCAAAATGTCCATTTATAAAGCGCGTTTGATCCAGAAAAAAACAGCTTCCAAAATGTGCAACGTCACTACAAAATATCTCAAAAGTTGCCTATATATTTTGCCAAAACATTTCAAACTACTTTTGTAATACAGCTTTAGGTATTTTTAAACGTTAATAATCGATCAAATTGAAGACGGGTCTATCTGTTTTCAATACAGGAACACAGCAAACAAAGCTACTTTTCAAGTCTTGCGCACTCTCAACAATGTTACGCAGTTCCTAGATGCATATCTTATATTCTTGGCATGAGTAGCATTAAGTTGAATTTGGGCACACTATTTATCCAAAAGTGATAATGCTGCCCACTATACCTAAAGAAGTTAATATCAAACCTTTAAGTCCCTTAACATTCCATGTTATTTTTCCCCAATATAATTTCTTTACTGGCTGTGTTGACATCCCTGTATCTGATCAGTTGATGTTATTTCATCCTAACGGCTTCATCTCCTCGACCCCCCCCCCCCCCTCCTCCCCCCTCCTCTCCTGCCCTGGACTCTTTCACAGGATCAAACCAGGGAAAACGATGATGTCTTCTCAAGCTCCACATCCCAAACTCTGAGGTCAATAACTCTCCTCCTGAAACCTGTACCGATGTAGCCACTGACAGGATCACTGAATGCTTCCAGTCAACCCCCCCCCCCCCTCCAGTCCTCTGCTTGTATGAAACACTACCCACCACTCTGTACCCTACTACACCGTTCTTCACAGCATTATCACATCTGTCACTGGAGATTAATGTCTGCCTCCCTCTTGGATTGAAACAATCGGCCTAATCAGTTGTTCACCTCAGCTCTGCAGTACCAGTCTAGCGTTTCATCTCCCTCCACCCTTCCCTAGCGCTGGGCTCCAGAGCCCTGAAGATTCCCAGGGAGACAGGCAGGCAGCTAGGGTCAGTGACCCTCCACCAGCTACCACCACTGGTGCTCTCATCCCTCACATTATTCCACGTCACCAGTTTAATAACATCACATCTCAGTCGTTCTATCTCCTATCCTCTATACCCCCCCCATGACTCCCCGTCTTGCTGCTCTCGTTCTCTCTACACTTGGGAACCTGTATCCAACAGTCTTTCTCTGTTCTCTTCTCGTCCAATAGGGTGGGCTGTATGTGTACTCTCCTCAACACTCTTTCTCTGTTCTCTTCTCGTCCAATAGGGTGGGCTGTATGTGTACTCTCCTCAACACTCTTTCTCTGTTCTCTTCTCGTCCAATAGGGTGGGAACCCGTATCCAACAGTCTGTCTCTGTTCTCTTCTCGTCCAATAGGGTGGGAACCTGTATCCAACAGTCTTTCTCTGTTCTCTTCTCGTCCAATAGGGTGGGAACCCGTATCCAACAGTCTTTCTCTGTTCTCTTCTCGTCCAATAGGGTGGGAACCCGTATCCAACAGTCTGTCTCTGTTCTCTTCTCGTCCAATAGGGTGGGAACCTGTATCCAACAGTCTTTCTCTGTTCTCTTCTCGTCCAATAGGGTGGGAACCCGTATCCAACAGTCTTTCTCTGTTCTCTTCTCGTCCAATAGGGTGGGAACCTGTATCCAACAGTCTTTCTCTGTTCTCTTCTCGTCCAATAGGGTGGGAACCCGTATCCAACAGTCTGTCTCTGTTCTCTTCTCGTCCAATAGGGTGGGAACCTGTATCCAACAGTCTTTCTCTGTTCTCTTCTCGTCCAATAGGGTGGGAACCTGTATCCAACAGTCTGTCTCTGTTCTCTTCTCGTCCAATAGGGTGGGAACCTGTATCCAACAGTCTTTCTCTGTTCTCTTCTCGTCCAATAGGGTGGGCTGTACGTGTTCAAGCTGTTTGACTACTATTCTGCCAGCGGCATGTGCCTGCTCTTCCTGGTCTTCTTCGAGTGTGTCTCCATATCCTGGTTCTACGGTGAGTCGGTTACCTCACTTCCTGTTAGAGCTACGGTGACGTCGCTAACCTGACTGATGTACAAAGAGGTTGGGGCCTTCTCAATGTAATAGTCTATGTAAAAGGTTTGGGTGTTGGGCAGCTCATACCAAATTCCAAAATCTGCTTCCAATGAGTGCAGGTACTTGTCTTCCATCACAGCACCTTTGACCTACTTGCTTCCTGTCTTGCATATGTTGCAGGTGCTGATAAGTTCCTTGCCAACATTGAGGAGATGATTGGCTTTAGGCCCTGCCTGTGGTGGAAGCTGTGTTGGGTCGTGTTCACTCCTCTCATCGTGGCTGTAAGTACTCTCTCTTCTTCTCTCTCTTTCTCTCTCTCTCTTCTTCTCTCTCTCTCTATATATATATATCTCTTCCCCTTTCTCTGTCTTTCAACATTCTCAAAATAGAGCATTAAACATCAAATGAAATCAAATGTTATTGGTCACAAACACGTGTTTAGCAGATGTTATTTCGAGGTGTAGCGAAATGCTTGTGTTTCTAGAGACAAGAGTGCAGTAATATCTAACAAGTAATATAACAATTCCACAACAATACAGACAGATCTAAGTAAATGAATGGAATGAATAATATATACATATATGGACAAGCAATGTCGGAGTGGCACAGGCTAAGATACAGTAGAACAGAATACAGTATATACATATGAGAGGAGTAATGCAAGGTATGTAAACATTATTAAAGTGACTAGTTAATAAAGTGGCCAGTGATTTCAAGTCTATGTATATAGGGCAGCAGGCTCTAATGTGCTAGTGGTGACTATTTAACAGTCTGATTGCCTTGAGATAGAAACTGTTTTTCAGTTTCTGTCCCAGTTTTAATGCACCTGTACTGACCTTGCCTTCTGGATGATAGCGGGGTAAATGGGTAGTGGCTCGAGTGGCTGTTGTCCTTGATGATCTTTTTGGCCTTCCTTTGAAGGTGGGTGCTGTAGGTGTCCTGGAAGGCAGGTAGTTTGCCAAACGTGATGCGTTGGGCAAACCGCACCACCCTCTGGAGAGCCATGTGGTTGCGGTTGGTGCAGTTGCCGTACCAGGCTGTGATATAGCCCGACAGGATGCTCTCAATTGTGCGTCTGTATAAGTTTTGTGAGGGTTTTAGGTGCCAAGCCAAATTCTTTAGCCTTCTGAGGCTGTCTGTGTGGGTGGACCATTTCAGTTTGTCAGTGATGTATACGCTGAGGAACTTGAAGCTTTCCACCTTCTCCACTGCGGTCCCATCAATGTGGATATGGGGGTGCTCCCTCCGCTGTTTCCTGAAGTCCATGATGAGCTCTATTTGGTCTGTTGATGTTGAGTGAGAGGTTATTTTCCCAGCACCACTCTTCCAGGGCCCTGACCTCCTCCCTGTAGGCCATCTCGTCATTGTTGGTAATCAAGCCTACTACTGTTGTGTCTTCTGCAAACTTGATGACAGAGTTAGAAGCGTGCATGGCCACGCAGTCATGGATGAACAGGAGTACAGACACTCCCTATTCCTAATGACAAGCATACCCATAACATGATGCAGCCAGTAATGTGTTGTGTTGGATTTTCCCCAACCATAACACGTTGTATTCAGGACATAAAGTTAATTTACAAATCAATGTAAAGCATTCAATTGTCTACCACAATGTATAGAGTTGTCAAATGAACTCTATGGTGTTTTTGTATGGAGGGCTGTAAAACCAAATTATACAACATATTTTTGGCATTAATAACCCTCCATATTCCTTCATCCTTGGTGTTGTGTTTGTGATGTAACACGGTGACTTTGATTGATTAATTGTATTAGACAATGGAAAGTAGTAGTTCTAGCCAGATACAACATTACATACATTTAAAAACATTATCCACGATGAACACACAATTAAGCCCTCAGGCTTTTTTTCCCCATTGTGGTTGATTGTGTTGTGACCAGGTTGTTCTTCTGTGTTCCAGGGAGTGTTCCTGTTCAGTGCTGTCCAGATGGTTCCTCTCACCATGAACAACTACGTGTTCCCGGCCTGGGGACAGGGAGTAGGCTGGTGCATGGCGTTGTCCTCCATGCTCCTGATACCTGGATACATGATCTATATGTTCCTCAACCTCAAGGGGGATTACAAAGAGGTAACGCATCACCGTCTGTCTTCCTCAGCTGCTGACAATCACATTCAGAAAGTACTCACACCACTTGACTTTTTACACATTTTGTTTCAAGGTTGGATTAAAATGGATTAAATTGTCTTTTTTTTTGGTCAACGATCTACACAAAATACTCTGGAATGTCAAAGTGGAAGAAACATTTCTGAAAAATATACACTTTTGAATACATAAGTTTTCAAACCCTTGAGTCAGCACTTTTTTAGAAACACCTTTGGCAGTGATTACAGCTGTGAGTCTTTCTGGGTAAGTCTCTAAAGAGCTTTGCACACCTGGATTGTACAGTATTTGTACCGTATTTGTACCGTATTTGTACCGTATTTGTACAGTATTTGCACATTATTCTTTTAGAAATTCTTCAAGTTCTGTCAAGTCTGTTATTGATCATTGCTGGACAGCCATTTTCAAGTCCCGCCATATATTTTCAAGCCGGTTTAAGTCAAAACTGTAACTAGGCCACTCAGGAACATTCGATTGTGTCTTGTTAAGCAACTAAAGTGTATATTTGGCCTTGTGTTTTAGATTCTTGTCCTGCTGAAAGGTGAATTTGTCTCCCAGCGTCTGTAGGAAAGCAGACTGAACTAGGTTTTCCACTAGGATTTTGCCTGTGCTTAGCTCCGTTTCTTTATATTCTTCAAAATCTCCCTAGTTCTCGCCGATGACGAGCATACCCATAACGTGATGCAGCCAGGAATGTGCTGCTCCAAACTTAACACTTTGTATTCAGGACATAAAGTGAATTTCTTTGCATCAGTATTTAGTGACTTGTTGCAAACAGGATGCATATTTTGGAATATTTTTATTCTGTACAGGCTTCCTTCTTTTCACTCTGTCATTTAGGTTAGTATTGTGGAGTAACTACAATGTTGTTGATCCATCCTCAGTTTTCTCCTATCACAGCCATTAAACTCTGTAACTGTTTTAAAGTCACCATTGGCCTCATTGTTAAATCCCTGAGTGGTTTCCTTCCTCTCCGGCAACTGAGTTAGGAAGGACACCTGTATCTTTGTAGTGACTGGTTGTATTGATACACCATCCAAAGTGTAATTAACAACTTCACCATACTGAAAGGGAAATTCAATGTCTGCTTTTTATTTTACCCATCTACCAACAGATCGCCTTCTTTGCGAAACATTGGAAAACGTCACTGGCCTTTGTGGTTGAATCTGTGTTTGAAATTCACTGCTCGACTGAGGCACCTCACAGATAATTGTATGTGTGGGGTACAGAGATGATGTTGACATTCAAAAAGCATGTTAAACAATTTTTTTTTTTATTGCACACAGAGTGAGTCCATGTTACTCATTATGTGACTGAATACTTATTGACTCAAGACATTTCAGCTTTTCATATTTTATTAATTTGTAAATATGTCCCAAAAAATTATTCCGCTTTGACATTTTGGAGTATTGTGTGTAGGCCAGTGAAACAAAATCTAAATGTAATCCATTTTTAAATTCAGGCTGTAACACAACAAAATGTGTTAAAATGCAATGGGTGTCAAATTCTTCCTGAAGGACTGTATATGTCTGTCCCATTTAGCAGACACTTTTATCCAGTGACTTACAGTCATGCCTAAATTATTTTCCTATGGGTGGTCCCGGGAATCGAACCAACTATCCTAACATTGCAAGTGCTCTCCTCACATACTGTGTATACAGAGTCGACCTTAAAGGCGACCATTTTGTGTCCAACAACTCCCAACTCTTCTCGAGATAACCATAGCGTGCGTCTCAGAAAGAGATCTGCCTGCAGCAGAGAGTTTGTCACAGGCTGTGGGGTTTTGTACAATTTTAAATAGATGGTATGGCACTTAATCCAAAATGAGTTGGGAATAAGAGTCTCTCTCTCTCTCTCTCTCTCTCTCTCTCTCTCTCTCTCTCTCTCTCTCTCTCTCTCTCTCTCTCTCTCTCTCTCTCTCTCTCTCTCTCTCTCTCTCTCTCTCTCTCTCTCTCTCTCTCTCTCTCTCTCTCTCTCTACCTTCTCAACAGAGCTCTTGGCGATTACTGTTTTTATATTAATCCGTATAAATAATCGTTGGTTCTCACACTCTAAAAGAAAAGTTTGAGGACAGCAAATGTCGGCGAGAGAGAGAGAGAGAGAGAGAGAGAGAGAGAGAGAGAGAGAGAGATCATTGCTCACGTAAATTAGTTTCAATAGGCTACAGTAGGCTGTAATTTAGATATGAGATCAAATGAGGGAAAGACAACTGCAGATTTTCAGTCACTTTATGTAAATCACAAAGCTCATTTAAAAATTATCTGTGACAACAGAGTGATCAAATTAAGATACATGTATACACATAGACGTTCAGTTGAGAAGGAGAAAGGAGTGTGAGGCTGGTCGGTCCCATGACGCTTCGTCTGTTGAGAAGGTCACAGAAAGGAATGTGAGGCCGGTCGGTCCCATGACGCTACGTCTGTTGAGAAGGTCGGTCCCATGACGCTACGTCTGTTGAGAAGGTCACAGAAAGGAATGTGAGGCCGGTCGGTCCCATGACGCTACGTCTGTTGAGAAGGTCACAGAAAGGAATGTGAGGCCGGTCGGTCCCATGACGCTACGTCTGTTGAGAAGGTCACAGAAAGGAATGTGAGGCCGGTCGGTCCCATGCCGCTACGTCTGTTGAGCTGCAGCTTGCCTTGAAAGGAACAGTAATTGCTGGTTCTGGTGTTGTCAAGGATGGAGCGCTGCGGTCGTCAATGGCAACGAGAGGAGCAGCTGTCCGCCCCTTTGTGTCAGTCAGTGCAATCTTGATTGCTTAAATTGTAGCAATCAATTCCTTGTTTTGTGTGTGCCAAGCACCCGGCGGAAAGGCTCGATCTTACAGACACGGATGCCAGCTAGCTATCTAGTGCGTGATATAATGTATTACCAGCAATGTGAAAGCATGAAGATGTGTAACATATAATTTCCTCACGGCATCTGCATATAGCATGTTAATGTTGTAACTTACAGCCTAAAGATGTCTGACGTATTTTGAACATATCTCTCGCCCCTTGCAGCGTCTGCGGATAATGATCCAACCCCCGATGATGGTGAGAGGAGAACGCCAGGAGAACGGTCCTGAGCAGACACCGGCAGCAGCCACTGAAGAGGCTTACATCTAAACCCTGTTGTATTCAGCCTGTCTCCAACTCTTTGCAGAAAACAACGTAATCAAGGTGAAGCACAACCAAGGGATGCATTCCCAAATGGAGTCCTATTCTATATATAGTGCACTACTTTTGATCAGGGCCCATATGGACTACTACCTAATATAGGCCCTGGTTAAAAGTAGTGCACTATATAGGGAATAGGACGTCATTTGGGACGCAGAAAAGACCTTCCATGTCTGATATCTAATCACCTACCTCCAGGGGAAACGTGACCAACCTGATTACATTTTACTTTTCGTTTATTTTTCATTTATTTTTATTTATTTGTTTTTATTAGTTTTTTCATTTGTTTTTGTCAACAGAAATAAGAAAGTCAAACAGCTGTTATTGTGATAGTTTTGTGTTTCATATGCAAACATGTTAGTCTTTCTAAGATTGTTACCTAGAAAGTTACTATAATTTGAATTATAATTTAAATTTGGAGGCCCAATGTGATTCAACACTAACGTGCTAATATGAACTTAATTCGTCCATAAAAAATTAAGTTATTGTAAAACCGAGCCGTAGCCAGGGTCTGGGTTTCAGTGCGTCTGGAAGGGGAGGGGGGGGGGGGGGGGGCTATTAGGAATGACTTCAGTCGTTATCACATTGGTTATTGTAGCTTCCTTCACCTCAGCGGATCTACAAACACATAGCCTGTTAGCTATACAATTAGCCGCGACACATTAACTCACATTAACTCAGCACCAGGATAAAAAAAATATATCATGGAATATGTACAGAGGTATCTGACAGCAGAAAAAACTATTTCATTAACAAAAGTCAACAAATATAGTTTTTTTTGCAGTTTTATAGCTAATCTACACATTTTGCCATGTTAATATGATATCTGAGCGAGTGAGCAAATAAAATCAATTGGGGCCCCCTGGAGGTCAAGGCCCCCTGGAGGTCAAGGCCCCCTGGAGGTCAAGGCCCCCTGGGAATGTGCCCTGCATGCCCTGTCGGTAATTCAGCCATGATTACTACACGTTTAGATGAGTAAATAGACTAATTAACCAATCTAAAAAGGTTTAACTGAATTGGGCTAATTGAGTGACTGTCACACATAAAGAAAATATGCACATTTTCACATCCGTGGTGTGTTTCCACCTAATAGACTTGTTACAGATTAAACAATCAGTGTGAGATAGAATAGTGCACATAAAAATAAATTTTTGCATTCCAGTTTTCATGTACCGAATTTTAAACAATCAACTAATGTTTCCATTGCATTTTCAACTCTACCAAAACAGTTTTGTCACAAAAAAAAAAATGGTTGACTTAAATACAAATACCAACGGCTGACAGATGCAGTGTGGGGCTAATCTACATAATGAGATTTTTTATGGATAAGAGCGAGAATATTTTTGTTTTGTCAAACAGCAGTCGAGCATCGATCATCACGTCACCAGAATAAGACCCCAGATATTTATTAGAAAGGGAGCATCAAGATCATCTTTCACCACCGTGTGAAGTTCATCTTCCTTTATTTAATAGCAAGCCTAATAAACTGCTTTCCCGAGTCGTAGTGGGGGAGGACCACACACCATATCATCACGTGACTCCAAATTTACTTCAATAGGATGGTTATGATATAAATATTTGAGCGTCAAAGTGATTTCCACCCACCATTTCTCACAAAACACATTTTACAGACACAAAAAAAACATCCCACCATGTTGAACGAAGAGATGATCTATCGGCATTGGACTGAAACTTCCTGTTTCCATCACACCTGATTTATTGTATTTTTTATATGGTAAGACATTACTTGCATAACAACCTTGGATGGAGCATGGTTTACTGACACATAACAAGAGAGAAAATGCAGATGCACAACCAAGTTTCAGCATTTCACCTTGTGTATTCAACTATTCTAATTCTCAACAGTAATTTGAGACCCCAAACAAGAGTTTAAAAATATATATATAAAAACATAAACAAATATCCAATATGAAATCATTATTGAGGTTCGGACCTCGGTGTCCTCATATGTTGCTCTGATTGTAAAAAGGAAAGATACACATTAAAATCCGTATCAAAGAGATACAGAAAAAAAACGATGTATTAAAGTCAACAAATTAATTCAATATGAAAATTGCATAGTGGAATTGAATATTGACCAATCACATCGATGACCATTATGGGAAAGTGCAACCTGCAAATGTCCATATCTTTTATATCACAAACATGTATAGTAACCTTTGAAAAGCACAAGGCCAGTATGGATCTCAGACCATCTGGCATGACATGACTGTAGTACCTGTTACAAAACAACGCAGATTACCGTTACATACGAGAGACTGTTTTAGTTGTATCTTTGTTTTTCTAAAGAACAATAACTTTCTATGTGTCCTATAACTTGTTTTTAGAATCCTCTGTAGGATGTTTTTTGTATGTGAGAGTGAGACGGACCAAAATCATACGCTGGTGAGAAGGGATTAGCGCAAAACACTAAACGACATGTGACACGGTCTAGATTTACAAACGGAAATGAGAAGCATCCCTCACATGCCGTCGCTGCAGAGAACAGGGGACAATGAGAGGTATTACTACAGAAGCAGCATTTGAGCAGTGATTGTCTAACAACTCCTAATAACCCAGATATACTGTTTTACTGCAATCATGTTTACCACATTTAGTGTCCAACTCCTCAGGAACAGCCGTGAAAAGCGACCAAATGATCTACTGAAACTACCGTGATGAGAGTTGTGAACAAAGACTTTCCTTCCTTCCACCAGTCAGTCAGTTAGTCAGTCATTCTAGTCGAAGCCAGAGCCATGTATTTAGAGATGAGGTTTGTTAGTCAGTCATTCTAGTCGAAGCCAGAGCCATGTATTTAGAGATTAGGTTTCAGTTAGTCAGTCATTCTAGTCGAAGCCAGAGCCATGTATTTAGAGAGATGAGGTTTCTGCAATATGATGCATTAACTTGACAATACAACATTCTATAGCAGCCATGTTAGAACCCCATTAACATGACACTACAACATTCTATAGCAGCCATGTTAGAACCCCATTAACATGACACTACAACATTCTATAGCAGCCATGTTAGAACCCCATTAACATGACACTACAACATTCTATAACAGCCATGTTAGAACCCCATTAACATGACACTACAACATTCTATAGCAGCCATGTTAGAACCCCATTAACATGACACTACAACATTCTATATCAGCCATGTTAGAACCCCATTAACATGACACTACAACATTCTATAGCAGCCATGTTAGAACCCCATTAACATGACACTACAACATTCTATAACAGCCATGTTAGAACCCCATTAACATGACACTACAACATTCTATAACAGCCATGTTAACTCTCCTTTAACATTACATGGGTAATATTTAAACAATGCCATCTAAATTAATATGTAGAATTAGAACAATTATTGACAATTCTAACTGTTTAAATATATGGCTCTGTTAATAGCCATAGTCTGTTGTTATGACTGTACAGGTTTCCAATGTCATGATCTGAGAGAGAAACCTTATAGATGGACTACAACCTAACCTGACCAGAAACCAACAACAGGCCAATATTATTACTGAAAATATACCTTTTTTTCTTTTTTTTAATTGAAAGACGAAACATATGAATTATCAAGTTGTTTGGCAATATATATAGAAATAGATTAATATATATACAGTATATGTATAAATATATTTAGTTTTATTATATATTAATTCCACAAAATGATCAAAGATGTATTTCTATAAAGATTAAACTAGTTTGTTTCCATGGCAGCTACAAATGACACGGATCTGGTTTCAATGAGTCATTTTGGTCTCTGCAAAGATTATATAACTAAAATGTGCAATGAATAAGGGTTCCATTCATTTTGTATAAAGTTACCATACTGCAGTTTTCTGTCTTCAAATGATGTTGTAAAACTCTGTGTTATACGTGTAACTGTGGCCTCTGTGAATTGTCCGTACGATCTGATCTGATGTGTCTACATGTTGAAGAAAAAAAACATCTGTTTTCTGCAATAATATGATTCTCTCAGAAACTAAAGCACATACAGTATATTTCTGATAAGTAATATAATACAATTGCAATAATGATAGTAGTATAATAATTAAATAATATATACACTCGTCTAGTCAAAAGAATCTTGTTTTGTATATTTCTACCAGTTTCATGGGCCTAATGTAAAATATTCTATGTAAAAAATAAAATATATAATAAATGTCTTTAGATGGTGTTATATGAAAAAAAGCATGATTGCCATATATGTTATCTGCAGAAGTAAATAAAGAACTATAGATTATAACGTCTGCTTTTCATCATGTCTATATTTGGGGGGGATATTATCTTTTTGGTTTTAGATGAACTATTTTATTAAATGTATCTAATTAAAAGTGTATTATATATTGTATTACAGAGATTGATTATATATATATATATCAGTAAAATGATTAAAACAGGACTCTGAGACTCGAGGACAGTATAGTACATCCGTTGCAGAATAAAAACACTGTTTTACAGTGCATGGACAAATGCATGGACAAATGGCATTCTTCTACAGTGTGAATCCTTTTATACAGATTATACTTCTGATTTATAGTGGTGTGATTGGGTGTTCACATTGTATTACCTTTCCTTTGAATTATCGTCTCTTAAATCATCTTAAAGTATCGCTACATAACAGGGGGACACATATTGTAAAGACTTGTTTTCATGTCTGATTATTTAATCCCTGTGTGGTGTTGAATGTTGTTGTTATTCACCCAATGTTCACGGGTCTGATGGACCCACAACATTATTGTTTTTTTAAACAATACAGCCATAACAATTTATGTAAAAAATAAAAATAAAAATAAATACTTAGATGTTGATTTATATCAATTACAAGCAATAGAGAACTACCTTTCTTTATCGTTTCCATTTACTTGCTAGATCACATTCATCAATAACAGTGCTATTTGTTTTACTTTTTATATAAAATGTGATTTCTGGAAACAAAAATCTATGATAATCAAGACATGGTTGGAATAAATTATGTTAATCTTGAACTAATATAAATGAAACAAGGTTTATCGCTATTGATGTTTATTGCTTTGAACTGAACAAATTGGACGGACACATTTTACATACAGTATTTTATGGAAATGACAAATGAGCCCCAGTGAACACAAATTAAGGCCGGTCTGCACACCACATGAGGGGCAGAGTTTTACTGTGTGTGTGTGTTGCAAATGTATTTCTTGCACGTGATGCATGTGTACCATGTCTTCCTGTCCTTCTTGGGTCCACACACATCACAGCGCTTCTTCTTGTTACTACCGGCTGCAATCTAGAATGATGAAAACACTTAGTTCAGGAATTGTATTAACAATTCACTCCCTCACTCACATATATAATTACATTAGGCCAAGGTAGGAGAATCAGACACACACATGCAACAACATCACTCACACTTCCGGTATTGGAGTTGTAGGTTCTGTGAGTCAGGCGGATGGGGCACCAGCATCCTCCTCCTGAATCCTCCTCACAATGGCTGCAGAAGCTGGGGTCCTTGGGATATGTTGCCTCCTCTGGAGGTCTTACCAATGCCTTGCCCAGCTCCTCGAGAAAGAGCGGTCTACTCTGGAGCTTCCCTCTGTTCCAATCTGGGTTCAACGCTAAAGGAAGACTTTATGTCATGAGTAACCGCCATCCGCGTCGGCCCTGGTTGCATCCTTATCACATTGGCAGCCATGTTGGGTGGGTCATTCCTTGGGAAAGAAGACCATTCATTTTCACAACATTCTTTACATCCATGTTTCTCCTGCCGGAAGGCTGCTGATGAGTTGGTTGCTGACGGGCTGGTCCTGGAGCTGGTCCTGGGGCTGGCTGCTGATGGGCTGGTCCTGGGGCTGGTCCTGGGGCTGGCTGCTGATGGGCTGGGGCTGGTTGCTGACGGGCTGGTCCTGGGGCTGGTCCTGGGTCTGGTTGCTGATGGGCTGGTCCTGGGGCTGGCTGCTGATGGGCTGGTCCTGGGGCTGGCTGCTGATGGGCTGGTCCTGGGGCTGGCTGCTGACGGGCTGGTCCTGGGGCTGGTTGCTGATGGGCTGGTCCTGGGGCTGGTTGCTGATGGGCTGGTCCTGAGGGTCCTGAGGGTCAATCTCATCCTCTCATCCTCCTCATCCTCTGAGGGTCAATCTCATCCTCTTCTTCCAACTCACTGTCAGGCTCCAAATTGACAGAAACATGGTCTCAGCCTCCAGTATTTATGCTGCAGTAGTTTATGTGTCGGGGGGCTGGGGTCAGTTTGTTATATCTGGAGTACTTCTCCTGTCCTATTCGGTGTCCTGTGTGAATCTAAGTGTGCGTTCTCTAATTCTCTCCTTCTCTTTTTCTTTCTCTCTCTCGGAGGACCTGAGGCCTAGGACCATGCCCCAGGACTACCTGACATGATGACTCCTTGCTGTCCCCAGTCCACCTGGCCATGCTGCTGTTCCAGTTTCAACTGACCTGAGCCCTAGGACCATGCCCCAGGACTACCTGACATGATGACTCCTTGCTGTCCCCAGTCCACCTGGCCATGCTGCTGCTCCAGTTTCAACTTCCACCTGACTGTGCTGCTGCTCCAGTTTCAACTGTTCTGCCTTATTATTATTCGACCATGCTGGTCATTTGTGAACATTTGAACATCTTGGCCATGTTCTGTTATAATCTCCACCCGGCACAGCCAGAAGAGGACTGGCCACCCCACATAGCCTGGTTCCTCTCTAGGTTTCTTCCTAGGTATTGGCCTTTCTAGGGAGTTTTTCCTAGCCACCGTGCTTCTACACCTGCATTGCTTGCTGTTTGGGGTTTTAGGCTGGGTTTCTGTACAGCACTTTGAGATATCAGCTGATGTACGAAGGGCTATATAAATAAATTTGATTTGATTTGATTTTGATCCTCATATTCAGAAAATTCTTCATCTTCCAAAGTGGAAGATGCTCCTTCCACACTAGCTTCTCTCTCTGAAGACTCTCCTTCCACACTAGCTTCTCTCTCTGAAGACTCTCCTTCCACACTAGCTTCTCTCTCTGAAGACTCTCCTTCCACACTAGCTTCTCTCTCTGAAGACTCTCCTTCCACACTAGCTTCTCTCTCTGAAGACTCTCCTTCCACACTAGCTTCTCTCTCTGAAGACTCTCCTTCCACACTAGCTTCTCTCTCTGAAGACTCTCCTTCCACACTAGCTTCTCTCTCTGAAGACTCTCCTTCCACACTAGCTTCTCTCTCTGAAGACTCTCCTTCCACACTAGCTTCTCTCTCTGAAGACTCTCCTTCCACACTAGCTTCTCTCTCTGCAAATTATATTCCCAAGGGCCTCTGAGAAGAGATACTTTTTGCCATACTGATTGATTGTGATAAGGAGCCCCACATGCAAAGATAGTTATTTGTTGTGTCCCTCCTCCAATTTGCACCAGGCTGGGGTAGAGTCCAATACATTATTTTTATACAATATTTCGATACAAAAAAAAAAAGAAGTAAATACAGTATTTCAATAACATTGTGCAGGTTCCCATAAGACATTGTGTGGTTTCACACGCTACAAAGGGAAAATAGTGTGAGAAAAGCGTGAGACAGGGAGACAGGCTGATAGACAGGGAGACAGACAGACAGGCAGGGAGACAGACAGACAGGTAGGAGGAAGACAGAGTGAAGTAATTCAGCAAACATTTTTGTTAAATTTTTTACTTGTTTTCACCGACACACACAGTTTTCCACACTTGTATTACCCTCGGGTCCAGTGGACCCGGACACCACATATAAATGTGTAGGGGGTGCAGTGGACCCGGACACCACATATAAATGTGTAGGGGGTGCAGTGGACCCGGACACCACATATAAATGTGTAGGGGGTGCAGTGGACCCGGACACCACATATAAATGTGTAAGGGGTGCAGTGGACCCGGACACCACATATAAATGTGTAAGGGGTGCAGTGGACCCGGACACCACATATAAATGTGTAGGGGGTGCAGTGGACCCGGACACCACATATAAATGTGTAGGGGGTGCAGTGGACCCGGACACCACATATAAATGTGTAGGGGGTGCAGTGGACCCGGACACCCCATATAAATGTGTAGGGGGTGCAGTGGACCCGGACACCACATATAAATGTGTAGGGGGTGCAGTGGACCCGGACACCACATATAAATGTGTAGGGGTGCAGTGGACCCGGACACCACATATAAATGTGTAGGGGGTGCAGTGGACCCGGACACCACATATAAATGTGTAGGGGGTGCAGTGGACCCGGACACCACATATAAATGTGTAGGGGGTGCAGTGGACCCGGACACCACATATAAATGTGTAGGGGGTGCAGTGTGCACTCAATGAAAATGTGTTATTTTACATCATTCTTCACAGAAAATGAGCCAATGAGGCCAATGAGTCTCAGTTTGAAAACATAATTCATTGCCTCATTTTTCTTTTAGTAAACATTGAAAATGGGTCCCACAGACCCTAATACCACACAAAGGTTAAACGTTGTGTCCAACTCCTCAGGAGCAGCCGTGAAAAATGACCAAATGATCTACTGAAACTACCGTGATGAGAGTTGTGAACAAAGACTTTCCTTCCTTCCACCAGTCTGTCTGTCTCCCTGCCTGCCTGCCTGTCTGTCTCCCAGTTAGCCAGTCATTCTAGTCGAAGCCAGAGCCATGTATTTAGAGAGATGAGGTTTCAGTTAGCCAGTCATTCTAGTTGAAGCCAGAGCCATGTATTTAGAGAGATGAGATTTCAGTTAGTCAGTCATTTTAGTCGAAGCCAGAGCCATGTATTTAGAGAGATGCGGTTTCAGTTAGCCAGTCATTCTAGTCGAAGCCAGAGCCATGTATTTAGAGAGATGAGGTTTCAGTTAGCCAGTCATTCTAGTCGAAGCCAGAGCCATGTATTTAGAGAGATGAGGTTTCAGTTAGCCAGTCATTCTAGTCGAAGCCAGAGCCATGTATTTAGAGAGATGAGGTTTCAGTTAGTCAGTCATTCTAGTCGAAGCCAGAGCCATGTATTTAGAGAGATGATGTTTCAGTTAGCCAGTCATTCTAGTCGAAGCCAGAGCCATGTATTTAGAGAGATGAGGTTTCAGTTAGCCAGTCATTCTAGTCGAAGCCAGAGCCATTCAAAGTCATTCTAGTGCACCAGGGGTGAAATAAAAAAAGAACGCAAGTAATTTGGACATGAAAATGTAATTAAATGCTAGAATTTTACGTGAATTTGTTCCCAGATCCTTCTCCAATTATATTCCTGAATATTTCCTCTGTTATGTACTGTAACAGGTTAGTGCCGGAGGTATGTTATGTACTGTAACAGATTAGTACAGGAGGTATGTTATGTACTGTAACAGGTTAGTGCCGGAGGTATGTTATGTACTGTAACAGGTTAGTACAGGAGGTAGATTATGTACTGTAACAGGTTAGTACAGGAGGTAGATTATGTACTGTAACAGGCCAGTGCAGGAGGTATATTATGTACTGTACCAGGTTAGTACAGGAGGTAGAGTATGTACTGTAACAGGTTAGTACAGGAGGTAGATTATGTACTGTAACAGGTTAGTGCAGGAGGTATATTATGTACTGTACCAGGTTAGTACAGGAGGTAGAGTATGTACTGTAACAGGTTAGTACAGGAGGTAGATTATGTACTGTAACAGGTTAGTACAGGAGGTAGAGTATGTACTGTAACAGGTTAGTACAGGAGGTATGTTATGTACTGTAACAGGTTAGTACAGGAGGTAGATTATTTAACATAACAGGTTAGTGCATGAGGTATGTTATGTACTGTAACAGGTTAGTGCAGGAGGTAGATTGTGTACTGTAACAGGTTAGTACAGGAGGTATGTTATGTACTGTAACAGGTTAGTACAGGAGGTAGATTATGTACTGTAACAGGTTAGTACAGGAGGTAGATTATGTACTGTAACAGGTTAGTGCAGGAGGTATGTTATGTACTGTAACAGGTTAGTGCAGGAGGGCGGGTAGATTATGTAAATGGTTAGTGCAGGAGGGAGGGTAGATTATGTAAATGGTTAAGAGCTGATAAATATGTATGTGAACGCCGTGGCCATGGCTTAGTTATTATAATGTTGAACGAATCAGTGATTCCTTCCTAGTGGTGTTGTGTTAGCCTATGGGTGCAATCTCCTTCCAGAATGTTCTCTGTCATCACAGCGTTGTGTCTTCACTTCATCCTGCTTGTATTGGCTCTCCTCACGTTGTGATCTATGGTACTTCTCTTGCTATAGCTAGAATAGTGTGATCAATATCACTGTGTAATCAAAGTCTGTAGATCAGATGACAATTTGTCAAAACAAAAAGAAAAATCACAAAATGATCTGGAAAAGTCACGTTACAGGAAACCTTGTTTGCACTATTGAGTCTCGGTCACTAGACCGCACACATCTCAAATGCCAAATACTTCAAGGCACTTATTAACGCTCTACCAGTCTGCAATCTCTCTGTGCTATGAAGGGATATAGACCAAGACATGCATAGCAGTGGTGTGGTGGGTGACACAAGCAGAGAGAGATCCTCTCAGGATCCTTCAGGAGTGTCGTTTCTTTGGCATCATTATACTGAAGATTCATCTTTATCAAATAACTCTGTAATTATTATTACGCGATTAAACTGATTAATCATGTAACTGTAATTAACTAGGAAGTTCGGGGCACCAAGGAAAATATTCAGATTGCAACATTATAATTTTCCTAATATAACTTTCAGATATTTTAATATCTGATCCTGTCACGCCCTGGCCATAGAGAGGCTTTTATTCTCTATTTTGGTTAGGCCAGGGTGTGTCTAGGGTGGGAATTCTATGTTCATTTTCTATGTTTTGGATTTCTGTGTTTGGCCGGGTGTGGTTCTCAATCAGAGGCAGCTGTCTATCGTTGTCTCTGATTGAGAACCATACCTAGGTAGCCTTTTCCCACCTGTGTGGGGTGTGTAGTTGCTTTCTGTTTTTGTGTCTGGTTGTTCTCTTTGTTGTTTTGCATTTGATTGTTCAGTTTCGAATAAATAATATGAACTCGTATCACGCTGCACCTTGGTCCTCACCTTCTTCCACCAACAGACGTTACAGATCCCTTAGTCTTCTGATTAAGGACGTATTCTTTACCTGACCTTAGTCTCATTCCAAACATCGTAAATTGTTGGTTATCTGCACAAACCCAGTCTTCACTATGAGTCATCCATACATCAATTGTCTTAAAATAATTGATTTACTAACTAAGTAATTCACAGAAATGCATAACAAACAGTAGATAGTTACAAGGAAATGATAGCGGAGTTTCCCTAGTGGGATAAACCGTCATCGCGGCTTGGTGGACAAAAGGGAAGTGGGAGTCGACTGAGATAAGAAACAGAGTTGATAATTATAAAATTGAAATGCTAATCCTTTGGACACGAACGCTAACGTCATGACAGGAGGCAGAGAGAGATCCTCTCAGGATCCATCAGGAGGCAGAGAGACATCCTCTCAGGTTCCATCAGGAGGCAGAGAGACATCCTCTCAGGATCCATCAGGAGGCAGAGAGAGATCCTCTCAGGATCCATCAGGAGGCAGAGAGAGATCCTCTCAGGTTCCATCAGAGCCTCAGCCCTCCTCCTTCCCCTCGGATAGCTCCAAGATAACCTACCTCATCACGCTGATGTCTAGGATGGCTCTCACCTGGGCTACCGCCATACGGGAACAACAGCCGGCCATGTGCGTGAGTCTGGGGGGGGTTCGTGGTACAGTTGAGAAAGTGAGAAAGTGTTTTTGATGCCCCTTTCTCCGGGAGAGATAATGCCCGGAAGCTAATCCAGCTACGGCAGGACGCCCGCAGAGTGTCCGACTATGCTGTGGAATACCGCACGTTGGCATCGTAGATTGCGTGGAACCAGGAAGAACTGTTCGACATGTCCCTGCACGGCGTCTCAGAGGAGGTTAAGGATGAGCTTGCTGCTCAGGAGTTACCCACGGATCTTGACTCCCTCATCGCTTTGACCATCCGCATTGATGGGCGATTGCGGGAACGACGGATGGAGAGGAAATTTGATTTTGCTCGCACGTCCAGGGATTCCACCTTGCCTCTGAGTCATCCCGGAAGTCCCCGGACAGTCCCGTGGCCGAGAGCACCCATGGTTTCCCTACATTCCTCAAGAGTCACCGAAGACGGCCGAGGCACTGGTTCCCGAGCAACTAGACAGAGGAACGGTTCCCGAGCAACTAGACAGAGCTGGGCTGCCGCCAGTGGAACGGCAGCACAGGATCAACACAAGGAGCTGTCTGTTTTGCAGGACTTTTGGTCATTTTGTGTCCTCTTGCCCAGTCAAAGACCAGGCTCACCGGTAGGAGCGAGTACTTTGGTTTGCCATATGGAGAACTTTTCTGCTTCCCTGACTCGCACCTATTTTCATGTCATTCTGCTGTGGGGAAACCAGTCCAAATCTCTCCGGGTCCTCATTGACTCTGGGGCCAATTAGAGCATTTGGACGCCACACTGGCTTTCGAGCTGAAGATACCCACTCAGCCCTTCCATTTCCATGGATGTTAGAGTGCTGGCCGGGTGCTCTACAGGTCAGGTTACCCATAACACCACTCTCATCAACCTATGGGTGTCAGGGAATCACAGCAAGACTGAGCTGGCTGCTGATGGACTGGTCTTGGGGCTGGTTGCTGACTGGCTGGTCCTGGGCCTGTTTGCTGATGGGCTGGTCCTGGGGCTTGTTGCTGATGGGCTGGTTGCTGACGGGCTAGTTGCTGATGGGCTGGTTGCTGATGTGCTGGTTGCTGATGGGCTGGTTGCTGATGGGCTGGTTGCTGATGGGCTGGTCCTGGGGCTGGTTGCTGATAGGCTGGTCCTGGGGCTAGTCATGGGGCTGGTTGCTGATGGTAAATCCCATCCTCTTCTTCCAAGTCACTGTCAAGCTCCAAATGAACAGAGACATGATCGTTCTATTCTGAAGATGTTTCATCTTCCAAAGTGGAAGACTCTCCGCAATTTACTTTTTAAATGGCCCTCTGAGCAGAGATTATTTTTGCCGCACTGATTGATTGTGGTAAGGAGCCACACATGCAAAGCTATTTATTTGTTGTGTCCCTCCCCCAATTTCCACCTGGCTGGGGTAGAGTGTGGGAAAATACATATTTTTGTTACAATGTATCTAAATTGTAATAACATTGTGCAGATTCCCACAAGACATTGTGTAGTTTCACACATCACAGAGTGTAAATAGTGCGATAAAACGGAAGACATGCAGACAGGCAGGGAGACAGGCTGACAGGCAGACAGGCAGGGAGCCAGGCTGACAGGCAGGGAGACAGGCAGGGAGACAGGCTGACAGGCAGGGAGACAGGCAGGGAGCCAGGATGACAGGCAGGGAGACAGGCAGACAGGCAGGGAGCCAGGCTGACAGGCAGGGAGACAGGCAGGGAGACAGGCAGACAGGCAGGGAGACAGGCTGACAGGCAGGGAGCCAGGCTATCAGGCATGGAGACAGGCAGACAGGCAGGGAGACAGGCAGGGAGACATGCAGACAGGCAGGGAGACAGGCAGACAGAGAGACATGCAGACAGGCAGGGAGCCAGGCTGACAGGCATTGAGACAGGCAGGGAGACAGGCAGACAGGCAGGGAGAGAGGCAGGTTATTGGTGCTGTGTTGAAACAGCAGGACCAGGGAGGAGGAAGACAGAGTGAAGCAACGCAGCAAACATTTTTGTTTCACTTTTACTTGTTTTCACCGACACACAAACTTTCCCACACTTTTATTACCCTTGGGTCCAGTGGACCCGGGCACCACATATGTCATATAAACGTGTGTAGGGGGTTCACAGTTTGCACTCAATGAAAATGTGGTATTTTACATGTTTTTCACATGTTTTTCACAGAAAATGAGCCAAGGCCATTGAGTCTCAGGTCAAACAAAATAATTCACTGTATCATTTTTCTTTTAGTAAACATTGAAAATGGGTCCCACAGACCCAAACACCACACAGAAGCAGAGCAGATCTAGAATGGCTTGTGATTTGCCACATTAAGCAGAGCAGATCCAAGACACAGTCCAGAAGAATCTCTCCGACAGACACCCAGTGTCATTCATTGCCAATTTAAAAACAAAATCAGAAACACATAACAAAACATCAGGAGACTTTAAAAAGAAAAATATGATTTTCCGAGGCAGTATTAACATGCATTCCAATGTGTATCTTGCCATGAAAAGGTTGGTTGAGCTGTCAGCTACAGTACCTCACCATAACCCGTGGCAGTAGTACCGTGACCTACTTTCAGTGTTACTGGTTTTACAATGACATCAGAAAAGTGGCTCTACATTGGAAATGACATAAGACCACACAATCACAGATACTATAAAATAAAATACCTGCCAAGACAAGACAGAGGTTTGCGGGAGAATGTGGAGAGAGGAGAGAGGAGGAGGAGCGAGGGAGAGAGACAGATGAGAGAAACAGATGAGGAATGAATGAGGAGAGAGAGAGAGAGAAGGGGGGAGAGAGAGAGAGACAGAGAGAGAGAACTCCCCCTCTGTGAATAGGTCTCTACATGGAACCAAAATGGATCTACCTGGAACCCAAGAGGGTTCTTCAAAGAATTCTCCCACAGCTAAATAACCATTTTAGGATCTAGATATAACTTTTTTCTGCGAGTTTCAGAAGTGTGCCGTATTCAGCCGTCTGTACGTCCCTCTGTCCCCTTTCTCATGGTAAATCCTCAGTGTTTCCAGAAAATAAGAGAAAACAGTGACTCATGGCTGAGTGTTGGGATACAGCTGCTTAGAATGTTAATTACACAGGATGAATTAAAGACAAATTTTCCTTGCTGGCTCTACTCACAACACTCTCTCTCTGGCTCTCTCTCTCTCTCTCTCTCTCTCTCTCTCTCTCTCTGGCTCTCTCTCTCTCTTTGGCTCTCTCTCTCTCTCTGGCTCTCTCTCTCTCTCTCTCTCTCTGTCTCTCTCTCTCTCTGGCTCTCTCTCTCTCGCTGGCTCTCTCTCTCTCTCTGTCTCTCTCTCTCTGGCTCTCTCAATTCAATTTCAATTCAATTCAAGGGCTTTATTGGCATGGGAAACATGTGTTAACATTGCCAAAGCAAGTGAGGTAGATAATATATAAAGTGAAATAAACAATAAAAATTAACAGTAAACATTACACATACAGAAGTTTCAAAACATTAAAGACATTACAAATGTCATATTATATATACAGTGTTTTAACAATGTACAAATGGTTAAAGGACACAAGATAAACTAAATAAGCATAAATATGGGTTGTATTTACAATGGTGTTAGTTCTTCACTGGTTGTCCTTTTCTCGTGGAAACAGGTCACAAATCTTGCTGCTGTAATGGCACACTGTGGAATTTCACCCAGTAGATATGGGAGTTTATCAAAATTGGATTTGCTTTCGAATTCTTTGTGGATCTGTGTAATCTGAGGGAAATATGTCTCTCTAATATGGTCATACATTGGGCAGGAAGTTAGGAAGTGCAGCTCAGTTTCCACCTCATTTTGTGGGCAGTGAGCACATAGCCTGTCTTCTCTTGAGAGCCATGTCTGCCTACGGCGGCCTTTCTCAATAGCAAGGCTATGCTCACTGAGTCTTCACATAGTCAAAGCTTTCCTTAATTTTGGGTCAGTCACAGTGGTCAGGTATTCTGCCGCTGTGTACTCTCTGGGCCAAATAGCATTCTAGTTTGTTCAGTTTTTTTGTTAATTCTTTCCAATGTGTCAAGTAATTATCTTTTTGTTTTCTCATGATTTGGTTGGGTCTAATTGTGCTGCTGTCCTGGGGCTCTGTGGGTTGTGTTTGTGAACAGAGCACCAGGACCAGCTTGCTTAGGGGAATCTTCTCCAGGGTCATCTCTCTGTAGGTGATGGCTTTGTTATGGAAGGTTTCGGAATCGCTTCCTTTTAGGTTGTTATAGAATTTAACGGCTCTTTTCTGGATTTTGATAATTAGTGGGTATCGGCCTAATTCTTATTTGGTGTTCTACGTTGTACACGGAGGATATTTATGGTGTTTGTTCCATTTTGTGAGGTCTTGGTTGGTGAGCGGACCCCAGACCTCACAACCATAAAGGGCAATGGGCTCTATGACTGATTCAAGTATTTTTAGCCAAATCCTAATTGGTAGGTTGAAATGTATGTTCCTTTTGATGGCATAGAATGCCCTTCTTGCCTTGTCCCTCAGATCGTTCACAGCTTTGTGGAAGTTACCTGTGGCGCTGATGTTTAGGCCAAGGTATGAATAGTTTTTTGTGTGCTCTAGGGCAACAGTGTCTAGATGGAATTTGTATTTGTGGTCCTGGTGACTGGATCTTTTTTGGAACACCATTATTTTGGTTTTACTGAGATTTACTGTCAGGGCCCAGGTCTGACAGAATCTGTGCATAAGATCTAGGTGCTGCTGTAGGTCCTCCTTGGTTGGTGACAGAAGCACCAGATCATCAGCCAACAGCAGACATTTGACTTCGGATTCTAGTAGGGTGAGGCCAGGTGCTGCAGACTTTTCTAGTGCCCGCGCCAATTCGTTGATATATATGTTGAAGAGGGTGGGGCTTAAGCTGCATCCCTGTCTCACCCCACGACCCTGTGTGAAGAAATGTGTGTGTTTTTTGCCCATTTTAACCGCACACTTGTTGTTTGTGTACATGGATTTTATAATATCGTTTGTTTTACCCTCAACACCACTTTCCATCCATTTGTATATCAGACCCTCAGGCTAAATTGAGTCAAAGGCTTTTTTGAAATCAACAAAGCATGAGAAGACTTTGCCTTTGTTTTGGTTTGTTTGGTTGTCAATTAGGGTGTGTAGGGTGAATACATGGTCTGTTGTACTGTAATTTGGTAAAAAGCCAATTTGACATTCGCTCAGTACATTGTTTTCATTGAGGAAATGTACAAGTCTGCTGTTAATGATAATGCAGAGGATTTTCCCAAGGTTATTGTTGACGCATATTCCACGATAGTTATTGGGGTCAAATTTGTCGCCACTTTTGTGGATTGGGGTGATCAGTCCTTGGTTCCAAATATTGGGGAAGATGCCAGAGCTAAGGATGATGTTAAAGAGTTTTAGTATAGCCAATTGGAATTTGTTGTCTGTATATTTGATCATTTCATTGAGGATACCATCAACACCACAGGCCTTTTTGGGTTGGAGGGTTTTTATTTTGTCCTGTAACTCATTCAATGTAATTGGGGAATCCAGTGGCTTCTGGTCGTCTTTAATAGTTGATTCTAAGATTTATATTTGATCATGTATATGTTCTCACTCTCTCTACTTTCTCTGTCTCTCTCTCTCTCCCTCCTACTTTCTCTGTCTCTCTCTCTCTCTCTCATTGTTTCAGTCTAAATATTGTTCCCCCAAGGTCTTACACTGTGAAATTGCTGCAGTGCTTTGTACTGCAGGCTACATATCTGAATTGTCACGTTCTGACCATAGTTCTTTTGTGTTTTTCTTGTTTTAGTGTCAGGACTGGGTGGGCATTTAATGTTTTAGTGTTGGTCAGGACTGGGTGGGCATTTAATGTTGGATGTCTAGTTTGCCTGTTTCTGTGATTGGCCTGATATGGTTCTCAATCAGAGGCAGGTTTTAGTCGTTGTCTCTGATTGGGAACCATATTTAGGTAGCTTGTTTTGTCATTGTGGGTCGTGGGTGAATGTCTATGTCTAGTTGCATGTTAGCACTATGTTTCATTAGCAGTCACGGTCGTTTGTTGTTTTGTTAGCTTGTTCAGTTTACGTCGTGTTTTTCGTCATTCAATAAAATAATGTATTCGTACCACACTGCGCTTTGGTCCTCTTCATACGACGATCGTGACATGAATAGGTTAATGTGTCAAACAATGTATTTCTCTACCAAGTTGCACTACTTTGCCTGTTTCAGCATGATTCAATTTCAAGGCAATTAAATATTGTGAGGACAGAATATTACTTGTTCAATTTATTTTATTTTAAATATCATATGAGTAAATTAAGTTTAACAAAGGGAATAATGCTGTGATGTCTTTGGTCTGACATTAACGTTAGAGAATGAATCTTAGTGACAAGAGGCTTAACAGAAATAGCCATGACTCACTCAGTGTAATAAAGGCCTTAAACACAGAACAGTCAGTCATTAACATGAGTTTTTCTTCACCTCCCCCACTTGGATGTTGTGTCCTCAATACAGATACAGACAGCATCCTTGTCTGACTACAGATACAGACAGTATCCTGGTCTGACTATAGATACAGACAGTATCCTGTTCTGACTAGAGATACAGACAGTATCCTGGTCTGACTACAGATACAGACAGCTCTCCTCCATGTCCTGGTCTGACTATAGATACAGACAGTATCCTGGTCTGACTATAGATACAGACAGTATCCTGGTTTGACTACACATACAGACAGTATCCTGGTCTGACTATAGATACAGACAGCTCTCCTCCATGTCCTGGTCTGACTACAGATACAGACAGCTCTCCTCCATATCCTGGTCTGACTATAGATACAGACAGTGTCCTGGTCTGACTATAGATCAAGACAGTATCCTAGTCTGACTATAGATACAGACAGCTCTCCTCCATGTCCTGGTCTGACTATAGATACAGACAGCTATCCTACAGGTCCTGGTCTGACTACAGATACAGACAGTATCCTGGTCTGACTATAGATACAGACAGCTCTCCTCCATATCCTGGTCTGACTATAGATACAGACAGTATCCTGGTCTGACTACAGATACAGACCGTATCCTGGTCTGACTATAGATACAGACAGCTCTCCTCCATATCCTGGTCTGACTATATATACAGACAGTATCCTGGTCTGACTATAGATACAGACAGTATCCTGGTCTGACTATAGATACAGACAGTATCCTGGTCTGACTATAGATACAGACAGCTCTCCTCCATGTCCTGGTCTGGCTATAGATACAGACAGTATCCTGGTCTGACTATAGATACAGACAGTATCCTGGTTTGACTACACATACAGACAGTATCCTGGTCTGACTATAGATACAGACAGCTCTCCTCCATGTCCTGGTCTGACTACAGATACAGACAGCTCTCCTCCATATCCTGGTCTGACTATAGATACAGACAGTGTCCTGGTCTGACTATAGATCAAGACAGTATCCTAGTCTGACTATAGATACAGACAGCTCTCCTCCATGTCCTGGTCTGACTATAGATACAGACAGCTATCCTACAGGTCCTGGTCTGACTACAGATACAGACAGTATCCTGGTCTGACTATAGATACAGACAGCTCTCCTCCATATCCTGGTCTGACTATAGATACAGACAGTATCCTGGTCTGACTACAGATACAGACCGTATCCTGGTCTGACTATAGATACAGACAGCTCTCCTCCATATCCTGGTCTGACTATATATACAGACAGTATCCTGGTCTGACTATAGATACAGACAGTATCCTGGTCTGACTATAGATACAGACAGTATCCTGGTCTGACTATAGATACAGACAGCTCTCCTCCATGTCCTGGTCTGACTATAGATACAGACAGTATCCTGGTCTGACTATAGATACAGACCGTATCCTGGTCTGACTACAGATACAGACAGCTCTCCTCCATGTCCTGGTCTGACTATAGATACAGACAGCTCTCCTCCATGTCCTGGTCTGACTATAGATACAGACAGTATCCTGGTCTGACTATAGATACAGGCAGTATCCTGGTCTGACTACAGATACAGACAGCTCTCCTCCATGTCCTGGTCTGACTACAGATACATACAGCACTCCTCCATGTCCTGGTCTGACTACAGATACAGACAGCTCTCCTACGTGTCCTGGTCTGACTAAAGGTTGGTGCAAAATCTGTGAATCTTCTACTAATTTTCAATCAAATAATTAAAAGTAACACAGGTAACCCACACTATTGTGTTGTAGACTAGCCGTGAAACTAAACCTAATTGAACAAATAATAATCAGAATATCAGTAATAAATATATTACAAAACACGGCAAAACAAAATTCAGAGAACACGGAACAGAGAGAAAAAGGAGAACAGAGAGAACAGAGAGAAAACAGAACAGAGAGAACAGAGACAACATGGAGAACAGGGAGAACAGGGGGAACAGGGAGAACAGGGGGAACAGGGAGAACAGAGAGAACAGGGAGAACAGAGAGAACAGGGAGAACAGAGAGAACAAGGAGAACACAGAGAACAGAGAGAACAGAGAGAACAGGGGGAACAGGGAGAACAGGGGGAACAGGGAGAACAGAGAGAACAGGGAGAACAGAGAGAACAGGGACAACAGAGAGAACAAGGAGAACACAGAGAACAGAGAGAACAGAGAGAACAGGGAGAACAGAGAGAACAGGGAGAACAGAGAGAACAAGGAGAACACAGAGAACAGAGATTTGGAATTTTGCTTTATTCTTTGAGTAAAACTCAGTTGGATTACTCCATACCTGTGTCCTGCGCCTGACTCCGCTTTCACTCTGCACCCAATCGCTGACAATGTACATGAAGCTGTGTCCAATAATTGTCTGGGTTGGGAGTTGGAGAGGAAATTATAATCAACATCTGATCATATGTGAACATCCTGGATAATCGGTACAAACAAAGAGAGGAAGAACAACATATCAAAACATTAACATTTCATTTATTAAATGATGTTGTACTAATTAAGATTTTAAATGATGTTGTACTAATTAAGATTTTAAATGATGTTGTACTAATTAAGATTTTAAATGATGTTGTACTAATTAAGATTTTCAATGATGTTGTACTAATTAAGATTTTAAATGATGTTGTACTAATTAAGATTTTCAATGATGTTGTACTAATTAAGATTTTAAATGATGTTGTACTAATTAAGATTTTAAATGATGTTGTACTAATTAAGATTTTAAATGATGTTGTACTAATTAAGATTTTCAATGATGTTGTACTAATTAAGATTTTCAATGATGTTGTACTAATTAAGATTTTCAATGATGTTGTACTAATTAAGATTTTCAATGATGTTGTACTAATTAAGATTTTCAATGATGTTGTACTAATTAAGATTTTCAATGATGTTGTACTAATTAAGATTTTCAATGATGTTGTACTAATTAAGATTTTCAATGATGTTGTACTAATTAAAATTTTAAATGATGTTGTACTAATTAAGATTTTCAATGATGTTGTACTAATTAAGATTTTCAATGATGGGTCCAGAAATTGTCCCATCTGCGAATTTGTTTCCTGTGTGAGATTGAAGCAAGTATACAATCTAGAGAATTTAACTAAGCAAAACAAAAATGTGGGCAAGTTGACAAATGACTAACGGAGGCAACAACAACAACGACTGATGAATCATAGAAACAGTAGGGTTGAAGCTCCTTCAGGACAGGAGTAGTTTCTATATCCAGGTTCATAGGGTTGAAGCTCCTTCAGGACAGGAGTAGTTTCTATATCCAGGTTCATAGGGTTGAAGCGCCTTCAGGACAGGAGTAGTTTCTATATCCAGGTTCATAGGGTTGAAGCGCCTTCAGGACAGGAGTAGTTTCTATATCCAGGTTCATAAAGCCCTCTCTTCCCAGTAAGCCCTTCCCACAGGGGAAATGTCCAGGCCGCCACGCTAGACAATTACGTGGAGAAGAAAGATTAGTGGCACTAACTAACGTTCTACAATCAGGAGCTAAAGACTCGTATTCATCTCCAACCACACGGAACAAAGAGAACAGAGAGAACACCAATAACACAGAGAACAGAGAGAACACCAAGAACACAGAGAACAGAGAGAACAGAGAACAGAGAGAACAGAGAGCACAGAGAGCACAGAGAGCACAGAGAACAGAGAGAACAGAGAACAGAGAGAACAGAGAGCACAGAGAACAGAGAGAACAGAGAACACAGAAAACACAGGGAACACAGAGAAGAGAGAGAACACCAAGAACACGGAGAACACAGAGAACACAGGGAACACAGAGAACAGAGAGAACAGAAAACACAGAAAACACAGAGAAGAGAGAGAACACCAAGAACACAGAGACACAGAGAACATAGAGAAGAGAGGACACATAAAACAGAGAGAAGAGAGAACACAGAGAACACCGCGAACACAGAGAACAGGGAGAAGAGAGAACACAGAGAACATGAGAGAAGAGAGAACACAGAGAACAGAGAGAAGAGAGAGAAGATAGAACACAGAGAACAAAGAGAAGAGAGAACACAGAGAACAGAGAGAAGAGAGAACAGATAACACAGAAAACACAGAGAACAGATAGAATAGAGAGAAGGGAGAACACAGAGAACAAATAGAATAGAGAGAAGGGAGAACACAGAGAACAAATAGAATAGAGAGAAGGGAGAACACAGAGAACAAATAGAATAGAGAGAAGGGAGAACACAGAGAACAAATAGAATAGAGAGAAGAGAGAACACAGAGAACAAATAGAATAGAGAGAAGGGAGAACACAGAGAACAAATAGAATAGAGAGAAGAGAGAACACAGAGAACAAATAGAATAGAGAGAAGGGAGAACACAGAGAACAAATAGAATAGAGAGAAGAGAGAACACAGAGAACAAATAGAATAGAGAGAAGAGAGAACACAGAGAACACAGAAAACACAGAGAACACAGAGAACAAGAGAACAGAGAGAACACAGAGAACAAGAGAACAAGAGAACAGAGAGAACACAGAGAAGAGAGAGAACACAGAGAACAGAGAGAACACAGAGAAGAGAGAGAAAAGAGAACACATAGAACACAGAGAACACAGAGAACAAAGAAGAACTGAAACAGGTAGGGGCGGGACTGAGACAGATAGGGGCGGGACTGAGACAGGTTGGCGCGGGACTGAGACAGGTAGGGGCGGGACTGAGACAGGTAGGGGCGGGACTGAGACAGGTAGGCGCGGGACTGAGACAGGTAGGGGCGGGACTGAAACAGGTAGGGGCGGGACTGAGACAGGTAGGGGCGGGACTGAGACAGGTAGGGGCGGGACTGAGACAGGTAGGGGCGGGACTGAGACAGGTAGGGGCGGACTGAACGTGGTTATGTAGATCACCTCAAGATAAAAACGTAATATTCAATATCGGCAAGTTTGACTAAATATTAGCACCACACAATCTTGTGAGTGATAACCTTCAATCTGGATAATAACACAAAACAAATCTTAGGACTAGAGAAATTTATCGACAAATATTACAAAAACTGTCCTGCAAATGGCACTGTGTGCTTTTTTCAAAGGATGGATCCCAGTCTTTTCATGGCTCTGGGTGTCACGACTTCCGCCGAAGTTGGTTCCCCTGCCTGTTCGGGCGGTGCTCGGCGGTCGTCGTCACCGTCCTACTAGCCGCTACCGATCCCTTTTTCGTATGTCTGTTGGTTTTGTCTTATTAGTTTCACCAGTGTGTATTTTGGTTTAATTAGCTCCCCTATATGTAGTAGTTTGACCCGCCCCTGTTTTGTGCGGGATTGTCTTTTGTTATGTGTGTACATATTAGGTTGTGGTGTATTTTATTTTCTATACTGGACACCCTGTGGTTTTGGGTTGTCTGGTATAGTGTCCTGCGCCCTGTATTTTATTGGGCTTATCAGTTTGGTGTGCAATAGTAAAGCACTTTACTCCGTTACTCTCTCTCTGCGTCTGATTCCTGCACACACACCTAGTCCCGCGTGACACTGGGATACGGGGGGGTCGGGGGGGGGGGGGGGGTAAGTGGTGAAATAAGTATAGCCAGTTACAATTGTAATGGCTTAGCAGATAATAAGAAAAGGCGATCAGTATTTACCTGGCTAAAAGAGAAGGAATATAATATCTATTGTTTACAGGAAACTTGTTCAACAATTTTAGATGAAGTTTTGTGGAAAAAGGACTGGGGGGGGATATATTTCTCCCATGGGCAAAAAAATTCAACAGGGGTGATGGTTTTAATGATCAATTTTGATCTAAATGTGCAAATTGTCCAAACAGATCATCAAGGTAGATGGATTATGTTAAATATGTTATTGGACAATAAACATATGGCTTATCAACCTATAAGGTCCGAATAATGATGATCCAAGCTTCTTTGAAAATATATATAAGAATTTATCAACTCTACAAGCAACAAAATCTGGTGGGAGATTTTAATAAGGTCTTAAATACCTCTATGGACCGGAATGGAAATCACACTACAAACTATCACCCTCAGGCACTTAATAAGGAAATCATGAATGTCATGGATATATTGGAATTAGTGGATATATGGAGACTTAAATACCATGACCTAGTGAGATATACATGGCGGAGGCTTAATCAAGCTAGTCGTCTTGACTACTTTCTCCATTCTCTCTGGCACCAAATGTTTAAAAAGTGTTGATAGGGGACAGAATGCGGTCGGATCATCACATAATTGGCATATATATTACTCTTACAGAATTTCCATGTGGGCGAGGATATTGGAAATTTAATCAAAGCCTACTAGATGATAAATTGTTTAGAACTAGGACAGAATAATGTATAACGGACTTTTTCAGACATAACATAGGTACAGCAGATCCCCTTATTGTATGGGACACTTTTAAATGTGCCTTTAGAGGCCATGCAATTCAGTACTCATCTATAAAACAAAAGACATTTAGATCAAAAGAGTCCATATTATTAACAAAGGAAGAAGTACAGAGAAACGGTACCATCGAGGCACAGAGTAAGTTAGAGGAAAAACACAAAGAAATTAAGGAACTTATTCCAGAAAGATCCAGTGTAATATCTTATAAAAATAAAGCGAACTGGATGCATTATGGGGGAAAAATGCACCAAATTATTTTTCAATATTGAATAGAGAAATGCTACCCCAATTTTATTTTGAAACTTGTTACAAATGATGGAGTCAACCATGATTCACCGAATGAATGATGGAGTCACATGATTCACCGAATGAATGATGGAGTCACATGATTCACCGAATGAATGATGGAGTCACATGATTCACCGAATGAATGATGGAGTCACATGATTCACCGAATGAATGATGGAGTCACATGATTCACCGAATGAATGATGGAGTCACATGATTCACCGAATGAATGATGGAGTCACATGATTCACCGAATGAATGATGGAGTCACATGATTCACCGAATGAATGATGGAGTCACATGATTCACCGAATGAATGATGGAGTCACATGATTCACCGAATGAATGATGGAGTCACATGATTCACCGAATGAATGATGGAGTCACATGATTCACCGAATGAATGATGGAGTCACATGATTCACTGAATGATATTTTTAAAGAGGAAGTAAAGTACTTTCAGAATATGTTTTCGTTTCAGTCTCCTCCATCTCCACTAACTGAAACTAATTGTATGGATTGTTTTCATGATAATAATGTAAAATTAACATCTGTACAGAAAGACTCATGTGAAGGCCAAATTACAGAGGAGGAACTTATTAATGCAATTAAAGCCTTTAAGGCTGGGAAAACTCCAGGGCCTGATGGCATACCAGGCCTCTTCAACCTCAGGAGGCTGAAGAAATTTGGCTTGTCACTAAAAGCACTCACAAACTTCTACAGATGCACAATCGAGAGCAACTGCTCCGCCCACAACCGTAAGGCTCTCCAGAGGGTAGTGAGGTCTGCACAACGCATCACCAGGGGCAAACTACCTGGCCTCCAGGACACCCACACCACCTGATGTCACAGGAAGGCCATAAAGATCATCAAGGACATCAACCACCCGAGCCACTGCCTGTTCACCCCGCTATCATTCAGAAGGCGAGGTCAATACAGGTGCATCAAAGCTGGGACCGAGAGACTGAAAAACAGCTTCTATCTCAAGGCCATCAGACTGTTAAACAGCCACCACTTACATTGAGTGGCTGCTGCCAACACACTGACTCAACTCCAGCCACTTTAATAATGGGAATTGATGGGAAATTATGTAAAATATATCACTAGCCACTTTGCATACCCTACATTATTCATCGCATATGTATATGTATATACTGTACTCTATATCATCTACTGCATCTTTATGTAATACATGTATCACTAGCCAACAGCGGGGTAGGCAGAATGACGGATACACCCTGCAGCTAGGGAGTCCTTGACGTAGGTCTCCATAGCTTTAGTCTCTGGACCCGACAGTAAATACAGGTGTCCCTGGGGTGGTGTGGTGCCCGGGAGAAGTTTGATCCTGCAGTCATATGAGTGGTGCGGATGAAGCAAAGTGGCGCATGCCTTACTGAAAACCTCACTGAGGTCTTGCTACTCTGTGGGAATGGCGGAGAGGTGCGGGGCAACTTCTGAGCCCACAGGAAGATACCCCGGGGCAGGCTGCGCCCACTTCAGGCAATGGGCGTGGCAGAACAGGCTCCAGCCCACGATGGCACAAGCAGTCCAGTTGATGAGGGGATTGTGGCGCTGGAGCCAAGAGAATCCCATTACCACAGGAACCCGAGGAGAATTAATCAGCATGAACTGGATAGCCTCGCTGTGATTCCCTGACACTCGTGGAGCTGTGGGGGACCCTGCCTATAGAGCGCCCGTCCATCAATGGGAATGGAGAGGGGCTGAGTGGGGATGTCCAGCTCGGATGCCAGGGTGGGGACCACAAAACTCTCATCAGTCGATGAGTAGGCTGAATTGCTCCAGCAAAGTATCCAACGCGCGGTCACGGGATTCGTCCAATATCTGGAACCCTTCTATAAGTCCACGAAGCAACTCCTCCTGCCTTCCAGTGGTGGCTCCTTGGGAGAAGACGGCGTTGAGGAGCTGGTCCAAGTCTGCTGGGTCATGGTTCCATCACGGCTCAGGATAAGACCCAGATGTCGACAGTTCAAAATAACAAAAGTTTACCTACAAAACAAGGGGCAGGCAAATGACAGGTCAAGGGGCAGGCAAATGACAGGTCAAGGGGCAGGCAAATGACAGGTCAAGGGGCAGGCAAATGACAGGTCAAGGGGCAGGCAGAGGTCAAGGGGCAGGCAAATGACAGGTCAAGGGGCAGGCAAATGACAGGTCAAGGGGCAGGCAGAGGTCAAGGGCAGGCAAATGACAGGTCAAGGGGCAGGCAGAGGTCAAGGGGCAGGCAAATGACAGGTCAAGGGGCAGGCAGAGGTCAAGGGCAGGCAAATTACAGGTCAAGGGGCAGGCAGAGGTCAAGGGCAGGCAAATGACAGGTCAAGGGGCAGGCAGAGGTTAAGGGGCAGGCAAATGACAGGTCAAGGGGCAGGCAGAGGTCAAGGACAGGCAAATGACAGGTCAAGGGGCAGGCAGAGGTCAAGGGGCAGGCAAATGACAGGTCAAGGGGCAGGCAGAGGTTAAGGGGCAGGCAAATGACAGGTCAAGGGGCAGGCAGAGGTCAAGGGCAGGCAAATGACAGGTCAAGGGGCAGGCAGAGGTCATTAATCCAGAGCCGAGTCTGAGAGAGAGTCTGTTCAGTAATTCAGGGCAGAGTCAGAAAGGTACAGAACGGCAGGCAGGTTCAGGGTCAGGGCAGTCAGAATGGTCAAAACTGAGAAAACTAGAAAACACGGACTAGAGAAAACAGTAGTATGGGAAAAACGGTGGTAGGCTAGACAAGATAAGACGAAATGGCAACAGACAAACAGAGAAAACAGGTTTAAATGCACCGGGGATAATGGGGGAAGATGGGCAACCCCTAGACGGGGGTGGATACAAGCACAAAGACAGGTTAAATAGATCAGGGTGTGACAAGAACAGAGAGAACTCAGAGAACAGAGAGAACAGACCTCTGGGAGATGGAACCCGTGTCCCATGGAACCTTGAAAAGGTACAGTGTGCCACACATCCCATTCTGTGAGCTTGTGTGGCCTACCACTTCACGGCTGAGCCGCTGTTGCTCCTAGATGTTTCCACTTCACAATCCAATAGCTCTAGCAGGGCAGAAATTTGATGAACTGACTCGTTGGACAGGTGGCATCTTATGACGGTGTCACATTGATGTAACGTCAGTAAGACTGTTCTACTGCCAATGTTTGTCTATGGAGATTGCATGGCTGTGTGCTTAATTTTATACACCTGTCAGCAACGGGTGTGGCTGAAAAATACAAATTCACTAATTTGAAGGGGTGTCCCTATACATTTGTATATGTAGTGTATGCTGGAGCCATGTCATATCACACACTGAGGTTCATGTGAAATGTAGAAAGTATGGAACCGACAGCATATACTGTACCTGATGTGTGCCAATTAACTTTCAGGTATTGCCGAGTGGCGCAGCGGTCTAAGGCACTGCATCTCAGTGCTTGAGGTGCCACTACAGACCCTGGTTCTATTCCAGGCTGTATCACAACCGGCTGTGATTCGGTGTCCAATAGGGAGGCGCACAATTGGCCCAGCATTGTCACCGCAGGAGGCCTTTTGGTGACATCACAATTCCCCATAATGGTAATGTGAAAACAGGTTAAAAAACGTTTGCATAATTTAATAAAAAAAAAATAGATATGTATCTATATAAAAATATAATATATATGTATACAGCTTATTAAAAAACATAAATAACTTATTTACATAAGTATTCAGACCCTCGAAAATCAGCTGCATCCTGTTTCTATTGATCATTCTTGAGAGGAGGCCACCTGTGGTAAATTCAAATGACCTGTCTGTATAAGGTCCCACATTTGACAATGCATGTCAGAGCAAAAACCAAGCCATAAGGTTGAAGGATCTCCAAGACAGGATTGTGTCGAGGATCTGGGGAAGGCTTCCAAAGAACACAGTGGCCTCCATCATTCTTAAATGGAAGGCGTTTGGAACCACCAAGACTCTTTCTAGAGCTGGCCGTGGGAGAAGGGCCTTGGTCAGGGAGGTGACCAAGAACCCAATGGTCATGCTGACAGAGCTCTAGAGTTCCTCTGTGGAGATGGGAAAACATTCCAGAAGGACAACCATATCTGCAGCACTCCACCAATCAGGCCTTTATGGTAGAGTGGCCAGAAGTAAGTATCCTAAGTAGATATTACATAAAAATATGCCATTTCCAGCTACAATATTCATTTACAACATTAACAATGTCTACACTGTATTTCTGATCAATTGTATGTTATTTTAATGGACGAAAAATGTGCTTTTGTTTAAAAAATAAGGACATTTCTAAGTGACCCCAAACTTTTGAATGGTAGTGTACACACGAAATATAACTTGCTCCTTCAAGCTCTCCCTCTCTCTCTCTCTGGCTCTCTCTCTCTCGATCTCTCTCTCCCTATCTCTGTCTCTCTCTCTCGCTCTCACTCTCTCTCTCCCTCCCTCTCTCTCCCTCTCTCTCTCTCTCTCTCTCTCTCTCTCTCTCTCTCTGTCTCTCTCTCTCTCTCTCTCTCTCTCTTTCTCTCTCTCACTTCTCCTTCCTTCGTTTTTGAAAAAATGAATTTGTTCCAAAGCATTCAACTATTGTCTTTCTCTCTCTTTGAGTCAAGTACTCACCACAGTGTTATGCACTGCAGTGTTAGCTAGATGTAGCTTATGCTTTCAGTACTAGATTCATTCTCTGATCATTTTATTGGTTGGACAACATGTCAGTTCATACTGCAAGAGCTTTGATAGGTTGGAGGAAGTCCTCCGGGAAGTTGTCATAATTACTGTGTAAGTCCATGGAAGGGGGTGAGAACCAAGAGCCTCCTAGGTTTTGTATTGAAGTCAATGTACTCAGAGGAGGATGGTAGCCAGCTCTCCTATGGCTACACCATGGTGCTACCTCACAGAGTGCTGTTGAGGCTACAGCAAAACAGTATTTTAATCAATTCATGTAGGTGATGTGAATAAATTGAGTGTAATTTTATCTAAAAAGGATAACTTTTTTCAATTTGTCAATAATTGTATTTTTTATGAAATTCACTGAGGAGGATGGTCCTCCCGTGTCTCCTCTGAGGAGCCTCCACTGACACAATTGTGCACAATTTCCATTTCTACGCATGTCCATGTCCAATAGGATCATCTGGGATTGACGGGGTGTTTGGAGAGCTAACATAGGCCTCATAAATCAAGACATTGAATTAATCTAGGGTGGTCTGTGTGTTAATCTATGTTGGTCTGTGTGTTAATCTATGGTGGTCTGTGTGCTAATCTATTGTGGTCTGTGTGTTAATCTATGGTGGTCTGTGTGTTAATCTATAGTGGTCTGTGTGTTAATCTATGGTGGTCTGTGTGTTAATCTATGCTGGTCTGTGTGTTAATCTATGGTGGTCTGTGTGTTCATTTTTGATTAATCTATGATGGTCTGTGGGTTAAACTTCTTCTCCACTTCTTCCCGTGGGACCCCCTCGGCAAGTTGAGATAACATAGGCTAATGCGATTAGCATGAGGTTGAGCTAATGTAGGCTAATGCGATTAGCATGAGGTTGTAAGTAACAAGAACATTTCCCAGGACATAGACATATCTGATATTGGCAGAAAGTTAAAGTCTTGTTAATCTAACTGCACTGTCCAATTTACAGTAGCTATTACATTGAAAGAATACCATGCTATTGTCTGAGGAGAGGGCACAGTTTTGAACATGAAACAATATTAATAAACAAATTAGGCACATTTGGGCAGTCTTGATACCAAAATGTTAACATAAATGCAATGATTCATTGGATCAGTCTAAAACTTTGCACATACACTGCTGCCATCTAGTGGCCAACGTCTACATTTTACCTGGGCTGGAATAATACATTATGGCCTTTTGCTTGATGGTACAAAAAAAATACAAAAACACTTTTATTTTCCTTTGTATTATCTTTTACCAGATCTAATGTGTTATATTCTCCTTACAAATGGTACCAATAATATGCATATCCTTGCTTCAGGTCCTGAGCTACAGGCAGTTAGATTTGGGTATGTCCTTTTAGGCAAAAATTGCAAAAATGTAAGAACATTCTAGAAACATTAAAGCTTGACATTAAACTCAGGACTAAAAGAGGACGTTCAGTACAGGTCCCAGTTTGGTCACAGTATAATGTTATAATTGTGTATGATATCCATTACGGAATATTTTTAAAAAGGTTCCTATTTGGTTCTGATAGGACGTTATCTGTGGGGCATTCGATGACCGTTCTCTGGGGGACCTTTGTTGGGTTCTCTGTATGTTAGCAGGACCGTTGTCATGGTCCCCTGGAGGTTTTCTCTAGTTCTCGGTTGGTCAGGAACGTTGTCATGGTCCCCTGGAGGTTTTGTCTGGTTCTCAGTTGGTCAGGACCGTTGTCATTGTCCCCTGGAGGTTTTGTCTAGATGTCGATTGGTCAGGACGTTGTGTCATGGTCCCCTGGAGGTTTTGTCTATTTCTCAGTTGGTCCTGGCGACATCCTTGAAGATATCTATAGAGAAGATTAAATCAAGCCCTTACAATGACACAACTTTTAATAAGAACAACATTTTCTCTGAGGCATGTTTTTTTTATAATTTAGAATGACATCAATCTAATCAAAGATTTGATGACCAACCAATCAAACTGTCCTCTACCTGCTTAGACCATCACACTGTCCTCTACCTGCTCAGACCATCACACTGTCCTCTACCTGTTTAGACCATCACACTGTGCTCTACCTGTTTAGACCATCACACTGTCCTATACCTGCTTAGACCATCACATTTTCCTCTACCTGCTTAGACCATCACACTGTCCTCTACCTGCTCAGACCATCACACTGACCTCTACCTGTTTAGACCATCACACTGTCCTATACCTGCTTAGACCATCACACTGTCCTCTACCTGCTTAGACCATCACACAGTCCTCTACCTGCTCAGACCATCACACTGTCCTCTAAATGCTTAGACCATCACACTGTCCTCTTCCTGCTTAGACCATCACACTGTCCTCTACATAGACAATCACACTGTCCTCTACATAGACCATCATAGACCATCACACTGTCCTCTACCTGCTTAGACCATCACACTGTCCTCTACATAGACCATCACACTGTCCTCTACATAGACCATCAAACTGTCCTCTACATAGACCATAATACTGTCCTCTACATAGACCATCACACTGTCCTCTACATAGACAATCACACTGTCCTCTACATAGACCATCATAGACCATCACACTGTCCTCTACCTGCTTAGACCATCACACTGTCCTCTACATAGACCATCACACTGTCCTCTACATAGACCATCACACTGTCCTCTACCTGTTTAGACCATCACACTGTCCTCTACCTGTTTAGTCCATCACACTGTCCTCCACCTGCTCAGACCATCACAATGTCCTCTTCCTGCTTAGACCATCACTCTGTCCTCTACCTGCTCAGACCATCACACTGTCCTCTACCTAATCAGACCATCACACTGTCCTCTACCTGCTCAGACCATCACACTGTCCTCTACCTGTTTAGTCCATCACACTGTCCTCCACCTGCACAGACCATCACAATGTCCTCTTCCTGCTTAGACCATCACTCTGTCCTCTACCTGCTCAGACCATCACACTGTCCTCTACCTAATCAGACCATCACACTGTCCTCTACCTGCTTAGACCATCACACTGTCCTCTACATAGACCATCACACTGTCCTCTACATAGACCATCACACTGTCCTCTACATAGACCATAATAATGTCCTCTACATACACCATCACACTGTCCTCTACATAGACCATCACACTGTCCTCTACCTGTTTAGACCATCACACTGTCCTCTACCTGTTTAGTCCATCACACTGTCCTCCACCTGCTCAGACCATCACAATGTCCTCTTCCTGCTTAGACCATCACTCTGTCCTCTACCTGCTCAGACCATCACACTGTCCTCTACCTAATCAGACCATCACACTGTCCTCTACCTGCTCAGACCATCACACTGTCCTCTACCTGTTTAGTCCATCACACTGTCCTCCACCTGCTCAGACCATCACAATGTCCTCTTCCTGCTTAGACCATCACCCTGTCCTCTACCTGCTCAGACCATCACACTGTCCTCTACCTAATCAGACCATCACACTGTCCTCTACCTGCTTAGACCATCACACTGTCCTCTACATAGACAATCACACTGTCCTCTACATAGACCATCATAGACCATCACACTGTCCTCTACCTGCTTAGACCATCACACTGTCCTCTACATAGACCATCACACTGTCCTCTACATAGACCATCACACTGTCCTCTACATAAACCATAATACTGTCCTCTACATACACCATCACACTGTCCTCTACATAGACCATCACACTGTCCTCTACCTGTTTAGACCATCACACTGTCCTCTGCCTGTTTAGTCCATCACACTGTCCTAGACCTGCTCAGACCATCACAATGTCCTCTACCTGCTTAGACCATCACACTGTCCTCTACCTGCTCAGACCATCACACTGTCCTCTACCTGCTTAGACCATCACACTGTCCTCTACCTGCTCAGACCATCACACTGTCCTCTACCTGCTCATACCATCACACTGTCCTCTACCTGTTTAGACCATCACACTATCCTCTACCTGTTTAGACCATCACACTGTCCTCTACCTGCTTAGACATTCACACTGTCCTCTACATAGACCATCACACTGTCCTCTACCTGCTTAGACCATCACAATGTCCCCTACCTGCTTAGACCATCACACGGTCATCTACCTGCTTAGACCATCACACTGTCCTCTACATAGACCATCACACTGTCCTCTACATAGACCATCACACTGTCCTCTACATAAACCATCACACTGTGCTCTACATACACCATAATACGGTCCTCTACATAGACCATCACACTCTCTTCTACATAGACCATCACACTGTCCTCTACATAGACCATCACACTGTCCTCTACCTGCTTAGACCATTACACTGTCCTCTACCTGCTTAGACCATCACACTGTCCTCTACATAGACCATCACACTGTCCTCTACATAGACCATCACACTGTCCTCTACATAAACCATCACACTGTGCTCTACATACACCTTAATACTGTCCTCTACATAGACCATCACACTCTCTTCTACATAGACCATCACACTGTCCTCTACATAGACAATCACACTGTCCTCTACCTGCTTAGACCATCACACTGTCCTCTACATAAACCATCACACTATGCTCTACATACACCATAATACTGTCCTCTACATAGACCATCACACTCTCTTCTACATAGACCATCACACTGTACTCTACATAGACCCTCACACTGTCCTCTACCTGTTTAGACCATCACACTGTCCTCTACATAGACCATCACACTGTTCTATACATAGACCATCACACAGTCCTCTACATAGACCATCACACTGTCCTCTACCTGTTTAGACCATCACACTGTCCTCTACATAGACCATCACACTGTCCTCTAAATTGACCATAACACCGTCCTCTACATAGACCATCACACTGTCCTCAACATAGACCATCACACTGTCCTCTACATAGACCATCACACTGTCCTCTACCTGTTTAGACCATCACACTGTCCTCTAAATAGACCATCACACTGTACTCTACATAGACAATCACACTGTCCTCTACATAGACCATCACACTGTCCTCTACCTGTTTAGACCATCACACTGTCCTCTAAATAGACCATCACAAAGTCCTCTAAATAGACCATCACACTGTCCTCTACATAGACCATCACACTGTCCTCTACCTTGACCACCACACTCTCCTCTACATAGACCCTCACACTGTCCTATACCTGTTTAGACCATCACACTGTCCTCTACCTGCTTAGACCATCACACTGTCCTCTACCTGCTTAGACCATCACACTGTCCTCTACCTGCTCAGACCATCACACTGTCCTCTACCTGTTTAGACCATCACTCTGTCCTCTTCCTACTTAGACTATCACACCGGGCTCTACCTGCTCAGACCATCACACTGTCCTCTACTTGCTTAGACCATCACACTGTCCTCTACATAGACCATCACACTGTCCTCTACATAGACCATCACACTGTCCTCTACATAGACCATCACACTGTCCTCTACAAAGACCATCACACTGTCCTCTACCTGTTTAGACCATCACACTGTCCTCTAAATAGACCATCACACTGTCCTCTACATAGACCATCACACTGTCCTCTACCTGCTCAGACCATCACACTGTGCTCTACCTGCTCAGACCATCACACTGTCCTCTACCTGCTTAGACCATCACACTGTCCTCTACCTGCTTAGACCATCACACTGTCCTCTACCTGCTCATACCATCACACTGTCCTCTACCTGTTTAGACCATCACACTATCCTCTACCTGTTTAGACCATCACACTGTCCTCTACCTGCTTAGACATTCACACTGTCCTCTACATAGACCATCACACTGTCCTCTACCTGCTTAGACCATCACAATGTCCCCTACCTGCTTAGACCATCACACGGTCATCTACCTGCTTAGACCATCACAATGTCCTCTACATAGACCATCACACTGTCCTCTACATAGACCATCACACTGTCCTCTACATAAACCATCACACTGTGCTCTACATACACCATAATACTGTCCTCTACATAGACCATCACACTCTCTTCTACATAGACCATCACACTGTCCTCTACATAGACCATCACACTGTCCTCTACCTGCTTAGACCATTACACTGTCCTCTACCTGCTTAGACCATCACACTGTCCTCTACATAGACCATCACACTGTCCTCTACATAGACCATCACACTGTCCTCTACATAAACCATCACACTGTGCTCTACATACACCTTAATACTGTCCTCTACATAGACCATCACACTCTCTTCTACATAGACCATCACACTGTCCTCTACATAGACAATCACACTGTCCTCTACCTGCTTAGACCATCACACTGTCCTCTACATAAACCATCACACTATGCTCTACATACACCATAATACTGTCCTCTACATAGACCATCACACTCTCTTCTACATAGACCATCACACTGTACTCTACATAGACCCTCACACTGTCCTCTACCTGTTTAGACCATCACACTGTCTTCTACATAGACCATCACACTGTTCTATACATAGACCATCACACAGTCCTCTACATAGACCATCACACTGTCCTCTACCTGTTTAGACCATCACACTGTCCTCTACATAGACCATCACACTGTCCTCTAAATTGACCATAACACCGTCCTCTACATAGACCATCACACTGTCCTCAACATAGACCATCACACTGTCCTCTACATAGACCATCACACTGTCCTCTACCTGTTTAGACCATCACACTGTCCTCTAAATAGACCATCACACTGTCCTCTACATAGACAATCACACTGTCCTCTACATAGACCATCACACTGTCCTCTACCTGTTTAGACCATCACACTGTCCTCTAAATAGACCATCACACTGTCCTCTAAATAGACCATCACACTGTCCTCTACATAGACCATCACACTGTCCTATACCTGTTTAGACTATCACACTGTCCTCTACCTGCTTAGACCATCACACTGTCCTCTACCTGCTTAGACCATCACACTGTCCTCTACCTGCTCAGACCATCACACTGTCCTCTACCTGTTTAGACCATCACTCTGTCCTCTTCCTACTTAGACTATCACACCGGGCTCTACCTGCTCAGACCATCACACTGTCCTCTACTTGCTTAGACCATCACACTGTCCTCTACCTGTTTAGACCATCACACTGTCCTCTAAATAGACCATCACACTGTCCTCTACATAGACCATCACACTGTCCTCTACCTGTTTAGACCATCACACTGTCCTCTAGCTGCTTAGACCATCACACTGTCCTCTACATACACCATCACACTGTACTCTACATAGACCCTCACACTGTCCTCTACCTGTTTAGACCATCACACTGTCCTCTACATAGACCATCACACTGTTCTATACATAGACCATCACACAGTCCTCTACATAGACCATCACACTGTCCTCTACCTGTTTAGACCATCACACTGTCCTCTACATAGACCATCACACTGTCCTCTAAATTGACCATAACACCGTCCTCTACATAGACCATCACACTGTCCTCAACATAGACCATCACACTGTCCTCTACATAGACCATCACACTGTCCTCTACCTGTTTAGACCATCACACTGTCCTTTAAATAGACCATCACACTGTACTCTACATAGACAATCACACTGTCCTCTACATAGACCATCACACTGTCCTCTACCTGTTTAGACCATCACACTGTCCTCTAAATAGACCATCACAAAGTCCTCTAAATAGACCATCACACTGTCCTCTACATAGACCATCACACTGTCCTCTACATAGACCACCACACTCTCCTCTACATAGACCCTCACACTGTCCTATACCTGTTTAGACCATCACACTGTCCTCTACCTGCTTAGACCATCACACTGTCCTCTACCTGCTTAGACCATCACACTGTCCTCTACCTGCTCAGACCATCACACTGTCCTCTACCTGTTTAGACCATCACTCTGTCCTCTTCCTACTTAGACTATCACACCGGGCTCTACCTGCTCAGACCATCACACTGTCCTCTACTTGCTTAGACCATCACACTGTCCTCTACATAGACCATCACACTGTCCTCTACATAGACCATCACACTGTCCTCTACATAGACCATCACACTGTCCTCTACAAAGACCATCACACTGTCCTCTACCTGTTTAGACCATCACACTGTCCTCTAAATAGACCATCACACTGTCCTCTACATAGACCATCACACTGTCCTCTACCTGTTTAGACCATCACACTGTCCTCTAGCTGTTTAGAAAATCACACTCCTCTACCTGTTTAGACCATCACTATGTCCTCTTCCTACTTGGACTATCACACTGTCCTCTACCTGGTTAGATCATCACACTGTCCTCTACCTGCTTAGACCATCACACTGTCCTCTACCTGCTTAGACCATCACACTGTCCTCTACCTACTCAGACCCTCACAATGTCCTCTACCTGCTTAGACCATCACACTGTCCTCTACCTGCTCAGTCCATCACATTGTTCTCTACATAGTCCATCATAGACCATCAGACTGTCCTCTACCTGCTTAGACCATCACACTGTCCTCTACATAGACCATCACACTGTCCTCTACATAGACCATCACACTGTCCTCTACCTGTTTAGACCATCACACTGTCCTCTAGCTGTTTAGAAAATCACACTCCTCTACCTGTTTAGACCATCACTATGTCCTCTTCCTACTTGGACTATCACACTGTCCTCTACCTGGTTAGATCATCACACTGTCCTCTACCTGCTTAGACCATCACACTGTCCTCTACCTGCTTAGACCATCACACTGTCCTCTACCTACTCAGACCCTCACAATGTCCTCTACCTGCTTAGACCATCACACTGTCCTCTACCTGCTCAGTCCATCACATTGTTCTCTACATAGTCCATCATAGACCATCAGACTGTCCTCTACCTGCTTAGACCATCACACTGTCCTCTACATAGACCATCACACTGTCCTCTACATAGACCATCACACTGTCCTCTAACTGTTTAGACCATCACACTGTCCTCTACCTGGTTACATCATCACACTGTCCTCTACCTGCTTAGACCATCACACTGTCCTCTACCTGCTTAGACCATCACACTGTCCTCTACCTGCTTAGACCATCACACTGTCCTCTACCTGCTCAGACCATCACATTGTTCTCTACATAGTCCATCATAGAACATCAGACTGTCCTCTACCTGCTTAGACCATCACACTGTCCTCTACATAGACCATCACACTGTCCTCTACATAGACCATCACACTGTCCTCTACCTGTTTAGATCATCACACTGTCCTCTACCTGCTTAGACCATCACACTGTCCTCTACCTGCTTAGACCATCACACTGTCCTCTACCTGCTCAGACCCTCACAATGGCCTCTACCTGCTTAGACTATCACACTGTCCTCTACCTGCTCAGACCCTCACAATGTCCTCTACCTGCTTAGACCATCACACTGTCCTCTACCTGCTTAGACCATCACATTATTCTCTACATAGTCCATCACACTGCCCTCTACATAGACCATCACACTGTCCTCTACATAGACCATCACACTGTCCTCTACATAGACCATCACACTGTCCTCTACATAGACCATCACACTGCCCTCTACATAGACCATCACACTGTCCTCTACATAGACCATCACACTGTCCTCTACCTGTTTAGACCATCACACTGTCCTCGACATAGACCATCACACTCTCCTCTACATAGACCATCACACTGTCCTCTACATAGACCATCACACTGTCCTCTACCTGCTTAGACCATTACACTGTCCTCTACCTGCTGAGACCGTCACACTGTCCTCTACATAGACCATCACACTGTACTCTACATACACCCTCACACTGTCCTCTACCTGTTTAGACCATCACACTTTCTCTACATAGACCATCACACTGTCCTCTACATAGACCATCACACAGTCCTCTACATAGACCATCACACTGTCCTCTACCTGTTTAGACCATCACGCTGTCCTCTACATAGACCATCACACTGTCCTGTAAATTGACCATAACACTGTCCTCTACATAGACCATCACACCGTCCTCTACATAGACCATCACACTGTCCTCTACCTGTTTAGACCATCACACTGTCCTCTACCTGTTTAGTCCATCACACTGTCCTCCACCTGCTCAGACCATCACAATGTCCTCTTCCTGCTTAGACCATCACTCTGTCCTCTACCTGCTCAGACCATCACACTGTCCTCTACCTAATCAGACCATCACACTGTCCTCTACCTGCTCAGACCATCACACTGTCCTCTACCTGTTTAGTCCATCACACTGTCCTCCACCTGCTCAGACCATCACAATGTCCTCTTCCTGCTTAGACCATCACTCTGTCCTCTACCTGCTCAGACCATCACACCGTCCTCTACCTAATCAGACCATCACACTGTCCTCTACCTGCTTAGACCATCACACTGTCCTCTACATAGACAATCACACTGTCCTCTACATAGACCATCATAGACCATCACACTGTCCTCTACCTGCTTAGACCATCACACTGTCCTCTACCTGCTCATACCATCACACTGTCCTCTACCTGTTTAGTCCATCACACTGTCCTCCACCTGCTCAGACCATCACAATGTCCTCTACCTGCTTAGACCATCACACTGTCCTCTACCTGCTCAGACCATCACACTGTCCTCTACCTGCTCAGACCATCACACTGTGCTCTACCTGCTCAGACCATCACACTGTCCTCTACCTGCTTAGACCATCACACTGTCCTCTACCTGCTCATACCATCACACTGTCCTCTACCTGTTTAGACCATCACACTATCCTCTACCTGTTTAGACCATCACACTGTCCTCTACCTGCTTAGACATTCACGCTGTCCTCTACATAGACCATCACACTGTCCTCTACCTGCTTAGACCATCACACTGTCCTCTACATAGACCATCACACTGTCCTCTACATAGACCATCACACTGTCCTCTACATAGACCATAATACTGTCCTCTACATACACCATCACACTGTCCTCTACATAGACCATCACACTGTCCTCTACATAGACCATCACACTGTCCTCTACCTGTTTAGACCATCACACTGTCCTCTACCTGTTTAGTCCATCACACTGTCCTCCACCTGCTCAGACCATCACAATGTCCTCTACCTGCTTAGACCATCACACTGTCCTCTACCTGCTCAGACCATCACACTGTCCTCTACCTGCTCAGACCATCACACTGTGCTCTACCTGCTCAGACCATCACACTGTCCTCTACCTGCTTAGACCATCACACTGTCCTCTACCTGCTTAGACCATCACACTGTCCTCTACCTGCTCATACCATCACACTGTCCTCTACCTGTTTAGACCATCACACGGTCATCTACCTGCTTAGACCATCACACTGTCCTCTACATAGACCATCACACTGTCCTCTACATAGACCATCACACTGTCCTCTACATAAACCATCACACTGTGCTCTACATACACCATAATACTGTCCTCTACATAGACCATCACACTCTCTTCTACATAGACCATCACACTGTCCTCTATATAGACCATCACACTGTCCTCTACCTGCTTAGACCATTACACTGTCCTCTACCTGCTTAGACCATCACACTGTCCTCTACATAGACCATCACACTGTCCTCTACATAGACCATCACACTGTCCTCTACATAAACCATCACACTGTCCTATACCTGTTTAGACTATCACACTGTCCTCTACATAAACCATCACACTATGCTATACATACACCATAATACTGTCCTCTACATAGACCATCACACTCTCTTCTACATAGACCATCACACTGTACTCTACATAGACCCTCACACTGTCCTCTACCTGTTTAGACCATCACACTGTCCTCTACATAGACCATCACACTGTTCTATACATAGACCATCACACAGTCCTCTACATAGACAATCACACTGTCCTCTACCTGTTTAGACCATCACACTGTCCTCTACATAGACCATCACACTGTCCTCTAAATTGACCATAACACCGTCCTCTACATAGACCATCACACTGTCCTCAACATAGGCCATCACAATGTCCTCTACATAGACCATCACACTGTCCTCTACCTGTTTAGACCATCACACTGTCCTCTAAATAGACCATCACACTGTCCTCTACATAGACAATCACACTGTCCTCTACATAGACCATCACACTGTCCTCTACCTGTTCAGACCATCACACTGTCCTCTAAATAGACCATCACACTGTCCTCTAAATAGACCATCACACTGTCCTCTACATAGACCATCACACTGTCCTATACCTGTTTAGACTATCACACTGTCCTCTACCTGCTTAGACCATCACACTGTCCTCTACCTGCTTAGACCATCACACTGTCCTCTACCTGCTCAGACCATCACACTGTCCTCTACCTGTTTAGACCATCACTCTGTCCTCTTCCTACTTAGACTATCACACCGGGCTCTACCTGCTCAGACCATCACACTGTCCTCTACTTGCTTAGACCATCAAACTGTCCTCTACATAGACCATCACACTGTCCTCTACATAGACCATCACACTGTCCTCTACCTGTTTAGACCATCACACTGTCCTCTAAATAGACCATCACACTGTCCTCTACATAGACCATCACACTGTCCTCTACCTGTTTAGACCATCACACTGTCCTCTAGCTGCTTAGACCATCACACTGTCCTCTACATACACCATCACACTGTACTCTACATAGACCCTCACACTGTCCTCTACCTGTTTAGACCATCACACTGTCCTCTACATAGACCATCACACTGTTCTATACATAGACCATCACACAGTCCTCTACATAGACCATCACACTGTCCTCTACCTGTTTAGACCATCACACTGTCCTCTACATAGACCATCACACTGTCCTCTAAATTGACCATAACACCGTCCTCTACATAGACCATCACACTGTCCTCAACATAGACCATCACACTGTCCTCTACATAGACCATCACACTGTCCTCTACCTGTTTAGACCATCACACTGTCCTCTAAATAGACCATCACACTGTACTCTACATAGACAATCACACTGTCCTCTACATAGACCATCACACTGTCCTCTACCTGTTTAGACCATCACACTGTCCTCTAAATAGACCATCACAAAGTCCTCTAAATAGACCATCACACTGTCCTCTACATAGACCATCACACTGTCCTCTACATAGACCACCACACTCTCCTCTACATAGACCCTCACACTGTCCTATACCTGTTTAGACCATCACACTGTCCACTACCTGCTTAGACCATCACACTGTCCTCTACCTGCTTAGACCATCACACTGTCCTCTACCTGCTCAGACCATCACACTGTCCTCTACCTGTTTAGACCATCACTCTGTCCTCTTCCTACTTAGACTATCACACCGGGCTCTACCTGCTCAGACCATCACACTGTCCTCTACTTGCATAGACCATCACACTGTCCTCTACATAGACCATCACACTGTCCTCTACATAGACCATCACACTGTCCTCTACCTGTTTAGACCATCACACTGTCCTCTACCTGTTTAGACCATCACACTGTCCTCTAAATAGACCATCACACTGTCCTCTACATAGACCATCACACTGTCCTCTACCTGTTTAGACCATCACACTGTCCTCTAGCTGTTTAGAAAATCACACTGTCCTCTACCTGTTTAGACCATCACTATGTCCTCTTCCTACTTGGACTATCACACTGTCCTCTACCTGCTCAGACCATCACACTGTCCTCTACCTGGTTAGATCATCACACTGTCCTCTACCTGCTTAGACCATCACACTGTCCTCTACCTGCTTAGACCATCACACTGTCCTCTACCTGCTCAGATCCTCACAATGTCATCTACCTGCTTAGACCATCACACTGTCCTCTACCTGCTCAGACCATCACATTGTTCTCTACATAGTCCATCATAGACCATCAGACTGTCCTCTACCTGCTTAGACCATCACACTGTCCTCTACATAGACCATCACACTGTCCTCTACATAGACCATCACACTGTCCTCTAACTGTTTAGACCATCACACTGTCCTCTACCTGGTTAGATCATCACACTGTCCTCTACCTGCTTAGACCATCACACTGTCCTCTACCTGCTTAGACCATCACACTGTCCTCTACCTGCTTAGACCATCACACTGTCCTCTACCTGCTCAGACCCTCACAATGTCCTCTACCTGCTTAGACCATCACACTGTCCTCTACCTGCTCAGACCATCACATTGTTCTCTACATAGTCCATCATAGACCATCAGACTGTCCTCTACCTGCTTAGACCATCACACTGTCCTCTACATAGACCATCACACTGTCCTCTACATAGACCATCACACTGTCCTCTACCTGTTTAGACCATCACACTGTCCTCTACCTGGTTAGATCATCACACTGTCCTCTACCTGCTTAGACCATCACACTGTCCTCTACCTGCTTAGACCATCACACTGTCCTCTACCTGCTCAGACCCTCACAATGGCCTCTACCTGCTTAGACTATCACACTGTCCTCTACCTGCTCAGACCCTCACAATGTCCTCTACCTGCTTAGACCATCACACTGTCCTCTACCTGCTTAGACCATCACATTATTCTCTACATAGTCCATCACACTGCCCTCTACATAGACCATCACACTGTCCTCTACATAGACCATCACACTGTCCTCTACATAGACCATCACACTGTCCTCTACATAGACCATCACACTGCCCTCTACATAGACCATCACACTGTCCTCTACATAGACCATCACACTGTCCTCTACCTGTTTAGACCGTCACACTGTCCTCTACATAGACCATCACACTGTACTCTACATCCACCCTCACACTGTCCTCTACCTGTTTAGACCATCACACTTTCTCTACATAGACCATCACACTGTCCTCTCCATAGACCATCACACAGTCCTCTACATAGACCATCACACTGTCCTCTACCTGTTTAGACCATCACGCTGTCCTCTACATAGACCATCACACTGTCATGTAAATTGACCATAACACTGTCCTCTACATAGACCATCACACCGTCCTCTACATAGACCATCACACTGTCCTCAACATAGACCATCGCACTGTCCTCTACATAGACCATCACACTGTCCTCTACCTGTTTAGACCATCACACTGTCCTCTACATAGACCATCACACTGTCCTCTACCTGCTCAGACCATCACACTGTCCTCTACAAAGACCATCACACTGTCCTCTACCTGTTTAGAAAATCACACTGTCCTCTATATAGACCATCACACTGTCCTCTACCTGCTCAGACCATCACACTGTCCTCTACCTGCTTAGACCAACACTATGTCCTCTTCCTACTTGGACCATCACACTGTCCTCTACCTGCTCAGACCCTCACAATGTCCTCTACCTGCTTAGACCATCACACTGTTCTCTACCTGCTTAGACCATCACACTGTCCTCTACCTGCTTAGACCATCACACTGTCCTCTACCTGCTTAGACCATCACATTGTCCTCTACATAGACCATCATAGAACATCACACTGTCCTCTACCTGCTTAGACCATCACACCGTCCTCTACATAGACCATCACACTGTCCTCTACATAGACCATCACACTGTGCTCTACATAGACCATCATACTGTCCTCTACATAGACCATCACACTGTCCTCTACCTGCTTAGACCATCACACTGTCCTCTACATAGACCATCACACTGTCCTCTACATAGACCATCACACTGTCCTCTACCTGCTTAGACCATCACACTGTCCTCTACATAGACCATCACACTGTCCTCTACATAGAACATCACACTGTCCTCTACCTGCTTAGACCATTACACTGTCCTCTACCTGCTGAGACCATCACAATGTCCTCTACATAGACCATCACACTGTACTCTACATACCCTCACACTGTCCTCTACCTGTTTAGACAATCACACTGTCCTCTACATAGACCATCACACTGTCCTCTAAATTGACCATAACACTGTCCTCTACCTGCTTAGACCATCACACTGTCCTCTACATAGACCATCACACTGTCCTCTACCTGCTCAGACCATCACACTGTCCTCTACCTGTTTAGACCATCACTCTGTCCTCTTCCTACTTAGACTATCACACCGGGCTCTACCTGCTCAGACCATCACACTGTCCTCTACTTGCATAGACCATCACACTGTCCTCTACATAGACCATCACACTGTCCTCTACATAGACCATCACACTGTCCTCTACCTGTTTAGACCATCACACTGTCCTCTACCTGTTTAGACCATCACACTGTCCTCTAAATAGACCATCACACTGTCCTCTACATAGACCATCACACTGTCCTCTACCTGTTTAGACCATCACACTGTCCTCTAGCTGTTTAGAAAATCACACTGTCCTCTACCTGTTTAGACCATCACTATGTCCTCTTCCTACTTGGACTATCACACTGTCCTCTACCTGCTCAGACCATCACACTGTCCTCTACCTGGTTAGATCATCACACTGTCCTCTACCTGCTTAGACCATCACACTGTCCTCTACCTGCTTAGACCATCACACTGTCCTCTACCTGCTCAGATCCTCACAATGTCATCTACCTGCTTAGACCATCACACTGTCCTCTACCTGCTCAGACCATCACATTGTTCTCTACATAGTCCATCATAGACCATCAGACTGTCCTCTACCTGCTTAGACCATCACACTGTCCTCTACATAGACCATCACACTGTCCTCTACATAGACCATCACACTGTCCTCTAACTGTTTAGACCATCACACTGTCCTCTACCTGGTTAGATCATCACACTGTCCTCTACCTGCTTAGACCATCACACTGTCCTCTACCTGCTTAGACCATCACACTGTCCTCTACCTGCTTAGACCATCACACTGTCCTCTACCTGCTCAGACCCTCACAATGTCCTCTACCTGCTTAGACCATCACACTGTCCTCTACCTGCTCAGACCATCACATTGTTCTCTACATAGTCCATCATAGACCATCAGACTGTCCTCTACCTGCTTAGACCATCACACTGTCCTCTACATAGACCATCACACTGTCCTCTACATAGACCATCACACTGTCCTCTACCTGTTTAGACCATCACACTGTCCTCTACCTGGTTAGATCATCACACTGTCCTCTACCTGCTTAGACCATCACACTGTCCTCTACCTGCTTAGACCATCACACTGTCCTCTACCTGCTCAGACCCTCACAATGGCCTCTACCTGCTTAGACTATCACACTGTCCTCTACCTGCTCAGACCCTCACAATGTCCTCTACCTGCTTAGACCATCACACTGTCCTCTACCTGCTTAGACCATCACATTATTCTCTACATAGTCCATCACACTGCCCTCTACATAGACCATCACACTGTCCTCTACATAGACCATCACACTGTCCTCTACATAGACCATCACACTGTCCTCTACATAGACCATCACACTGCCCTCTACATAGACCATCACACTGTCCTCTACATAGACCATCACACTGTCCTCTACCTGTTTAGACCGTCACACTGTCCTCTACATAGACCATCACACTGTACTCTACATCCACCCTCACACTGTCCTCTACCTGTTTAGACCATCACACTTTCTCTACATAGACCATCACACTGTCCTCTCCATAGACCATCACACAGTCCTCTACATAGACCATCACACTGTCCTCTACCTGTTTAGACCATCACGCTGTCCTCTACATAGACCATCACACTGTCATGTAAATTGACCATAACACTGTCCTCTACATAGACCATCACACCGTCCTCTACATAGACCATCACACTGTCCTCAACATAGACCATCGCACTGTCCTCTACATAGACCATCACACTGTCCTCTACCTGTTTAGACCATCACACTGTCCTCTACATAGACCATCACACTGTCCTCTACCTGCTCAGACCATCACACTGTCCTCTACAAAGACCATCACACTGTCCTCTACCTGTTTAGAAAATCACACTGTCCTCTATATAGACCATCACACTGTCCTCTACCTGCTCAGACCATCACACTGTCCTCTACCTGCTTAGACCAACACTATGTCCTCTTCCTACTTGGACCATCACACTGTCCTCTACCTGCTCAGACCCTCACAATGTCCTCTACCTGCTTAGACCATCACACTGTTCTCTACCTGCTTAGACCATCACACTGTCCTCTACCTGCTTAGACCATCACACTGTCCTCTACCTGCTTAGACCATCACATTGTCCTCTACATAGACCATCATAGAACATCACACTGTCCTCTACCTGCTTAGACCATCACACCGTCCTCTACATAGACCATCACACTGTCCTCTACATAGACCATCACACTGTGCTCTACATAGACCATCATACTGTCCTCTACATAGACCATCACACTGTCCTCTACCTGCTTAGACCATCACACTGTCCTCTACATAGACCATCACACTGTCCTCTACATAGACCATCACACTGTCCTCTACCTGCTTAGACCATCACACTGTCCTCTACATAGACCATCACACTGTCCTCTACATAGAACATCACACTGTCCTCTACCTGCTTAGACCATTACACTGTCCTCTACCTGCTGAGACCATCACAATGTCCTCTACATAGACCATCACACTGTACTCTACATACCCTCACACTGTCCTCTACCTGTTTAGACAATCACACTGTCCTCTACATAGACCATCACACTGTCCTCTAAATTGACCATAACACTGTCCTCTACCTGCTTAGACCATCACACTGTCCTCTACATAGACCATCACACTGTCCTCTACATAGACCCTCACACTGTCATCTACCTGTTTAGACCATCACACTGTCCTCTACATAGACCATCACACTGTCCTCTACCTGCTTAGACCATCACTCTGTCCTCTACATAGACCATCACACTGTCCTCTACATAGACCATCACACTGTCCTCTACATAGACCATCACACTGTCCTCTACATAGACCATCACACTGTCCTCTACATAGACAATCACACTGTCCTCTACATAGACCATCACACTGTCCTCTACCTGCTTAGACCATCACTATGTCCTCTTCCTACTTGGACTATCACACTGTCCTCTACCTGCTTAGAACATCACACTGTCCTCTACATAGACCATCACACTGTCCTCTACATAGACCATCACACTGTGCTCTACATAGACCATCATACTGTCCTCTACATAGACCATCACACTGTCCTCTACATAGACAATCACACTGTCCTCTACATAGACAATCACACTGTCCTCTACCTGCTTAGACCATCACTATGTCCTCTTCCTACTTGGACTATCACACTGTCCTCTAACTGCTCAGACCATCACACTGTCCTCTACCTGCTTAGATCATCACAATGTCCTCTATATAGACCCTCACACTGTCCTCTACCTGCTTAGACCATCACACTGTCCTCTACCTGCTCACACCATCACACTGTCCTCTACCTGTTTAGACCATCACACTATCCTCTACCTGTTTAGACCATCACACTGTCCTCTACCTGCTTAGACATTCACACTGTCCTCTACATAGACCATCACACTGTGCTCTACCTGCTTAGACCATCACAATGTCCTCTACCTGCTTAGACCATCACACTGTCCTCTACATAGACCATCACACTGTCCTCTACATAGACCATCACACTGTCCTCTACATAGACATCACACTGTCCTCTACATAGACAATCACACTGTCCTCTACCTGCTTAGACCATTACACTGTCCTCTACCTGCTTAGACCATCACAATGTCCTCTACATAGACCATCACACTATCCTCTAAATTGACAATAACACTGTCCTCTACATAGACCATCACACCGTCCTCTACATAGACCATCACACTGTCCTCAACATAGACCATTACATTGTCCTCTACATAGACCATCACACTGTCCTATACATAGACCATCACACTGTGCTCTACATAGACCATCATAATGTCCTCTACATAGACCATCACACTGCCCTCTCCATAGACCATCACACTGTCCTCTACATAGACCATCACACTCTCCTCTACATAGACCATCACACTGTCCTCTACATAGACAATCACACTGTCCTCTACCTGCTTAGACAATCACACTGTCCTCTACCTGCTCAGACCATCACACTGTCCTGTACCTGCAAAGACCATCACACTGTGCTCTACCTGCTTAGACCATCACACTGTCCTCTACCTGCTCACACCATCACACTGTCCTCTACCTGTTTAGACCATCACACTATCCTCTACCTGTTTAGACCATCACACTGTCCTCTACCTGCTTAGACATTCACACTGTCCTCTACATAGACCATCACACTGTCCTCTACCTGCTTAGACCATCACAATGTCCTCTACCTGCTTAGACCATCACACTGTCCTCTACATAGACCATCACACTGTCCTCTACATAGACCATCACACTGTCCTCTACATCGACATCACACTGTCCTCTACATAGACAATCACACTGTCCTCTACCTGCTTAGACCATTACACTGTCCTCTACCTGCTTAGACCATCACCCTGTCCTCTACATACACCATCACACTGTACTCTACATAGACCCTCACACTGTCCTCTACATAGACCATCACACTGTACTCTATATAGACCCTCACACTGTCCTCTACCTGTTTAGACCATCACACTGTCCTCTACATAGACCATCACACAGTCCTCTACATAGGCATCACACTGTCCTCTACCTGTTTAGACCATCACACCGTCCTCTACATAGACAATCACACTGTCCTCTACATAGAACATCACACTGTCCTCTACATAGACCATCATACTGTCCTCTACCTGTTTAGACCATCACACTGTCCTCTACATAGACAATCACACTGTCCTCTACCTGTTTAGACCATCACACTGTCCTCTACATAGACCATCGCACTGTCCTCTACATAGACCAAAATACTGTCCTCTACCTGTTTAGACCATCACACTGTCCTCTACATAGACCATCACACTGTCCTCTACCTGCTTAGACCATCACACTGTCCTCTACATCAACCCTAACACTGTCCTCTACCTGTTTAGACCATCACACTGTCCTCTACATAGACCATCACACTGTCCTCTACATAGACCATCACACTGTCCTCTACATAGACAATCACACTGTCCTCTACATAGACAATCACACTGTCCTCTACATAGACCATCACACTGTCCTCTACATAGACCATCACACTGTCCTCTACATAGACCATCACACTGTCCTCTACATAGACAATCACACTGTCCTCTACATAGACCATCACACTGTCCTCTACATAGACATCACACTGTCCTCTACATAGACAATCACACTGTCCTCTACCTGCATAGACCATTACACTGTCCTCTACCTGCTTAGACCATCACAATGTCCTCTACATACACCATCACACTGTACTCTACATAGACCCTCACACTGTCCTCTACCTGTTTAGACAATCACACTGTCCTCTACATAGACCATCACACTGTCCTCTAAATTGACCATAACACGGTCCTCTACATAGACCATCACACCGTCCTCTACATAGACCATCACACTGTCCTCTACATAGACAATCACACTGTCCTCTACATAGACCATCACACTGTCCTCTACATAGACATCACACTGTCCTCTACATAGACAATCACACTGTCCTCTACCTGCATAGACCATTACACTGTCCTCTACCTGCTTAGACCATCACAATGTCCTCTACATACACCATCACACTGTACTCTACATAGACCCTCACACTGTCCTCTACCTGTTTAGACAATCACACTGTCCTCTACATAGACCATCACACTGTCCTCTAAATTGACCATAACACGGTCCTCTACATAGACCATCACACCGTCCTCTACATAGACCATCACACTGTCCTCAACATAGACCATCACACTGTCCTCTACTAGACCATCACACTGTCCTCTACATAGACCATCACACTGTGCTCTACATAGACCATCATAATGTCCTCTACATAGACCATCACACTGCCCTCTCCATAGACCATCACACTGTCCTCTACATAGACCATCACACTCTCCTCTCCATAGACCATCACACTGTCCTCTACATAGACAATCACACTGTCCTCTACCTGCTCACACCATCACACTGTCCTCTACCTGTTTAGACCATCACACTATCCTCTACCTGTTTAGACCATCACACTGTCCTCTACCTGCTTAGACCATCACAATGTCCTCTACCTGCTTAGACCATTACACTGTCCTCTACATAGACCATCACACTGTCCTCTACATAGACCATCACACTGTCCTCTACATCGACATCACACTGTCCTCTACATAGACATCACACTGTCCTCTACATAGACAATCACACTGTCCTCTACCTGCTTAGACCATTACACTGTCCTCTACCTGCTTAGACCATCACAATGTCCTCTACATAGACCATCACACTATCCTCTAAATTGACAATAACACTGTCCTCTACATAGACCATCACACCGTCCTCTACATAGACCATCACACTGTCCTCAACATAGACCATTACATTGTCCTCTACATAGACCATCACACTGTCCTATACATAGACCATCACACTGTGCTCTACATAGACCATCATAATGTCCTCTACATAGACCATCACACTGCCCTCTCCATAGACCATCACACTGTCCTCTACATAGACCATCACACTCTCCTCTACATAGACCATCACACTGTCCTCTACATAGACAATCACACTGTCCTCTACCTGCTTAGACAATCACACTGTCCTCTACCTGCTCAGACCATCACACTGTCCTGTACCTGCAAAGACCATCACACTGTGCTCTACCTGCTTAGACCATCACACTGTCCTCTACCTGCTCACACCATCACACTGTCCTCTACCTGTTTAGACCATCACACTATCCTCTACCTGTTTAGACCATCACACTGTCCTCTACCTGCTTAGACATTCACACTGTCCTCTACATAGACCATCACACTGTCCTCTACCTGCTTAGACCATCACAATGTCCTCTACCTGCTTAGACCATCACACTGTCCTCTACATAGACCATCACACTGTCCTCTACATAGACCATCACACTGTCCTCTACATCGACATCACACTGTCCTCTACATAGACAATCACACTGTCCTCTACCTGCTTAGACCATTACACTGTCCTCTACCTGCTTAGACCATCACCCTGTCCTCTACATACACCATCACACTGTACTCTACATAGACCCTCACACTGTCCTCTACATAGACCATCACACTGTACTCTATATAGACCCTCACACTGTCCTCTACCTGTTTAGACCATCACACTGTCCTCTACATAGACCATCACACAGTCCTCTACATAGGCATCACACTGTCCTCTACCTGTTTAGACCATCACACCGTCCTCTACATAGACAATCACACTGTCCTCTACATAGAACATCACACTGTCCTCTACATAGACCATCATACTGTCCTCTACCTGTTTAGACCATCACACTGTCCTCTACATAGACAATCACACTGTCCTCTACCTGTTTAGACCATCACACTGTCCTCTACATAGACCATCGCACTGTCCTCTACATAGACCAAAATACTGTCCTCTACCTGTTTAGACCATCACACTGTCCTCTACATAGACCATCACACTGTCCTCTACCTGCTTAGACCATCACACTGTCCTCTACATCAACCCTAACACTGTCCTCTACCTGTTTAGACCATCACACTGTCCTCTACATAGACCATCACACTGTCCTCTACATAGACCATCACACTGTCCTCTACATAGACAATCACACTGTCCTCTACATAGACAATCACACTGTCCTCTACATAGACCATCACACTGTCCTCTACATAGACCATCACACTGTCCTCTACATAGACCATCACACTGTCCTCTACATAGACAATCACACTGTCCTCTACATAGACCATCACACTGTCCTCTACATAGACATCACACTGTCCTCTACATAGACAATCACACTGTCCTCTACCTGCATAGACCATTACACTGTCCTCTACCTGCTTAGACCATCACAATGTCCTCTACATACACCATCACACTGTACTCTACATAGACCCTCACACTGTCCTCTACCTGTTTAGACAATCACACTGTCCTCTACATAGACCATCACACTGTCCTCTAAATTGACCATAACACGGTCCTCTACATAGACCATCACACCGTCCTCTACATAGACCATCACACTGTCCTCTACATAGACAATCACACTGTCCTCTACATAGACCATCACACTGTCCTCTACATAGACATCACACTGTCCTCTACATAGACAATCACACTGTCCTCTACCTGCATAGACCATTACACTGTCCTCTACCTGCTTAGACCATCACAATGTCCTCTACATACACCATCACACTGTACTCTACATAGACCCTCACACTGTCCTCTACCTGTTTAGACAATCACACTGTCCTCTACATAGACCATCACACTGTCCTCTAAATTGACCATAACACGGTCCTCTACATAGACCATCACACCGTCCTCTACATAGACCATCACACTGTCCTCAACATAGACCATCACACTGTCCTCTACTAGACCATCACACTGTCCTCTACATAGACCATCACACTGTGCTCTACATAGACCATCATAATGTCCTCTACATAGACCATCACACTGCCCTCTCCATAGACCATCACACTGTCCTCTACATAGACCATCACACTCTCCTCTCCATAGACCATCACACTGTCCTCTACATAGACAATCACACTGTCCTCTACCTGCTCACACCATCACACTGTCCTCTACCTGTTTAGACCATCACACTATCCTCTACCTGTTTAGACCATCACACTGTCCTCTACCTGCTTAGACCATCACAATGTCCTCTACCTGCTTAGACCATTACACTGTCCTCTACATAGACCATCACACTGTCCTCTACATAGACCATCACACTGTCCTCTACATCGACATCACACTGTCCTCTACATAGACAATCACACTGTCCTCTACCTGCTTAGACCATTACACTGTCCTCTACCTGCTTAGACCATCACACTGTCCTCTACATACACCATCACACTGTACTCTACATAGACCCTCACACTGTCCTCTACATAGACCATCACACTGTACTCTATATAGACCCTCACACTGTCCTCTACCTGTTTAGACCATCACACTGTCCTCTACATAGACCATCACACAGTCCTCTACATAGGCCATCACACTGTCCTCTACCTGTTTAGACTATCACACCGTCCTCTACATAGACCATCACACTGTCCTCTATATAGACAATCACACTGTCCTCTACATAGAACATCATACTGTCCTCTACATAGACCATCATACTGTCCTCTACCTGTTTAGACCATCACACTGTCCTCTACATAGACAATCACACTGTCCTCTACCTGTTTAGACCATCACACTGTCCTCTACATAGACCATCACACTGTCCTCTACATAGACCAAAATACTGTCCTCTACCTGTTTAGACCATCACACTGTCCTCTACATAGACCATCACACTGTCCTCTACCTGCTTAGACCATCACACTGTCCTCTACATCAACCCTAACACTGTCCTCTACCTGTTTAGACCATCACACTGTCCTCTACATAGACCATCACACTGTCCTCTACATAGACCATCACACTGTCCTCTACATAGACAATCACACTGTCCTCTACATAGACCATCACACTGTCCTCTACATAGACCATCACACTGTCCTCTACATAGACCATGACACTGTCCTCTACATAGAGTATCACACTGTCCTCTACATAGACCATCACACTGTCCTCTACCTGTTTAGACCATCACACTGTCTTATACCTGTTTAGACAATCACACTGTCCTCTACCTGCTTAGACCATCACACTGTCCTCAACCTGTTTAGACCATCACACTGTCCTCTACCTGCTTAGACCATCACACTGTCCTCTACCTGCTTAGACCATCACACTGTCCTCTACCTGTTTAGACCATCACTCTGTCCTCTTCCTACTTAGACCATCACACCTGCCTCTACTTGCTCAGACCATCACACTGTCCTCTACCTGCTTAGACCATCACACTGTCCTCTACCTGCCCAGACCATCACACTGTCCTCTACCTGCTTAGACCATCACACTGTCCTCTATCTGCTCTGACCATCACACTGTCCTCTACCTGCTTAGACCATCACACTATCCTCTACTGTTTAGACCATCACACTGCCCTCTACATAGACAATCACACTGTCCTCTACCTGTTTAGACCATCACACTGTCCTCTACATAGATCATCACACTGTCCTCTACATAGACCAAAATACTGTCCTCTACCTGTTTAGACCATCACACTGTCCTCTACATAGACCATCACACTGTCCTCTACCTGCTTAGACCATCACACTGTCCTCTACATAGACCATCACACTGTCCTCTACATCAACCCTAACACTGTCCTCTACCTGTTTAGACCATCACACTGTCCTCTACATAGACCATCACACTGTCCTCTACATAGACCATCACACTGTCCTCTACATAGACAATCACACTGTCCTCTACATAGACCATCACACTGTCCTCTACATAGACCATCACACTGTCCTCTACATAGACAATCACACTGTCCTCTACATAGACCATCACACTGTCCTCTACATAGACCATCACACTGTCCTCTACATAGACCATCACAAATCAAATCAAATCAAATGTATTTATATAGCCCTTCGTACATCAGCTGATATCTCAAAGTGCTGTACAGAAACCCAGCCTAAAACGCCAAACAGCAAGCAATGCAGGTGTAGAATCACACTGTCCTCTACCTGTTTAGACCATCACACTGTCTTATACCTGTTTAGACCATCACACTGTCCTCTACCTGCTTAGACCATCACACTGTCCTCAACCTGTTTAGACCATCACACTGTCCTCTACCTGCTTAGACCATCACACTGTCCTCTACCTGTTTAGACCATCACTCTGTCCTCTTCCTACTTAGACCATCACACCTGCATCTACTTGCTCAGACCATCACATTGTCCTCTACCTGCTTAGACCATCACACTGTCCTCTACCTGCCCAGACCATCACACTGTCCTCTACCTGCTTGGACCATCACACTGTCCTCTACCTGCTCAGACCATCACACTGTCCTCTACCTGCTTAGACCATCACACTATCCTCTACCTGTTTAGACCATCACACTGTCCTCTACCTGCTTAGACAATCACACTGTCCTCTACATTGACCATCACACTGTCCTCTACCAGCTTAGACCATCACACTGTCCTCTACATAGACCATCACACTGTGCTCTACATAGACCATCACACTGTCCTCTACATAGACCATCACACTGTCCTCTACATAGACCATCGCACTGTCCTCTACCCGCTTAGACCATCACACTATCCTCTACCCGTTTAGACCATCACACTGTCCTCTACCTGCTTAGACCATCACACTGTCCTCTACATTGACCATCACACTGTCCTCTACCAGCTTAGACCATCACACTGTCCTCTACATAGACCATCACACTGTCCTCTACATAGACCATCACACTGTGCTCTACATAGACCATCACACTGTCCTCTACATAGACCATCACACTGTCCTCTACATAGACCATCGTACTGTCCTCTACTTGTTTAGACCATCACACTGTCCTCTACATAGACCATTACACTGTCCTCTACCTGCTTAGACCATCACACTGTCCTCTACATAGACCATCACAATGTCCTCTACATAGACAATCACACTGTCCTCTACATAGACCATCACACTGTCCTCTACCTGTTTAGACCATCACACTGTCCTCTAAATAGACCATCACACTGTCCTCTACATAGACCATTACACTGTCCTCTACCTGCTTAGACCATCACACTGTCCTCTACATAGACCATCACAAATCAAATCAAATCAAATGTATTTATATAGCCCTTCGTACATCAGCTGATATCTCAAAGTGCTGTACAGAAACCCAGCCTAAAACCCCAAACAGCAAGCAATGCAGGTGTAGAATCACACTGTCCTCTACCTGTTTAGACCATCACACTGTCTTATACCTGTTTAGACCATCACACTGTCCTCTACCTGCTTAGACCATCACACTGTCCTCAACCTGTTTAGACCATCACACTGTCCTCTACCTGCTTAGACCATCACACTGTCCTCTACCTGTTTAGACCATCACTCTGTCCTCTTCCTACTTAGACCATCACACCTGCATCTACTTGCTCAGACCATCACATTGTCCTCTACCTGCTTAGACCATCACACTGTCCTCTACCTGCCCAGACCATCACACTGTCCTCTACCTGCTTGGACCATCACACTGTCCTCTACCTGCTCAGACCATCACACTGTCCTCTACCTGCTTAGACCATCACACTATCCTCTACCTGTTTAGACCATCACACTGTCCTCTACCTGCTTAGACAATCACACTGTCCTCTACATTGACCATCACACTGTCCTCTACCAGCTTAGACCATCACACCGTCCTCTACATAGACCATCACACTGTGCTCTACATAGACCATCACACTGTCCTCTACATAGACCATCACACTGTCCTCTACATAGACCATCGCACTGTCCTCTACCCGCTTAGACCATCACACTATCCTCTACCTGTTTAGACCATCACACTGTCCTCTACCTGCTTAGACCATCACACTGTCCTCTACATTGACCATCACACTGTCCTCTACCAGCTTAGACCATCACACTGTCCTCTACATAGACCATCACACTGTCCTCTACATAGACCATCACACTGTGCTCTACATAGACCATCACACTGTCCTCTACATAGACCATCACACTGTCCTCTACATAGACCATCGTACTGTCCTCTACTTGTTTAGACCATCACACTGTCCTCTACATAGACCATTACACTGTCCTCTACCTGCTTAGACCATCACACTGTCCTCTACATAGACCATCACAATGTCCTCTACATAGACAATCACACTGTCCTCTACATAGACCATCACACTGTCCTCTACCTGTTTAGACCATCACACTGTCCTCTAAATAGACCATCACACTGTCCTCTACATAGACCATTACACTGTCCTCTACCTGCTTAGACCATCACACTGTCCTCTACATAGACCATCACAATGTCCTCTACATAGACCATCACACTGTCCTCTATATAGACCATCACACTGTCCTCTACATAGACCATCACACTGTCCTCTACATAGACCATCACACTGTCCTCTACATAGACCATCACACTGTCCTCTACATAGACCATCACACTGTCCTCTACATAGACCATCACACAGTCCTCTACATAGACCATCACACTGTCCTCTACATAGACCATCACATTGTCCTCTAAATTGACCATAACACTGTCCTCTACATAGACCATCACACCGTCCTCAACATAGACCATCACACTGTCCTCAAAATAGGACAGTTCACACTGTCCTCTAATTAGACCATCACACTGTCCTCTACATAGACCATCACACTGTCCTCTACATAGACCATCGTACTGTCCTCTACTTGTTTAGACCATCACACTGTCCTCTACATAGACCATTACACTGTCCTCTACCTGCTTAGACCATCACACTGTCCTCTACATAGACAATCACACTGTCCTCTACATAGACCATCACACTGTCCTCTACATAGACCATCATACTGTCCTCTACCTGTTTAGACCATCACACTGTCCTCTACATAGACCATCACACTGTCCTCTACCTGTTTAGACCATCACTCTGTCCTCTTCCTACTTAGACCATCACACCTGCCTCTACTTGCTCAGACCATCACATTGTCCTCTACCTGCTTAGACCATCACACTGTCCTCTACCTGCCCAGACCATCACACTGTCCTCTACCTGCTTAGACCATCACACTGTCCTCTACCTGCTCAGACCATCACACTGTCCTCTACCTGCTTAGACCATCACACTATCCTCTACCTGTTTAGACCATCACACTGTGCTCTACATAGACCATCACACTGTCCTCTACATAGACCATCACACTGTCCTCTACATAGAACATCGCACTGTCCTCTACCTGCTTAGACCATCACACTATCCTCTACCTGTTTAGACTATCACACTGTCCTCTACCTGCTTAGACAATCACACTTTCCTCTACATTGACCATCACACTGTCCTCTACCAGCTTAGACCATCACACTGTCCTCTACATAGACCATCACACTGTCCTCTACATAGACCATCACACTGTGCTCTACATAGACCATCACACTGTCCTCTACATAGACCATCACACTGTCCTCTACATAGACCATCACACTGTCCTCTACATAGACCATCACACTGTCCTCTACATAGACCATCACACTGTCCTCTACCTGTTTAGACCATCACACTGTCCTCTACATAGACCATCACACTGTCCTCTACATAGACCATCACACTGTCCTCTACATAGACCATCACACTGTCCTTTACCTGTTTAGACCATCACACTGTCCTCTAAATAGACCGTCACACTGTCCTCTACATAGACCATCACACTGTCCTCTACATAGACCCTCACACTGTCCTCTATCTGTTTAGACCATCACTTTGTCCTCTACATAGACCATCACACTGTCCTCTACATAGACCCTCACACTGTCCTCTACATAGACCATCACACTGTCCTCTACATAGACCACCACACTGTCCTCTACCTGTTTAGACCATCACACTGTCCTCTAAATAGACCATCACACTGTCCTCTACATAGACAATCACACTGTCCTCTACATAGACCATCACACTGTCCTCTACATAGACCATCACACTGTCCTCTACATAGACCATCACACTGTCCTATACATAGACCATCACACTGTCCTCTACCTGTTTAGACCATCACACTGTCCTATACCTGTTTAGACCATCACACTGTCCTCTACCTGCTTAGATCATCACACCGTCCTCTACCTCTTTAGACCATCACACTGTCCTCTAAATAGACCATCACACTGTCCTCTACATAGACAATGACACCGTCCTCTACATAGAGCATCACACTGTCCTCTACATAGACAATCACACTGTCCTCTACATATACCATCACACTGTCCTCTACCTGTTTAGACCATCACACTGTCCTCTACATAGAGCATCACACTGTCCTCTACATAGACAATCACACTGTCCTCTACATAGACAATCACACTGTCCTCTACATAGACCATCACACTGTCCTCTACATAGACCATCACACTGTCCTCTACCTGTTTAGAACATCACACTGTCCTCTACATAGACCATTACACTGTCCTCTACCTGCTTAGACCATCACACTGTCCTCTACATAGACAATCACACTGTCCTCTACATAGACCATCACACTGTCCTCTACATAGACCATCATACTGTCCTCTACCTGTTTAGACCATCACACTGTCCTCTACATAGACCATCACACTGTCCTCTACCTGTTTAGACCATCACTCTGTCCTCTTCCTACTTAGACCATCACACCTGCCTCTACTTGCTCAGACCATCACATTGTCCTCTACCTGCTTAGACCATCACACTGTCCTCTACCTGCCCAGACCATCACACTGTCCTCTACCTGCTTAGACCATCACACTGTCCTCTACCTGCTCAGACCATCACACTGTCCTCTACCTGCTTAGACCATCACACTATCCTCTACCTGTTTAGACCATCACACTGTGCTCTACATAGACCATCACACTGTCCTCTACATAGACCATCACACTGTCCTCTACATAGAACATCGCACTGTCCTCTACCTGCTTAGACCATCACACTATCCTCTACCTGTTTAGACTATCACACTGTCCTCTACCTGCTTAGACAATCACACTTTCCTCTACATTGACCATCACACTGTCCTCTACCAGCTTAGACCATCACACTGTCCTCTACATAGACCATCACACTGTCCTCTACATAGACCATCACACTGTGCTCTACATAGACCATCACACTGTCCTCTACATAGACCATCACACTGTCCTCTACATAGACCATCACACTGTCCTCTACATAGACCATCACACTGTCCTCTACCTGTTTAGACCATCACACTGTCCTCTACATAGACCATCACACTGTCCTCTACATAGACCATCACACTGTCCTCTACATAGACCATCACACTGTCCTTTACCTGTTTAGACCATCACACTGTCCTCTAAATAGACCGTCACACTGTCCTCTACATAGACCATCACACTGTCCTCTACATAGACCATCACACTGTCCTCTACATATACCTTCACACTGTCCTCTACATAGACCATCACACTGTCCTCTACATAGACCATCACACTGTCCTCTACCTGTTTAGACCATCACACTGTCCTCTACATAGACCATCACACTGTCCTCTACATAGACCATCACACTGTCCTCTACATAGACCCTCACACTGTCCTCTATCTGTTTAGACCATCACTTTGTCCTCTACATAGACCATCACACTGTCCTCTACATAGACCCTCACACTGTCCTCTACATAGACCATCACACTGTCCTCTACATAGACCACCACACTGTCCTCTACCTGTTTAGACCATCACACTGTCCTCTAAATAGACCATCACACTGTCCTCTACATAGACAATCACACTGTCCTCTACATAGACCATCACACTGTCCTCTACATACACCATCACACTGTCCTCTACATAGACCATCACACTGTCCTCTACATAGACCATCACACTGTCCTCTACCTGTTTAGACCATCACACTGTCCTATACCTGTTTAGACCATCACACTGTCCTCTACCTGCTTAGATCATCACACCGTCCTCTACCTCTTTAGACCATCACACTGTCCTCTAAATAGACCATCACACTGTCCTCTACATAGACAATGACACCGTCCTCTACATAGAGCATCACACTGTCCTCTACATAGACAATCACACTGTCCTCTACATATACCATCACACTGTCCTCTACCTGTTTAGACCATCACACTGTCCTCTACATAGAGCATCACACTGTCCTCTACATAGACAATCACACTGTCCTCTACATAGACAATCACACTGTCCTCTACATAGACCATCACACTGTCCTCTACATAGACCATCACACTGTCCTCTACCTGTTTAGAACATCACACTGTCCTCTACATAGACCATTACACTGTCCTCTACCTGCTTAGACCATCACACTGTCCTCTACATAGACAATCACACTGTCCTCTACATAGACCATCACACTGTCCTCTACATAGACCATCATACTGTCCTCTACCTGTTTAGACCATCACACTGTCCTCTACATAGACAATCACACTGTCCTCTACCTGTTTAGACCATCACACTGTCCTCTACATAGACCATCACACTGTCCTCTACCTGTTTAGACCATCACTCTGTCCTCTTCCTACTTAGACCATCACACCTGCCTCTACTTGCTCAGACCATCACATTGTCCTCTACCTGCTTAGACCATCACACTGTCCTCTACCTGCCCAGACCATCACACTGTCCTCTACCTGCTTAGACCATCACACTGTCCTCTACCTGCTCAGACCATCACACTGTCCTCTACCTGCTTAGACCATCACACTATCCTCTACCTGTTTAGACCATCACACTGTGCTCTACATAGACCATCACACTGTCCTCTACATAGACCATCACACTGTCCTCTACATAGAACATCGCACTGTCCTCTACCTGCTTAGACCATCACACTATCCTCTACCTGTTTAGACTATCACACTGTCCTCTACCTGCTTAGACAATCACACTTTCCTCTACATTGACCATCACACTGTCCTCTACCAGCTTAGACCATCACACTGTCCTCTACATAGACCATCACACTGTCCTCTACATAGACCATCACACTGTGCTCTACATAGACCATCACACTGTCCTCTACATAGACCATCACACTGTCCTCTACATAGACCATCACACTGTCCTCTACATAGACCATCACACTGTCCTCTACATAGACCATCACACTGTCCTCTACCTGTTTAGACCATCACACTGTCCTCTACATAGACCATCACACTGTCCTCTACATAGACCATCACACTGTCCTCTACATAGACCATCACACTGTCCTCTACATAGACCATCACACTGTCCTCTACATATACCTTCACACTGTCCTCTACATAGACCATCACACTGTCCTCTACATAGACCATCACACTGTCCTCTACATAGACCATCACACTGTCCTCTACATAGACCCTCACACTGTCCTCTATCTGTTTAGACCATCACTTTGTCCTCTACATAGACCATCACACTGTCCTCTACATAGACCCTCACACTGTCCTCTACATAGACCATCACACTGTCCTCTACATAGACCACCACACTGTCCTCTACCTGTTTAGACCATCACACTGTCCTCTAAATAGACCATCACACTGTCCTCTACATAGACAATCACACTGTCCTCTACATAGACCATCACACTGTCCTCTACATAGACCATCACACTGTCCTCTACATAGACCATCACACTGTCCTCTACATAGACCATCACACTGTCCTATACATAGACCATCACACTGTCCTCTACCTGTTTAGACCATCACACTGTCCTATACCTGTTTAGACCATCACACTGTCCTCTACCTGCTTAGATCATCACACCGTCCTCTACCTCTTTAGACCATCACACTGTCCTCTAAATAGACCATCACACTGTCCTCTACATAGACAATGACACCGTCCTCTACATAGAGCATCACACTGTCCTCTACATAGACAATCACACTGTCCTCTACATATACCATCACACTGTCCTCTACCTGTTTAGACCATCACACTGTCCTCTACATAGAGCATCACACTGTCCTCTACATAGACAATCACACTGTCCTCTACATAGACAATCACACTGTCCTCTACATAGACCATCACACTGTCCTCTACATAGACCATCACACTGTCCTTTACCTGTTTAGACCATCACACTGTCCTCTAAATAGACCGTCACACTGTCCTCTACATAGACCATCACACTGTCCTCTACATAGACCATCACACTGTCCTCTACATATACCTTCACACTGTCCTCTACATAGACCATCACACTGTCCTCTACATAGACCATCACACTGTCCTCTACCTGTTTAGACCATCACACTGTCCTCTACATAGACCATCACACTGTCCTCTACATAGACCATCACACTGTCCTCTACATAGACCCTCACACTGTCCTCTATCTGTTTAGACCATCACTTTGTCCTCTACATAGACCATCACACTGTCCTCTACATAGACCCTCACACTGTCCTCTACATAGACCATCACACTGTCCTCTACATAGACCACCACACTGTCCTCTACCTGTTTAGACCATCACACTGTCCTCTAAATAGACCATCACACTGTCCTCTACATAGACAATCACACTGTCCTCTACATAGACCATCACACTGTCCTCTACATAGACCATCACACTGTCCTCTACATAGACCATCACACTGTCCTCTACATAGACCATCACACTGTCCTATACATAGACCATCACACTGTCCTCTACCTGTTTAGACCATCACACTGTCCTATACCTGTTTAGACCATCACACTGTCCTCTACCTGCTTAGATCATCACACCGTCCTCTACCTCTTTAGACCATCACACTGTCCTCTAAATAGACCATCACACTGTCCTCTACATAGACAATGACACCGTCCTCTACATAGAGCATCACACTGTCCTCTACATAGACAATCACACTGTCCTCTACATATACCATCACACTGTCCTCTACCTGTTTAGACCATCACACTGTCCTCTACATAGAGCATCACACTGTCCTCTACATAGACAATCACACTGTCCTCTACATAGACAATCACACTGTCCTCTACATAGACCATCACACTGTCCTCTACATAGACCATCACACTGTCCTCTACCTGTTTAGAACATCACACTGTCCTCTACATAGACCATTACACTGTCCTCTACCTGCTTAGACCATCACACTGTCCTCTACATAGACAATCACACTGTCCTCTACATAGACCATCACACTGTCCTCTACATAGACCATCATACTGTCCTCTACCTGTTTAGACCATCACACTGTCCTCTACATAGACAATCACACTGTCCTCTACCTGTTTAGACCATCACACTGTCCTCTACATAGACCATCACACTGTCCTCTACCTGTTTAGACCATCACTCTGTCCTCTTCCTACTTAGACCATCACACCTGCCTCTACTTGCTCAGACCATCACATTGTCCTCTACCTGCTTAGACCATCACACTGTCCTCTACCTGCCCAGACCATCACACTGTCCTCTACCTGCTTAGACCATCACACTGTCCTCTACCTGCTCAGACCATCACACTGTCCTCTACCTGCTTAGACCATCACACTATCCTCTACCTGTTTAGACCATCACACTGTGCTCTACATAGACCATCACACTGTCCTCTACATAGACCATCACACTGTCCTCTACATAGAACATCGCACTGTCCTCTACCTGCTTAGACCATCACACTATCCTCTACCTGTTTAGACTATCACACTGTCCTCTACCTGCTTAGACAATCACACTGTCCTCTACATAGACCATCACACTGTCCTCTACATAGACCATCACACTGTGCTCTACATAGACCATCACACTGTCCTCTACATAGACCATCACACTGTCCTCTACATAGACCATCACACTGTCCTCTACCAGCTTAGACCATCACACTGTCCTCTACATAGACCATCACACTGTCCTCTACCTGTTTAGACCATCACACTGTCCTCTACATAGACCATCACACTGTCCTCTACATAGACCATCACACTGTCCTCTACATAGACCATCACACTGTCCTTTACCTGTTTAGACCATCACACTGTCCTCTAAATAGACCGTCACACTGTCCTCTACATAGACCATCACACTGTCCTCTACATAGACCATCACACTGTCCTCTACATATACCTTCACACTGTCCTCTACATAGACCATCACACTGTCCTCTACATAGACCATCACACTGTCCTCTACCTGTTTAGACCATCACACTGTCCTCTACATAGACCATCACACTGTCCTCTACATAGACCATCACACTGTCCTCTACATAGACCCTCACACTGTCCTCTATCTGTTTAGACCATCACTTTGTCCTCTACATAGACCATCACACTGTCCTCTACATAGACCCTCACACTGTCCTCTACATAGACCATCACACTGTCCTCTACATAGACCACCACACTGTCCTCTACCTGTTTAGACCATCACACTGTCCTCTAAATAGACCATCACACTGTCCTCTACATAGACCATCACACTGTCCTCTACATAGACCATCACACTGTCCTCTACATAGACCATCACACTGTCCTCTACATAGACCATCACACTGTCCTATACATAGACCATCACACTGTCCTCTACCTGTTTAGACCATCACACTGTCCTATACCTGTTTAGACCATCACACTGTCCTCTACCTGCTTAGATCATCACACCGTCCTCTACCTCTTTAGACCATCACACTGTCCTCTAAATAGACCATCACACTGTCCTCTACATAGACAATGACACCGTCCTCTACATAGAGCATCACACTGTCCTCTACATAGACAATCACACTGTCCTCTACATATACCATCACACTGTCCTCTACCTGTTTAGACCATCACACTGTCCTCTACATAGAGCATCACACTGTCCTCTACATAGACAATCACACTGTCCTCTACATAGACAATCACACTGTCCTCTACATAGACAATCACACTGTCCTCTACATAGACCATCACACTGTCCTCTACATAGACCATCACACTGTCCTCTACCTGTTTAGAACATCACACTGTCCTCTACATAGACCATTACACTGTCCTCTACCTGCTTAGACCATCACACTGTCCTCTACATAGACAATCACACTGTCCTCTACATAGACCATCACACTGTCCTCTACATAGACCATCATACTGTCCTCTACCTGTTTAGACCATCACACTGTCCTCTACATAGACAATCACACTGTCCTCTACCTGTTTAGACCATCACACTGTCCTCTACATAGACCATCACACTGTCCTCTACCTGTTTAGACCATCACTCTGTCCTCTTCCTACTTAGACCATCACACCTGCCTCTACTTGCTCAGACCATCACATTGTCCTCTACCTGCTTAGACCATCACACTGTCCTCTACCTGCCCAGACCATCACACTGTCCTCTACCTGCTTAGACCATCACACTGTCCTCTACCTGCTCAGACCATCACACTGTCCTCTACCTGCTTAGACCATCACACTATCCTCTACCTGTTTAGACCATCACACTGTGCTCTACATAGACCATCACACTGTCCTCTACATAGACCATCACACTGTCCTCTACATAGAACATCGCACTGTCCTCTACCTGCTTAGACCATCACACTATCCTCTACCTGTTTAGACTATCACACTGTCCTCTACATAGACCATCACACTGTCCTCTACATAGACCATCACACTGTGCTCTACATAGACCATCACACTGTCCTCTACATAGACCATCACACTGTCCTCTACATAGACCATCACACTGTCCTCTACCAGCTTAGACCATCACACTGTCCTCTACATAGACCATCACACTGTCCTCTACCTGTTTAGACCATCACACTGTCCTCTACATAGACCATCACACTGTCCTCTACATAGACCATCACACTGTCCTCTACATAGACCATCACACTGTCCTTTACCTGTTTAGACCATCACACTGTCCTCTAAATAGACCGTCACACTGTCCTCTACATAGACCATCACACTGTCCTCTACATAGACCATCACACTGTCCTCTACATATACCTTCACACTGTCCTCTACATAGACCATCACACTGTCCTCTACATAGACCATCACACTGTCCTCTACCTGTTTAGACCATCACACTGTCCTCTACATAGACCATCACACTGTCCTCTACATAGACCATCACACTGTCCTCTACATAGACCCTCACACTGTCCTCTATCTGTTTAGACCATCACTTTGTCCTCTACATAGACCATCACACTGTCCTCTACATAGACCCTCACACTGTCCTCTACATAGACCATCACACTGTCCTCTACATAGACCACCACACTGTCCTCTACCTGTTTAGACCATCACACTGTCCTCTAAATAGACCATCACACTGTCCTCTACATAGACAATCACACTGTCCTCTACATAGACCATCACACTGTCCTCTACATAGACCATCACACTGTCCTCTACATAGACCATCACACTGTCCTATACATAGACCATCACACTGTCCTCTACCTGTTTAGACCATCACACTGTCCTATACCTGTTTAGACCATCACACTGTCCTCTACCTGCTTAGATCATCACACCGTCCTCTACCTCTTTAGACCATCACACTGTCCTCTAAATAGACCATCACACTGTCCTCTACATAGACAATGACACCGTCCTCTACATAGAGCATCACACTGTCCTCTACATAGACAATCACACTGTCCTCTACATATACCATCACACTGTCCTCTACCTGTTTAGACCATCACACTGTCCTCTACATAGAGCATCACACTGTCCTCTACATAGACAATCACACTGTCCTCTACATAGACAATCACACTGTCCTCTACATAGACCATCACACTGTCCTCTACATAGACCATCACACTGTCCTCTACCTGTTTAGAACATCACACTGTCCTCTACATAGACCATTACACTGTCCTCTACCTGCTTAGACCATCACACTGTCCTCTACATAGACAATCACACTGTCCTCTACATAGACCATCACACTGTCCTCTACATAGACCATCATACTGTCCTCTACCTGTTTAGACCATCACACTGTCCTCTACATAGACAATCACACTGTCCTCTACCTGTTTAGACCATCACACTGTCCTCTACATAGACCATCACACTGTCCTCTACCTGTTTAGACCATCACTCTGTCCTCTTCCTACTTAGACCATCACACCTGCCTCTACTTGCTCAGACCATCACATTGTCCTCTACCTGCTTAGACCATCACACTGTCCTCTACCTGCCCAGACCATCACACTGTCCTCTACCTGCTTAGACCATCACACTGTCCTCTACCTGCTCAGACCATCACACTGTCCTCTACCTGCTTAGACCATCACACTATCCTCTACCTGTTTAGACCATCACACTGTGCTCTACATAGACCATCACACTGTCCTCTACATAGACCATCACACTGTCCTCTACATAGAACATCGCACTGTCCTCTACCTGCTTAGACCATCACACTATCCTCTACCTGTTTAGACTATCACACTGTCCTCTACCTGCTTAGACAATCACACTTTCCTCTACATTGACCATCACACTGTCCTCTACCAGCTTAGACCATCACACTGTCCTCTACCTGCTTAGACCATCACACTGTCCTCTACCTGCCCAGACCATCACACTGTCCTCTACCTGCTTAGACCATCACACTGTCCTCTACCTGCTCAGACCATCACACTGTCCTCTACCTGCTTAGACCATCACACTATCCTCTACCTGTTTAGACCATCACACTGTGCTCTACATAGACCATCACACTGTCCTCTACATAGACCATCACACTGTCCTCTACATAGAACATCGCACTGTCCTCTACCTGCTTAGACCATCACACTATCCTCTACCTGTTTAGACTATCACACTGTCCTCTACCTGCTTAGACAATCACACTGTCCTCTACATAGACCATCACACTGTCCTCTACATAGACCATCACACTGTGCTCTACATAGACCATCACACTGTCCTCTACATAGACCATCACACTGTCCTCTACATAGACCATCACACTGTCCTCTACCAGCTTAGACCATCACACTGTCCTCTACATAGACCATCACACTGTCCTCTACCTGTTTAGACCATCACACTGTCCTCTACATAGACCATCACACTGTCCTCTACATAGACCATCACACTGTCCTCTACATAGACCATCACACTGTCCTTTACCTGTTTAGACCATCACACTGTCCTCTAAATAGACCGTCACACTGTCCTCTACATAGACCATCACACTGTCCTCTACATAGACCATCACACTGTCCTCTACATAGACCATCACACTGTCCTCTACATAGACCATCACACTGTCCTCTACATAGACCATCACACTGTCCTCTACATAGACCATCACACTGTCCTCTACCTGTTTAGACCATCACACTTTCCTCTACATAGACCATCACACTGTCCTCTACATAGACCATCACACTGTCCTCTACATAGACCCTCACACTGTCCTCTATCTGTTTAGACCATCACTTTGTCCTCTACATAGACCATCACACTGTCCTCTACATAGACCCTCACACTGTCCTCTACATAGACCATCACACTGTCCTCTACATAGACCACCACACTGTCCTCTACCTGTTTAGACCATCACACTGTCCTCTAAATAGACCATCACACTGTCCTCTACATAGACAATCACACTGTCCTCTACATAGACCATCACACTGTCCTCTACATAGACCATCACACTGTCCTCTACATAGACCATCACACTGTCCTATACATAGACCATCACACTGTCCTCTACCTGTTTAGACCATCACACTGTCCTATACCTGTTTAGACCATCACACCGTCCTCTACCTCTTTAGACCATCACACTGTCCTCTAAATAGACCATCACACTGTCCTCTACATAGACAATGACACCGTCCTCTACATAGAGCATCACACTGTCCTCTACATAGACAATCACACTGTCCTCTACATATACCATCACACTGTCCTCTACCTGTTTAGACCATCACACTGTCCTCTACATAGAGCATCACACTGTCCTCTACATAGACAATCACACTGTCCTCTACATAGACAATCACACTGTCCTCTACATAGACCATCACACTGTCCTCTACATAGACCATCACACTGTCCTCTACCTGTTTAGAACATCACACTGTCCTCTACATAGACCATTACACTGTCCTCTACCTGCTTAGACCATCACACTGTCCTCTACATAGACAATCACACTGTCCTCTACATAGACCATCACACTGTCCTCTACATAGACCATCATACTGTCCTCTACCTGTTTAGACCATCACACTGTCCTCTACATAGACAATCACACTGTCCTCTACCTGTTTAGACCATCACACTGTCCTCTACATAGACCATCACACTGTCCTCTACCTGTTTAGACCATCACTCTGTCCTCTTCCTACTTAGACCATCACACCTGCCTCTACTTGCTCAGACCATCACATTGTCCTCTACCTGCTTAGACCATCACACTGTCCTCTACCTGCCCAGACCATCACACTGTCCTCTACCTGCTTAGACCATCACACTGTCCTCTACCTGCTCAGACCATCACACTGTCCTCTACCTGCTTAGACCACCACACTATCCTCTACCTGTTTAGACCATCACACTGTGCTCTACATAGACCATCACACTGTCCTCTACATAGACCATCACACTGTCCTCTACATAGAACATCGCACTGTCCTCTACCTGCTTAGACCATCACACTATCCTCTACCTGTTTAGACTATCACACTGTCCTCTACCTGCTTAGACAATCACACTTTCCTCTACATTGACCATCACACTGTCCTCTACCAGCTTAGACCATCACACTGTCCTCTACATAGACCATCACACTGTCCTCTACATAGACCATCACACTGTGCTCTACATAGACCATCACACTGTCCTCTACATAGACCATCACACTGTCCTCTACATAGACCATCACACTGTCCTCTACATAGACCATCACACTGTCCTCTACATAGACCATCACACTGTCCTCTACATAGACCATCACACTGTCCTCTACATAGACCATCACACTGTCCTCTACCTGTTTAGACCATCACACTGTCCTCTACATAGACCATCACACTGTCCTCTACATAGACCATCACACTGTCCTCTACATAGACCATCACACTGTCCTTTACCTGTTTAGACCATCACACTGTCCTCTAAATAGACCGTCACACTGTCCTCTACATAGACCATCACACTGTCCTCTACATAGACCATCACACTGTCCTCTACATATACCTTCACACTGTCCTCTACATAGACCATCACACTGTCCTCTACATAGACCATCACACTGTCCTCTACCTGTTTAGACCATCACACTGTCCTCTACATAGACCATCACACTGTCCTCTACATAGACCATCACACTGTCCTCTACATAGACCCTCACACTGTCCTCTATCTGTTTAGACCATCACTTTGTCCTCTACATAGACCATCACACTGTCCTCTACATAGACCCTCACACTGTCCTCTACATAGACCATCACACTGTCCTCTACATAGACCACCACACTGTCCTCTACCTGTTTAGACCATCACACTGTCCTCTAAATAGACCATCACACTGTCCTCTACATAGACAATCACACTGTCCTCTACATAGACCATCACACTGTCCTCTACATAGACCATCACACTGTCCTCTACATAGACCATCACACTGTCCTATACATAGACCATCACACTGTCCTCTACCTGTTTAGACCATCACACTGTCCTATACCTGTTTAGACCATCACACTGTCCTCTACCTGCTTAGATCATCACACCGTCCTCTACCTCTTTAGACCATCACACTGTCCTCTAAATAGACCATCACACTGTCCTCTACATAGACAATGACACCGTCCTCTACATAGAGCATCACACTGTCCTCTACATAGACAATCACACTGTCCTCTACATATACCATCACACTGTCCTCTACCTGTTTAGACCATCACACTGTCCTCTACATAGAGCATCACACTGTCCTCTACATAGACAATCACACTGTCCTCTACATAGACAATCACACTGTCCTCTACATAGACCATCACACTGTCCTCTACATAGACCATCACACTGTCCTCTACCTGTTTAGAACATCACACTGTCCTCTACATAGACCATTACACTGTCCTCTACCTGCTTAGACCATCACACTGTCCTCTACATAGACAATCACACTGTCCTCTACATAGACCATCACACTGTCCTCTACATAGACCATCATACTGTCCTCTACCTGTTTAGACCATCACACTGTCCTCTACATAGACAATCACACTGTCCTCTACCTGTTTAGACCATCACACTGTCCTCTACATAGACCATCACACTGTCCTCTACCTGTTTAGACCATCACTCTGTCCTCTTCCTACTTAGACCATCACACCTGCCTCTACTTGCTCAGACCATCACATTGTCCTCTACCTGCTTAGACCATCACACTGTCCTCTACCTGCCCAGACCATCACACTGTCCTCTACCTGCTTAGACCATCACACTGTCCTCTACCTGCTCAGACCATCACACTGTCCTCTACCTGCTTAGACCATCACACTATCCTCTACCTGTTTAGACCATCACACTGTGCTCTACATAGACCATCACACTGTCCTCTACATAGACCATCACACTGTCCTCTACATAGAACATCGCACTGTCCTCTACCTGCTTAGACCATCACACTATCCTCTACCTGTTTAGACTATCACACTGTCCTCTACCTGCTTAGACAATCACACTTTCCTCTACATTGACCATCACACTGTCCTCTACCAGCTTAGACCATCACACTGTCCTCTACATAGACCATCACACTGTCCTCTACATAGACCATCACACTGTGCTCTACATAGACCATCACACTGTCCTCTACATAGACCATCACACTGTCCTCTACATAGACCATCACACTGTCCTCTACATAGACCATCACACTGTCCTCTACATAGACCATCACACTGTCCTTTACCTGTTTAGACCATCACACTGTCCTCTAAATAGACCGTCACACTGTCCTCTACATAGACCATCACACTGTCCTCTACATAGACCATCACACTGTCCTCTACATATACCTTCACACTGTCCTCTACATAGACCATCACACTGTCCTCTACATAGACCCTCACACTGTCCTCTATCTGTTTAGACCATCACTTTGTCCTCTACATAGACCATCACACTGTCCTCTACATAGACCCTCACACTGTCCTCTACATAGACCATCACACTGTCCTCTACATAGACCACCACACTGTCCTCTACCTGTTTAGACCATCACACTGTCCTCTAAATAGACCATCACACTGTCCTCTACATAGACAATCACACTGTCCTCTACATAGACCATCACACTGTCCTCTACATAGACCATCACACTGTCCTCTACATAGACCATCACACTGTCCTATACATAGACCATCACACTGTCCTCTACCTGTTTAGACCATCACACTGTCCTATACCTGTTTAGACCATCACACTGTCCTCTACCTGCTTAGATCATCACACCGTCCTCTACCTCTTTAGACCATCACACTGTCCTCTAAATAGACCATCACACTGTCCTCTACATAGACAATGACACCGTCCTCTACATAGAGCATCACACTGTCCTCTACATAGACAATCACACTGTCCTCTACATATACCATCACACTGTCCTCTACCTGTTTAGACCATCACACTGTCCTCTACATAGAGCTTCACACTGTCCTCTACATAGACAATCACACTGTCCTCTACATAGACCATCACACTGTCCTCTACATAGACCATCACACTGTCCTCTACCTGTTTAGAACATCACACTGTCCTCTACATAGACAATCACACTGTCCTCTACCTGTTTAGACCATCACACTGTCCTCTACATAGACCATCACACTGTCCTCTTCATAGACCAAAATACTGTCCTCTACCTGTTTAGACCATCACACTGTCCTCTACATAGACCATCACACTGTCCTCTACCTGCTTAGACCATCACACTATCCTCTACATCAACCCTAACACTGTCCTCTACCTGTTTAGACCATCACACTGTCCTCTACATAGACCATCACACTGTCCTCTACATAGACCATCACACTGTCCTCTACATAGACAATCACACTGTCCTCTACATAGACCATCACACTGTCCTCTACATAGACCATCACACTGTCCTCTACATAGACCATCACACTGTCCTCTACATAGACCATCACACTGTCCTCTACATAGACCATCACACTGTCCTCTACATAAACCATCACACTGTGCTCTACATACACCATAATACTGTCCTCTACATAGGCCATCACACTGTCCTCTACATAGACCATCATACTGTCCTCTACATAGACCATCACACTGTCCTCTACATAGGCCATCACACTGTCCTCTACATGGACCCTCACACTGTCCTCTACATAGGCCATCATACTGTCCTCTACATAGACCCTCACACTGTCCTCTACATAGGCCATCATACTGTCCTCTACATAGACCCTCACACTGTCCTCTACATAGGCCATCATACTGTCCTCTACATAGACCCTCACACTGTCCTCTACATAGGCCATCACACTGTCCTCTACCTGCTTAGACCATCACACTGTCCTCTACATAGACCATCACACTGTCCTCTACATAGGCCATCACACTGTCCTCTACATAGACCCTCACACTGTCCTCTACATAGACAATGACACCGTCCTCTACATAGAGCATCACACTGTCCTCTACATAGACAATCACACTGTCCTCTACATAGACAATCACACTGTCCTCTACCTGTTTAGACCATCACACTGTCCTCTACATAGAGCATCACACTGTCCTCTACATAGACAATCACACTGTCCTCTACATAGACAATGACACCGTCCTCTACATAGAGCATCACACTGTCCTCTACATAGACAATCACACTGTCCTCTACATAGACAATCACACTGTCCTCTACATAGACCATCACACTGTCCTCTACATAGACCATCACACTGTCCTCTACATAGACCATCATACTGTCCTCTACCTGTTTAGACCATCACACTGTCCTCTACATAGACAATCACACTGTCCTCTACCTGTTTAGACCATCACACTGTCCTCTACATAGACCATCACACTGTCCTCTACCTGTTTAGACCATCACTCTGTCCTCTACCTACTTAGACCATCACACCTGCCTCTACTTGCTCAGACCATCACATTGTCCTCTACCTGCTTAGACCATCACACTGTCCTCTACCTGCCCAGACCATCACACTGTCCTCTACCTGCTTAGACCATCACACTGTCCTCTACCTGCTCAGACCATCACACTGTCCTCTACCTGCTTAGACCATCACACTATCCTCTACCTGTTTAGACCATCACACTGTGCTCTACATAGACCATCACACTGTCCTCTACATAGACCATCACACTGTCCTCTACATAGAACATCGCACTGTCCTCTACCTGCTTAGACCATCACACTATCCTCTACCTGTTTAGACTATCACACTGTCCTCTACCTGCTTAGACAATCACACTTTCCTCTACATTGACCATCACACTGTCCTCTACCAGCTTAGACCATCACACTGTCCTCTACATAGACCATCACACTGTCCTCTACATAGACCATCACACTGTGCTCTACATAGACCATCACACTGTCCTCTACATAGACCATCACACTGTCCTCTACATAGACCATCACACTGTCCTCTACATAGACCATCACACTGTCCTCTACATAGACCATCACACTGTCCTCTACCTGTTTAGACCATCACACTGTCCTCTACATAGACCATCACACTGTCCTCTACATAGACCATCACACTGTCCTTTACCTGTTTAGACCATCACACTGTCCTCTAAATAGACCGTCACACTGTCCTCTACATAGACCATCACACTGTCCTCTACATAGGCCATCACACTGTCCTCTACATGGACCCTCACACTGTCCTCTACATAGGCCATCATACTGTCCTCTACATAGACCCTCACACTGTCCTCTACATAGGCCATCATACTGTCCTCTACATAGACCCTCACACTGTCCTCTACATAGGCCATCATACTGTCCTCTACATAGACCCTCACACTGTCCTCTACATAGGCCATCACACTGTCCTCTACCTGCTTAGACCATCACACTGTCCTCTACATAGACCATCACACTGTCCTCTACATAGGCCATCACACTGTCCTCTACATAGACCCTCACACTGTCCTCTACATAGACAATGACACCGTCCTCTACATAGAGCATCACACTGTCCTCTACATAGACAATCACACTGTCCTCTACATAGACAATCACACTGTCCTCTACCTGTTTAGACCATCACACTGTCCTCTACATAGAGCATCACACTGTCCTCTACATAGACAATCACACTGTCCTCTACATAGACAATGACACCGTCCTCTACATAGAGCATCACACTGTCCTCTACATAGACAATCACACTGTCCTCTACATAGACAATCACACTGTCCTCTACATAGACCATCACACTGTCCTCTACATAGACCATCACACTGTCCTCTACATAGACCATCACACTGTCCTCTACATAGACCATCATACTGTCCTCTACCTGTTTAGACCATCACACTGTCCTCTACATAGACAATCACACTGTCCTCTACCTGTTTAGACCATCACACTGTCCTCTACATAGACCATCACACTGTCCTCTACCTGTTTAGACCATCACACCTGCCTCTACTTGCTCAGACCATCACATTGTCCTCTACCTGCTTAGACCATCACACTGTCCTCTACCTGCCCAGACCATCACACTGTCCTCTACCTGCTTAGACCATCACACTGTCCTCTACCTGCTCAGACCATCACACTGTCCTCTACCTGCTTAGACCATCACACTATCCTCTACCTGTTTAGACCATCACACTGTGCTCTATATAGACCATCACACTGTCCTCTACATAGACCATCACACTGTCCTCTACATAGAACATCGCACTGTCCTCTACCTGCTTAGACCATCACACTATCCTCTACCTGTTTAGACTATCACACTGTCCTCTACCTGCTTAGACAATCACACTTTCCTCTACATTGACCATCACACTGTCCTCTACCAGCTTAGACCATCACACTGTCCTCTACATAGACCATCACACTGTCCTCTACATAGACCATCACACTGTGCTCTACATAGACCATCACACTGTCCTCTACATAGACCATCACACTGTCCTCTACATAGACCATCACACTGTCCTCTACATAGACCATCACACTGTCCTCTACATAGACCATCACACTGTCCTCTACCTGTTTAGACCATCACACTGTCCTCTACATAGACCATCACACTGTCCTCTACATAGACCATCACACTGTCCTCTACATAGACCATCACACTGTCCTTTACCTGTTTAGACCATCACACTGTCCTCTAAATAGACCGTCACACTGTCCTCTACATAGACCATCACACTGTCCTCTACATAGACCATCACACTGTCCTCTACATATACCTTCACACTGTCCTCTACATAGACCATCACACTGTCCTCTACATAGACCCTCACACTGTCCTCTATCTGTTTAGACCATCACTTTGTCCTCTACATAGACCATCACACTGTCCTCTACATAGACCCTCACACTGTCCTCTACATAGACCATCACACTGTCCTCTACATAGACCACCACACTGTCCTCTACCTGTTTAGACCATCACACTGTCCTCTAAATAGACCATCACACTGTCCTCTACATAGACAATCACACTGTCCTCTACATAGACCATCACACTGTCCTCTACATAGACCATCACACTGTCCTCTACATAGACCATCACACTGTCCTATACATAGACCATCACACTGTCCTCTACCTGTTTAGACCATCACACTGTCCTATACCTGTTTAGACCATCACACTGTCCTCTACCTGCTTAGATCATCACACCGTCCTCTACCTCTTTAGACCATCACACTGTCCTCTAAATAGACCATCACACTGTCCTCTACATAGACAATGACACCGTCCTCTACATAGAGCATCACACTGTCCTCTACATAGACAATCACACTGTCCTCTACATATACCATCACACTGTCCTCTACCTGTTTAGACCATCACACTGTCCTCTACATAGAGCATCACACTGTCCTCTACATAGACAATCACACTGTCCTCTACATAGACAATCACACTGTCCTCTACATAGACCATCACACTGTCCTCTACATAGACCATCACACTGTCCTCTACCTGTTTAGAACATCACACTGTCCTCTACATAGACAATCACACTGTCCTCTACCTGTTTAGACCATCACACTGTCCTCTACATAGACCATCACACTGTCCTCTTCATAGACCAAAATACTGTCCTCTACCTGTTTAGACCATCACACTGTCCTCTACATAGACCATCACACTGTCCTCTACATAGACCATCACACTGTCCTCTACATAGACCATCACACTGTCCTCTACATAGACAATCACACTGTCCTCTACATAGACCATCACACTGTCCTCTACATAGACCATCACACTGTCCTCTACATAGACCATCACACTGTCCTCTACATAAACCATCACACTGTGCTCTACATACACCATAATACTGTCCTCTACATAGGCCATCACACTGTCCTCTACATAGACCATCATACTGTCCTCTACATAGACCATCACACTGTCCTCTACATAGGCCATCACACTGTCCTCTACATGGACCCTCACACTGTCCTCTACATAGGCCATCATACTGTCCTCTACATAGACCCTCACACTGTCCTCTACATAGGCCATCATACTGTCCTCTACATAGACCCTCACACTGTCCTCTACATAGGCCATCATACTGTCCTCTACATAGACCCTCACACTGTCCTCTACATAGGCCATCACACTGTCCTCTACCTGCTTAGACCATCACACTGTCCTCTACATAGACCATCACACTGTCCTCTACATAGGCCATCACACTGTCCTCTACATAGACCCTCACACTGTCCTCTACATAGGCCATCATACTGTCCTCTACATAGACCCTCACACTGTCCTCTACATAGGCCATCATACTGTCCTCTACATAGACCCTCACACTGTCCTCTACATAGGCCATCATACTGTCCTCTACATAGACCCTCACACTGTCCTCTACATAGGCCATCACACTGTCCTCTACCTGCTTAGACCATCACACTGTCCTCTACATAGACCATCATACTGTCCTCTACATAGGCCATCATACTGTCCTCTACATAGACCATCACACTGTCCTCTACCTGCTTAGACCATCACACTATCCTCTACATCAACCCTAACACTGTCCTCTACCTGTTTAGACCATCACACTGTCCTCTACATAGACCATCATACTGTCCTCTACATAGGCCATCATACTGTCCTCTACATAGACCCTCACACTGTCCTCTACATAGGCCATCATACTGTCCTCTACATAGACCATCACACTGTCCTCTACATAGACCATCACACTGTCCTCTACATAGGCCATTACACTGTCCTCTACCTGCTTAGACCATCACACTGTCCTCTACATAGACCATCATACTGTCCTCTACATAGGCCATCATACTGTCCTCTACATAGACCATCACACTGTCCTCTACATAGACCATCACACTGTCCTCTACATAGGCCATCACACTGTCCTCTACCTGCTTAGACCATCACACTGTCCTCTACATAGACCATCATACTGTCCTCTACATAGGCCATCATACTGTCCTCTACATAGACCCTCACACTGTCCTCTACATAGGCCATCATACTGTCCTCTACATAGACCCTCACACTGTCCTCTACATAGGCCATCACACTCTCCTCTACCTGCTTAGACCATCACACTGTCCTCTACATAGACCATCACACTGTCCTCTACATAGGCCATCACACTGTCCTCTACATAGGCCATCACACTGTCCTCTACCTGCTTAGACCATCACACTGTCCTCTACATAGACCATCATACTGTCCTCTACATAGGCCATCATACTGTCCTCTACATAGACCATCATACTGTCCTCTGCCTGTATTTACGTCGACAATCGATTGACTTGAAACACGGTCAAAACATATATCAGGAAATATCAGATTCTTACACAACAATAACAGTCCTTAAGTAATCCTTCCGCAGTATAGGTCATCCTTAGCCACAAGTCCCTTCTCTCTGAAGCAGAATAATAGCAGATTTCTCGAGGCCAGGAGATGTGAAAAGAAGTGCAGATAGCTATTCAATCCTTAGCATTTAGTGCATTTCATAGTACACTGGACACACAAAGCCCTAAGAATGAATTCACGGCCCCTTTATAAAGTTAAAGAACGCTGGGGGAGACGCTGGCGGGAGAAAGGACTGGTAACTGATGATCCATGATGCACTAGTTTTCAGCAGTTCTGTTCTAAGCAGAGCAGAGCTGCAGTGTCATGAATTTAGAGAAACTGTCGTGCTCCATTTTCATCTGGCATTAAAGCCAAGGCAAATATCTAACGCACAGTTGATCTGTTAAAGCCGGCACCATTCTTTCAACATTTTTTATTTTTTACACTTTTTCTCCCCAATTTCATGGTATCCAATTGTTAGTAATTACTATCTTGTCTCATCGCTACAACTCCTGTATGGGCTTGGGAGAGACGAAGGTCGAGAGCCATGCGTCCTCCGAAACACAACCCCAACCAAGCCGCACTGCTTCTTAACACAGCACGCATCTAACCCGGAAGCCAGCCGCACCAATGTGTTGGAGGAAACACGTGCACCTGGCGACCTTGGTTAGCGTGCACTGCGCCCGGCCCGCCACAGGAGTCGCTGGTGTGCGATGAGACAAGGATATCCCTCCCGGCCAAACCCTCCCTAACCCGGACGACACTAGGCCAATTGTGCGTCGCCCCACGGACCTCCCAGTCGCAGCCGGCTGCAACAGAGCCTGGGCGCGAACCCAGAGTCTCTGGTGGCACAGCTAGCACTGCGATGCAGTGCCCTAGACCACTGCGCCACCCGGGAGGCCATAGCCAGCACCATTCTTATGTTCAAATCCTAGCACCAGGATTGGTCATTTGCATGTCTTGCTCTGAGGTGGGAGGGGGTGCCAATATCGAAGGTTTATCCTTAAAAACGTGTGCCAAAAGGTAGCAATTTCAGTACGTGCTGGTGGGGATGTTTACGACCAATGCAAAGCTGGTCTTAGCGGTAAAATGCTATTGGTTGTGGTGTTGATTTTGACAATAGAATTGCATCCATTCCAGCCGTGATGCACAGAACAAGAGAGATGTTGTTGTGCCTATAAACCTCGTATTCTGAAACATTAAAAAAAGAAAAAACTGTGTTTTTCTCCATTTGATTTGATTTGATTGTCCTGCTCAATACATTCGCCAAGATGTCGTTGAAATGTGTGTTTATCACATTTATCAGCTTTATTATTTATGTAGGCTATTACAGTATTGTATTCTCAACAAATTAATATGATAATTTCAGACAAAAGTTCAGAGGTTATTTCAATACAATTACATGTAATTCCAATGATTTAAAAATGGAGGAAATGTAATACTTTAGTTTCCAAATGTTTAATTTGACAGTATACTGAATTCTAGCCTCTGGTCATGGCAAAAGAAGAGAAGATTTTGACACAGACAGGGTCATCAAACACCAAGAAGTGTCCATTTTGAATTTATTTTGGCGTTTGTCATGTGCAACACTTCAGTAAGGGCTTCCCTCTGATGTACTTCTAATGAAACTGACCAGATAGAGCAGAAATAAAAAATATATCCTCCCCCCTCCCTCCCTCCTTTCTCCCCCATTTGAAATCCAGTGAAGTGTACAGCCTCCAGGCTGGTTATGTCTGCTAGCTCTTTATATCCTCTGAGCTGAGGCAGAGCAGAGCAAAGGCAGAGCTGAGGCAGTACTGAGGCAGAGCAGAGGCAGGGCTGAGTTTTAGTCTATTTTTACAGAGCAGAGGCAGGGCTGAGGCATGGCTGAGGCAGAGCAGAGGCAGGGCTGAGGCATGGCTGAGGCAGAGCAGAGGCAGGGCTGAAGTAGAGCAGAGGCAGGGCTGAGGTAGAGCAGAAGCAGAACAGAGGCAGAGCTGAAGTAGAGCAGAGGCAGAACTGAGGCAGAGCAGAGGCAGGGCTGAGGTAGAGCAGAGGCAGGGCTGAGGCAGAGCAGAGCCAGGGCTGAGGTAGAGCAGAGCCAGGGCTGAGGTAGAGCCGAGGCATGGCTGAGGCAGAGCAGAGGCAGGGCTGAGGTAGAGCAGAGGCAGGGCTGAGGTAGAGCAGAAGCATGGCTGAGGCAGAGCAGAGGCAGGGCTGAGGTAGATCAGAGGCAGGGCTGAGCTAGAGCAGAGGCAGAGCAGAGGCAGGGCTGAGGTAGAGCAGAGGCAGGGCTGAGGTAGAGCAGAGGCAGAACAGAGGCAGAGCTGTGCAGAGCAGAGGCAGAACAGAGGCAGAGCTGTAGCAGAGCAGAGGCAGGGCTGAGGTACAGCAGAGCTGATGCAGAACAGAGGCAGAACAGAGGCAGCGCTGTGGCAGAGCAGAGGCAGAACAGAGACAGGGCTGAGGCAGAGCAGAGCTGAGTTTTAGTCTATTCTTACAGAGCTGAGCACAATGCCAGTGATGGCGTGGGAGTGTCCTAAACCTGTCATCGCTGACCCTTTTTGTGGCTCAAGCAACATCACATATCTGATGCTCAGGGCGGAAGCCATTTTATATTTGTGGCTCAAGCAACATCACATATCTGATGCTCAGGGCGGAAGCCATTTTATATTTGTGGCTCAAGCAACATCACATATCTGATGCTCAGGGCGGAAGCCATTTTCATTCTGCAGCTCAGACAAAAGACAGAATGAATCTCTCTCTCCAGATAGAAACATCAGTGTGACACGTGTACACCCTTTCCTCTAGCTAGAAATAAACCTCTCCCAGGATGTGTCATAAATAGCACTATATTCCCTACCAGGAATCTGGTCAAAAGTAGTGCACTGTATAGAATAGGGTGCCATTTTAGACACTCTGTTGGCTTAACAGCCTCTGATTTACAATCAGGGTGGAGACAGAAGGCTTCTACTGTGAAGCCTAAAAATCAGCGTCAACTACGTGGAGTGGCAATTGAATTTACGACAGGTGGGCTCCAATCAAGTTGCAAAATCATCTCACGGATGATCATTGGAAACAGGATGCACCTGAGACGATACATTTCAGTCTCATAGCAAAGAGTCTGAATACTTATGTAAATGTGATATTTCCCGATATTATGCGTGTCATGGAGACATTATCCTTATAACTTCTGTGTGTGATTCTAAAATAATTAGTTCAAGGACATACATCCGGTGTATTTAGAAGCAAATATTGATGCCATGATTGTCTTTTGGAAAATATTTTTCATTTACATGAAAAATGTACAGCAAACATTGCCATTTTTACATTCACTATAATGAGGGATCCTGTTTTCTGCTAACAATTACCGCGTTCAAGGCTTCAATGAGAGGAGGCAGTTGTCCTCCCCTAGTAAAAGTTGAAGAATAATCATTCAAGATCGAATGCGGTGGTGTTTGTTTGTCTTACGGTATCGTTATGCTATTATATTCAGTTCTGTTATGTAGAATATTGTGATCTTTATGTGAGATCTTGAATCAGACATGGATTCAACTTGATCCAACTATGATCTAACTTGAGCGTAAAGTAGAGAATATTACATGTACACATGAGCAGAACCTTCCGGAAGCTCGGGATCTTTCAGTCTGGACTAAAATATCCCCCAAAAAGTCGGATCAGTAAACCACAGCAAGTCTGGACCCAAAATGACCCTGAAAAGCTTCTTCTACCCACAAGCTAAAAAGACTGATAAATAGTTTTTAAGTAGTTTTAACCAAAAGCTACCCGGAACATCTGCATTGACACTTTTAGCACTCATCTCTTTTGACTCATCACATACCCTGCTGTTACTGTCTATTATCTATCCTTTACCCCTACCTACAGTATACTGCTGTTACTGTCTATTATATATCCTTTATCCCTACCTACAGTATACTGCTGTTACTGTCTATTATATATCCTTTACCCCTACCTACAGTATACTGCTGTTACTGTCTATTATATATCCTTTATCCCTACCTACAGTATACTGCTGTTACTGTCTATTATCTATCCTTTACCCCTACCTACAGTATACTGCTGTTACTGTCTATTATCTATCCTTTACCCCTACCTACAGTATACTGCTGTTACTGTCTATAATATATCCTTTACCCCTACCTACAGTATACTGCTCTTACTGTTTATTATCTACGCTGTTGTCTAGTCAATTTACCCCTACCTACCTAAAATAAATCACTAACCTTTGATGATCTTCATCAGATGACACTCATAGGACTTCATGTTACACAATACATATATGTTTCGATAAAGTTCATATTTATATAAAACATCTCAGTATACATTGGCGCATTATGTTCACTAGTTCCAAAAACATCCGGTGATTTTGCAGAGAGCAACATCATTTTACAGAAATACTCATTATAAATGTCGATGAAAATAGAATTGTTAGACATGGAAATATAGATACATTTCTCCTTAATGCAACCGCTGTGTCAGATTTAAAAAAAACTTTATGGAAAAAGCAAACCATGCAATAATCTGAGTACAGCCTTTAGACAACAAAGCAGCCAAAAAGATGGGTAGTCAACATTACTCAGAAATAGCATTTTAAATATTCACTTACCTTTGATGATCTTTATCAGAATGCACTCCCAGGAATCCCAGTTCCACATTAAATGTTTGACTTAGTTCAATAATGTCCATAATTTAAGTCCAAAGAGCTACTTTTGTTAGCACGTTTGGTAAACAAATCCAAAGTCATGCCCTGGTTGCAGACAAAATGTCCGTTACTGTCCATAGAAACATGTCAAACGATGTATGGAATCAATCTTTAGGATGTTTTTAACATAAAACTTCAATAATATTCCAACCGGAGAATTCCATTGTCTGTAGAAAAGCACTGGAACGAGAGCTAACTCTCTCGTGACCGCTCCTCAGAGCCTGTGGCAATCTGCCAGACCTCTGGCTCAAACAGCCCTTATGAGTCCCCCCTTCACAGCAGAATCCTCAAACAGCCCTTATGAGCCACCACTTCACAGTAGAATCCTCAAACAAAGTTCTAAAGACTGTTGACATCTAGTGGAAGCCTTAGGAAGTGCAACATAACCAATAGCTCACTGTGTATTCAATAGGAGCTGGGTTGAAAATCGACCGAACTCAGATTTCCCACTTCCTGTTTGGATTTCTTCTCAGGTTTTTGCCTGCCATATGAGTTCTGTTATACTCACAGACATCATAAAAAAAATAGAAACTTCAGAGTGTTTTCTATCCAATACTAATAATAATATGCATATATTAGCAACTGGGATTGAGGAGCAGGCCGTTTACTCTGGGCACCTTTTCAAGCTACTCAATACTGCCCCTGCAGCCATAAGAAGTTTGAATGATTCTGCATACCTTCCTCAGGCACTTTTTTCGAGTAGATGTCCTGAAATTATTGGGAGCACGGTCACAGTAATGTACGGGTCGTTTCCACCACCCACTGGAAGGCCTTGCAGTCGTGGATGGAATAATTCCCGTACCAGGCCCAGCTCTCCGGAATGTTCAGGACTCCAACTATGTACAGCATCTCTCCGGAATGTTCAGGACTCCAACCATGTACAGCAGCTCTCTGGAATGTTCAGGACTCCAACCATGTACAGCAGCTCTCTCTCTCCTATTGGCATATTTCCATAGCAGCTTTACCCAAGTGTTTTACTCAAAAGGCTCACACTTTTCTGTTTCCATCTGAGCGGGCTGGCATCCTTGTCTCACCGGTCCATGGCCGTGGCGAACAAGCTGCCACTTGGGCCCAAAGCCAGGCCACTGGTACTTTTTCAACCTCATTTACATAACACTGGCTAACTGTGAACATTAACACCTTTTCACCAAGCAACTGTTTTGATTGTGCAGAGGTTGTTGATTCTGCTCTTCACAAGTCCACACTGCCAGCCCTTGCCACGGAAACTCAATTTCCCCAGTTAAACATAAGGATGTAAACTCTAGTATGACACAGTAGCTCCTTCTATCAATAGAATAATCTGAAATAAAACAGTAAAATAAAGAAATCAAACTTCCACCTGAAGTATTGTTAGTTAGATGGCAGGTAGAATGAAACAAATGAGAAAGATGAAGATCAGGCAAACCAGTCTCAACAGACACAAATTGAAAAGTGACATATTTGTATGCTTTTCTGAGAACTACAATTGGACCATAAATTGGTTTCTCAGATCTGATGCTCCCACAGGGGGGGGGGAGATCCTCCAAATGGAGACTGAAAAGACTTGGCATGGGTTCTCAGATCCTCAAAAAGTTCTACAGCTGCACCATCGAGAGCATCCTGACGGGTTGCATCACTGCCTGGTATGGCAACTGCTCGGCCTCTGACCGCAAGGCACTACAGAGGGCAGTGTGTACGGCCCAGTGCATCACTGGGGCCAAGTTTCCTGCCATCCAGGACACCTATACCAGGCGGTGTCAGAGGAAGGCCCTAAAAATTGTCAAAGACTCCAGCCACCCTAGTCATAGACTGTTCTCTCTGCTACTGCATGGCAAGTGGTACTGGAGCACCAAGTAGATGTCCAAGAGGCTTCTAAACAACTTCTACCCCCAAGCCCCAAGACTGCTGAACATCTAGTCAAATGGCTACCCAGACTATTTGCATTGTCCCCCCCCCCACACTTTTTATGCTGCTGCTACTCTGTTATCATCTATGCATAGTCACTTTAATAACTCTCCCTACATCTACATAGTACCTCAATTACCTCGACTAACTGATAGACTCTGAACCGGTACCCCCTGTATATGGCCTCCACATTCACTCTGTACCGGTACCCCCTATATAGCCTCCACATTGACTCTGTACCGTAACACCCTGTATATAGCCTCCACATTGACTCTGTACCGGTACCCCCTGTATATAGCCTCCACATTGACTCTGTACTGGTACCCCCTGTATATAACCTCCACATTGACTCTGTACCGGTACCCCCTGTATATGGCCTCTACATTGACTCTATACCGGTACCCCCTGTATATAGCCTCCACATTGACTCTGTACCGGTACCCCCTGTATATAGCCTCCACATTGACTCTGTACTGGTACCCCCTGTATATAGCCTCCACATTGACTCTGTACTGGTACCCCCTGTATATAACCTCCACATTGACTCTGTACCGGTACCCCCTGTATATGGCCTCTACATTGACTCTATACCGGTACCCCCTGTATATAGCCTCCACATTGACTCTGTACCGGTACCCCCTGTATATAGCCTCCACATTGACTCTGTACTGGTACCCCCTGTATATAGCCTCCACATTGACTCTGTACCGGTACCCCCTGTATATAACCTCCACATTGACTCTGTACCGGTACCCCCTGTATATAGCCTCCACGTTGACTCTGTACCGGTACCCCCTGTATATAGCCTCCACATTGACTCTGTACCGGTACCCCCTGTATATAGCCTCCACATTGACTCTGTACCGGTACCACCTGTATATAGCCTCCACATTGACTCTGTACCGGTACCCCCTGTATATAGCCTCAACATTGACTCTGTACCGGTACCTCCCTGTATATAGCCTCCACATTGACTCTGTACCGGTACCCCCTGTATATAGCCTCCACATTGACTCTGTACCGGTACCCCCTGTATATAGCCTCGACATTGACTCTGTACCGGTACCCCCTGTATATAGCCTCGACATTGACTCTGTACCGGTACCCCCTGTATATAGCCTCCACATTGACTCTGTACCGGTACCCCCTGTATATAACCTCCACATTGACTCTGTACTGGTACCCCCTGTATATAACCTCCACATTGACTCTGTACCGGTACCCCCTGTATATAACCTCCACATGGACTCTGTACCGGTACCCCCTGTATATAGCCTCCACATTGACTCTGTACCGGTACCCCCTGTATATAACCTCCACATTGACTCTGTACCGGTACCCCTGTATATAGCCTCCACATTGACTCTGTACCGGTACCCCCTGTATATAGCCTCCACATTGACTCTGTACCGGTACCCCCTGTATATAGCCTCCACATTGACTCTGTACCGGTACCCCCTGTATATAGCCTCCACATTGACTCTGTACCGGTACCCCCTGTATATAGCCTCCACATTGACTCTGTACCAGTACCCCCTGTATATAGCCTCCACATTGACTCTGTACCAGTACCCCCTGTATATAGCCTCCACATTGACTCTGTACCAGTACCCCCTGTATATAGCCTCCACATTGACTCTGTACCAGTACCCCCTGTATATAGCCTCCACATTGACTCTGTACCGGTACCCCCTGTATATAGCCTCCACATTGACTCTGTACCGGTACCCCCTGTATATAGCCTCCACATTGACTCTGTACCGGTACCCCCTGTATATAGCCTCCACATTGACTCTGTACCGGTACCCCCTGTATATAGCCTCCACATTGACTCTGTACCGGTGACCCCTGTATATAGCCTCCACATTGACTCTGTACCGGTACCCCCTGTATATAGCCTCCACATTGACTCTGTACCAGTACCCCCTGTATATAGCCTCCACATTGACTCTCTACCGGTACCCCCTGTATATAGCCTCCACATTGACTCTGTACCGGTACCCCCTGTATATAGCCTCCACATTGACTCTCTACCGGTACCCCCTGTATATAGCCTCCACATTGACTCTGTACCAGTACCCCCTGTATATAGCCTCCACATTGACTCTGTACCGGTTCCCCCTGTATATAGTCTCTACATTGACTCTGTAGCGGTACCCCCTGTATATAGCCTCCACATTGACTCTGTACCGGTACCCCCCTGTATATAGCCTCCACATTGACTCTGTACCGGTACCCCCTGTATATAGCCTCCACATTGACTCTGTACCGGTACCCCCTGTATATAGCCTCCACATTGACTCTGTACCGATGCCCCTGTATATAGCCTCCACATTGACTCTGTACCGGTACCCCTGTATTTAGCCTCCACATTGACTCTGTACCGGTACCCCCTGTATATAGCCTCCACATTGACTCTGTACCGGTACCCCCTGTATATAGCCTCCACATTGACTCGGTACCGGTACCTCCTGTATATAGCCTCCACATTGACTCGGTACCGGTACCCCCTGTATATAGCCTCCACATTGACTCGGTACCGGTACACCCTGTATATAGCCTCCACATTGACTCGGTACCGGTACCCCCTGTATATAGCCTCCACATTGACTCGGTACCGGTACCCCCTGTATATAGCCTCCACATTGACTCTGTACCAGTACCCCTGTATATAGCCTCCACATTGACTCTGTACCGGTACCCCCTGTATATAGCCTCCACATTGACTCTGTACCGGTACCCCCTGTATATAGCCTCCACATTGACTCTGTACCGGTACCCCCTGTATATTGCCTCCACATTGACTCTGTACCGGTACCCCTGTATATAGCCTCCACATTGACTCTGTACCGTAACACCCTGTATATAGCCTCCACATTGACTCTGTACCGGCACCCCCTGTATATAGCCTCCACATTGACTCTGTACCGGCACCCCCTGTATATAGCCTCCACATTGACTCTGTACCGGTATCGCCTGTATATAGCCTCCACATTGACTCTGTACCGGTACCCCCTGTATATAGCCTCCACATTGACTCTGTACCGTAACACCCTGTATATAGCCCCCACATTGACTCTGTACCGTAATACCCTGTATATAGCCCCCACATTGACTCTGTACCGTAACACCCTGTATATAGCCCCCACATTGACTCTGTACCGGTACCCCCTGTATATAGCCTCCACATTGACTCTGTACCGTAACACCCTGTATATAGCCTCCACATTGACTCTGTACCGTAATACCCTGTATATAGCCTCCACATTGACTCTGTACCGGTACCCCCTGTATATAGCCTCCACATTGACTCTGTACCAGTACCCCCTGTATATAGCCTCCACATTGACTCTGTACCAGTACCCCCTGTATATAGCCTCCACATTGACTCTGTACCAGTACCCACTGTATATAGCCTCCACATTGACTCTGTACCAGTACCCCCTGTATATATCCTCCACATTGACTCTCTACCGTAACACCCTGTATATAGCCTCCACATTGACTCTGTACCAGTACCCCCTGTATATAGCCTCCACATTGACTCTGTACCGTAACACCCTGTATATAGCCTCCACATTGACTCTGTACCGGTACCCCCTGTATATAGCCTCCACATTGACTCTGTACCGGTACCCCCTGTATATAGCCTCCACATTGACTCTGTACCAGTACCCCTGTATATAGCCTCCACATTGACTCTGTACCGGTACCCCCTGTATATAGCCTCCACATTGACTCTGTACCGGTACCCCTGTATATAGCCTCCACATTGACTCTGTACCGGTACCCCTGTATTTAGCCTCCACATTGACTCTGTACCGGTACCCCCTGTATATAGCCTCCACATTGACTCTGTACCGGTACCCCCTGTATATAGCCTCCACATTGACTCGGTACCGGTACCCCCTGTATATAGCCTCCACATTGACTCGGTACCGGTACCCCCTGTATATAGCCTCCACATTGACTCTGTACCAGTACCCCTGTATATAGCCTCCACATTGACTCTGTACCGGTACCCCCTGTATATAGCCTCCACATTGACTCTGTACCGGTACCCCCTGTATATAGCCTCCACATTGACTCTGTACCGGTACCCCCTGTATATAGCCTCCACATTGACTCTGTACCGGTACCCCTGTATATAGCCTCCACATTGACTCTGTACCGTAACACCCTGTATATAGCCTCCACATTGACTCTGTACCGGTATCGCCTGTATATAGCCTCCACATTGACTCTGTACCGGTACCCCCTGTATATAGCCTCCACATTGACTCTGTACCGTAACACCCTGTATATAGCCCCCACATTGACTCTGTACCGTAATACCCTGTATATAGCCCCCACATTGACTCTGTACCGTAACACCCTGTATATAGCCCCCACATTGACTCTGTACCGGTACCCCCTGTATATAGCCTCCACATTGACTCTGTACCGTAACACCCTGTATATAGCCTCCACATTGACTCTGTACAGTAATACCCTGTATATAGCCTCCACATTGACTCTGTACCGGTACCCCCTGTATATAGCCTCCACATTGACTCTGTACCGGTACCCCCTGTATATAGCCTCCACATTGACTCTGTACCAGTACCCCCTGTATATAGCCTCCACATTGACTCTGTACCAGTACCCCCTGTATATAGCCTCCACATTGACTCTGTACCAGTACCCCCTGTATATAGCCTCCACATTGACTCTGTACCAGTACCCCCTGTATATATCCTCCACATTGACTCTGTACCGTAACACCCTGTATATAGCCTCCACATTGACTCTGTACCAGTACCCCCTGTATATAGCCTCCACATTGACTCTGTACCGTAACACCCTGTATATAGCCTCCACATTGACTCTGTACCGTAACCCCCTGTATATAGCCTCCACATTGACTCTGTACCGGTACCCCTGTATATAGCCTCCACATTGACTCTGTACCGTAACACCCTGTATATAGCCTCCACATTGACTCTGTACCGGTACACCCTGTATATAGCCTCCACATTGACTCTGTACCGGCACCCCCTGTATATAGCCTCCACATTGACTCTGTACCGGTATCCCCTGTATATAGCCTCCACATTGACTCTGTACCGGTACCCCCTGTATATAGCCTCCACATTGACTCTGTACCGTAACACCCTGTATATAGCCTCCACATTGACTCTGTACCGGTACCCCCTGTATATAGCCTCCACATTGACTCTGTACCAGTACCCCCTGTATATAGCCTCCACATTGACTCTGTACCTTAACACCCTGTATATAGCCTCCACATTGACTCTGTACCAGTACCCCCTGTATATAGCCTCCACATTGACTCTGTACCGTAACACCCTGTATATAGTCTCCACATCGACTCTGTACCAGTACCCCCTGTATATAGCCTCCACATTGACTCTGTACCGGTACCCCCTGTATATAGCCTCGACATTGACTCTGTACCGGTACCCCCTGTATATAGCCTCCACATTGACTCTGTACCGGTACCCCCTGTATATAACCTCCACATTGACTCTGTACCGGTACCCCCTGTATATTGCCTCACATTGACTCTGTACTGTAACACCCTGTATATAGCCTCCACATTGACTCTGTACCGGTACCCCCCTGTATATAACCTCCACATTGACTCTGTACTGTAACACCCTGTATATAGCCTCCACATTGACTCTGTACTGTAACACCCTGTATATAGCCTCCACATTGACTCTGTACCGGTACCCCCCTGTATATAACCTCCACATTGACTCTGTACCAGTACCCCCTGTATATAGCCTCCACATTGACACTGTACCGGTACCCCCCTGTATATAACCTCCACATTGACTCTGTACCAGTACCCCCTGTATATAGTCTCCACATTGACACTGTACCGGTACCCCCTGTATATAGCCTCCACATTGACTCTGTACCGGTACCCCCTGTATATAGCCTCTACATTGACTCTGTACCGGTACCCCCTGTATATAGCCTCCACATTGACTCTGTACCGGTACCCCCTGTATATAGCCTCCACATACTCTGTACCGGTACCCCCTTGTATATATCCCCCACATTGACTCTGTACCAGTACCCCCTGTATATAGTCTCCACATTGACACTGTACCGGTACCCCCTGTATATAGCCTCCACATTGACTCTGTACCGTAACACCCTGTATATAGCCTCCACATTGACTCTGTACCGTAACACCCTGTATATAGCCTCCACATTGACTCTGTACCATAACACCCTGTATATAGCCTCCACATTGACTCTGTACCGTAATACCCTGTATATAGCCTCCACATTGACTCTGTACCGGTACCCCCCTGTATATAGCCTCCACATTGACTCTGTACCGTAATACCCTGTATATAGCCTCCACATTGACTCTGTACCGGTACCCCCTGTATATAGCCTCCACATTGACTCTGTACCGTAACACCCTGTATATAGCCTCCACATTGACTCTGTACCGTAATACCCTGTATATAGCCTCCACATTGACTCTGTACCGGTACCCACTGTATATAGCCTCCACATTGACTCTGTACCGGTACCCCCTGTATATAGCCTCCACATTGACTCTGTACCGTAATACCCTGTATATAGCCTCCACATTGACTCTGTACCGTAACACCCTGTATATAGCCTCCACATTGACTCTGTACCGTAATACCCTGTATATAGCCTCCACATTGACTCTGTACCGGTACCCACTGTATATAGCCTCCACATTGACTCTGTACCGGTACCCCCTGTATATAGCCTCCACATTGACTCTGTACCGTAATACCCTGTATATAGCCTCCACATTGACTCTGTACCGTAATACCCTGTATATAGCCTCCACATTGACTCTGTACCGTAATACCCTGTATATAGCCTCCACATTGACTCTGTACCGTAATACCCTGTATATAGCCTCCCCATTGACTCTGTACCGGTACCCCCTGTATATAGCCTCCACATTGACTCTGTACCGGTACCCCCCTGTATATAGCCTCCACATTGACTCTGTACCGTAATACCCTGTATATAGCCTCCACATTGACTCTGTACCGTAATACCCTGTATATAGCCTCCACATTGACTCTGTACCGTAATACCCTGTATATAGCCTCCACATTGACTCTGTACCGTAACACCCTGTATATAGCCTCCACATTGACTCTGTACCGTAATACCCTGTATATAGCCTCCACATTGACTCTGTACCGTAACACCCTGTATATAGCCCCCACATTGACTCTGTACCGTAATACCCTGTATATAGCCTCCACATTGACTCTGTACTGTAATACCCTGTATATAGCCCCCACATTGACTCTGTACCGTAATACCCTGTATATAGCCTCCACATTGACTCTGTGCCGTAATACCCTGTATATAGTCTCCACATTGACTCTGTGCCGTAACACCCTGTATATAGCCTCCACATTGACTCTGTGCCGTAACACCCTGTATATAGCCTCCACATTGACTCTGTGCCGTAACACCCTGTATATAGCCTCCACATTGACTCTGTACCGTAATACCCTGTATATAGCCTCCACATTGACTCTGTGCCGTAACACCCTGTATATAGCCTCCACATTGACTCTGTGCCGTAACACCCTGTATGTAGCCTCCACATTGACTCTGTGCCGTAACACCCTGTATATAGCCTCCACATTGACTCTGTGCCGTAACACCCTGTATATAGCCTCCACATTGACTCTGTGCCGTAACACCCTGTATATAGCCTCCACATTGACTCTGTACCGTAATACCCTGTATATAGCCTCCACATTGACTCTGTACCGTAATACCCTGTATATAGCCTCAACATTGACTCTGTACCATAATACCCTGTATATAGCCTCCACATTGACTCTGTACCGTAATACCCTGTATATAGCCTCCACATTGACTCTGTACCGTAACACCCTGTATATAGCCTCCACATTGACTCTGTACCGGTACCCCCTGTATATAGCCTCCACATTGACTCTGTACCGTAACACCCTGTATATAGCCTCCACATTGACTCTGTACCGTAATAACCTGTATATAGCCTCCACATTGACTCTGTACCGTAACACCCTGTATATAGCCTCCACATTGACTCTGTACCGTAACACCCTGTATATAGCCTCCACATTGACTCTGTACCGTAATACCCTGTATATAGCCTCCACATTGACTCTGTACCGTAATACCCTGTATATAGCCTCCACATTGACTCTGTACCGTAATACCCTGTATATAGCCTCCACATTGACTCTGTACCGTAATAACCTGTATATAGCCTCCACATTGACTCTGTACCGTAACACCCTGTATATAGCCTCCACATTGACTCTGTACCGTAACACCCTGTATATAGCCTCCACATTGACTCTGTACCGTAATAACCTGTATATAGCCTCCACATTGACTCTGTACCGTAACACCCTGTATATAGCCTCCACATTGACTCTGTACCGTAATACCCTGTATATAGCCTCCACATTGACTCTGTACCGTAATAACCTGTATATAGCCTCCACATTGACTCTGTACCGTAATAACCTGTATATAGCCTCCACATTGACTCTGTACCGTAATAACCTGTATATAGCCTCCACATTGACTCTGTACCGTAATACCCTGTATATAGCCTCCACATTGACTCTGTACCGTAATACCCTGTATATAGCCTCCACATTGACTCTGTACCGTAATAACCTGTATATAGCCTAGCTATTGTTATTGACTGCTGCTCTTTAATTATTTGTTACCTTTATTTCTTTTCTTTTTTCTTTGTATTTTTCTTAAAACTGCATTGTTGGTTAAGGAGCGTGTAAGTCAGCATTTCACTGTTGTATTCAGCGCATGTGACAAATACAATTTGATTTCATTTCATTTAATGTGTTCTGTCTTGGCTCAATGGGAGTGTGTGTGTGCGTGTGTGTGTGTGTGTGTGTGCTGATGTCACTTGGTAAAAAGATGACCTGTCACTTTATCTATTAGCTGTTAATAATGATGCATACACAGTCAAAGTGAACCTGTGTATTTGGCTTTTAAAGCAGGAAGTAAATACAGATTAAAACACACCAGAAAAAAAGAGCCTCATGTTTTTAGGGGGTTTTTTCGCACATTTTTTAAAATGTTTTTAACCAGAATTGTGTTAATTTGCCTGAGGAGAGACCCATGGCATGATAAACACCAACCATGTGCATCTTGTCACTGTGCATCAACAAATTTAAACCATTATACAGTCTGTTTCCAAACTACCACAACCCCCCCCCCCCCCCCCCCATGGGAGATATAACTACTGAATATAGCTAATAGATTTTAATGTTTTAATGTTCAATTATCCCAAAAGGGAATATTTTCAACGACAGATCAGATATTGCTGCCATCTAAAGCCGGAGGCTGAATAAGTGCACTGAGGTCTAATGTTTACATGATGATATCGTTCTGTATTAATACAGCAACTCTATCATCACACAGGGCTTTTGACAGGTTGATACTACCATGGTTAGGGTGAATACCATGTTTAGGGTGAATACCATGGTTAGGGTGAATACCATGTTTAGGGTGAATACCATGGATAGGGTGAATACCATGGATAGGGTGAATACCATGTTTAGGGTGAATACCATGTTTAGGGTGAATACCATGTTTAGGGTGAATACCATGGATAGGGTGAATACCATGGATAGGGTGAATACCATGTTTAGGGTGAATACCATGGATAGGGTGAATACCATGGATAGGGTGAATACCATGTTTAGGGTGAATACCATGGTTAGGGTGAATACCATGTTTAGGGTGAATAACTTTTGATAGTTTTGATACTACCATGGTTAGGGTGAATACCATGTTTAGGGTGAATACCATGTTTAGGGTGAATACCATGGATAGGGTGAATACCATGGATAGGGTGAATACCATGGTTAGGGTGAATACCATGGTTAGGGTGAATACCATGTTTAGGGTGAATACCATGGATAGGGTGAATACCATGTTTAGGGTGAATACCATGTTTAGGGTGAATACCATGGATAGGGTGAATACCATGTTTAGGGTGAATACCATGTTTAGGGTGAATACCATGGATAGGGTGAATACCATGTTTAGGGTGAATACCATGTTTAGGGTGAATACCATGGATAGGGTGAATACCATGTTTAGGGTGAATACCATGTTTAGGGTGAATACCATGTTTAGGGTGAATACCATGTTTAGGGTGAATACCATGGATAGGGTGAATACCTTTTATTCTATGCAACATAGTAGAGAGGATATGCAATCTTATTTCATTTGTTGAAAACATTATGGAGCCAGTGGCTAAATTAAATTGATTTTATCTTATTAAATGATCAAGAGAATATGAATGTGTACCTTACATTATGGTCTCTGTGTTTGGACTCTTAACAATGTGCAGGGATACTGGAGTGATGGAGGTAGATATGTATAGGGGGAAGGAGACAGGGATACTGGAGTGATGGAGGTAGATATGTATAGGGGGAAGGAGACAGGGATACTGGAGTGATGGAGGTAGATATATATAGGGGGGAAGGAGACAGGGATACTGGAGTGATGGAGGTAGATATGTATAGGGGTTAGGGGACAGGGATACTGGAGTGATGGAGGTAGATATGTATAGGAGACAGGGATACTGGAGTGATGGAGGTAGATATGTATAGGGAGAAGGAGACAGGGATACTGGAGTGATGGAGGTAGATATGTATAGGGGGAAGGAGACAGGGATAATGGAGTGATGGAGGTAGATATGTATAGGGGGAAGGAGACAGGGATACTGGAGTGATGCGTGTGTGTTTGGGCCATTTTAAGTCTTTAGTGATTAATTTGTCTGTGTGACACAATTCTGGTTAAAAACATTTTAAAAAATGTGCGAAAAAACCCCCTAAAATCATGAGGCTCTTTTTTTCTGGTGTGTTTTAATCTGTATTTTCTTCCTGCTTTAAAAGCCAAATACACAGGTTCACATTGACTGTGTATGCATCATTATTAACAGCTAATAGATAAAGTGACAGGTCATCTTTTTACCAAGTGACATCAGCACACACACACACACACACACGCACACACACACACACGCACGCACACACGCACAGACACACACACACACGCACACACGCACGCACACACGTACGCACGCACACGCACACACACACACACTGCTTTGTGAGTACAGGGAGACAACTGTATAGCAGCAGCAGCAACTCCTCGCGAATTATAGAATTTTGTTCTGAAAACTGGTGTGTGTGTGTGTGTGTGTGTGTGTGTGTGTGTGTGTGTGTGTGTGTGTGTGTGTGTGTGTGGTGTGTGTGTGTGTGTGTGCATGCATGCGTACTTGAGTGTTTGAGTCTGTGTCTGTGCGTGTGTGTTTGAATGTGTGTGTCTACCAAACCATTGTACGACTGCATTTGAACATGGGAAAAATAACTATTTTGCATGAATCAATAGACTCTCTGTCACAGAGAACAATGACATACAGCTACCTACAGTGCTGACAGTTGAAGGTGTCCACGGCTTGAACAATGTAAATACACTGAGTGGACAAAACATTAAGAACACCTGCTCTTTCAAATGACAGACTGACCAGGTGAATCCAGGTGAAAGCTATGATCCATTATTGATGTCACTTGTTAAATCCACTTGGAGGGGAAGAGACAGGTTAATAACCCCATGAGGTCGATGTCCGAGGAAATCAAATTAGCAGGGTAGCCTAGTGGTTAGAGTGTTGGACTAATAACCGAAAAGATGCCAGATCAAATCCCCGCGCTGCCAATATAAAAATATGTCGTTCTGCCCCTGAACAAGGCAGTTATTAACCCACTGTTCCTAGGCTGTCATTGTAAATAAGAATTTGTTCTTAACTGACTTGCCTAGTTACATGAAGGTATAATAAAACAGGACACCATAATTATCTATATAAGCGAAGAGATACACTATATGTATTTATGCTTTGAATGCGTGTCAACCCACCACATCTGAGGTGAAAGAGGTGAAAGATCTTCAATCAATAAGTATTCAACCCATCTGTTATGGAAAGCATAAATAAGTTCGGGAGTAACACATTTGCCTGCAAGTCACATAATAAATTGTATTTATAGTGCTTGTCAGACCATGAGACAACCCGAAAATCTGTCTTTTCACAAACAACCGGTTTTGGCCTAAATAACCTATGTTATTATTTATTATATAACCTATATCCCATGGAAAGATGAGACTCCCATGAACACGATGGTGTTCTCTGTTTTGCTCTATGACCCCCACAAGTGTCAAAAGGCTTCTGTTCTCAGAAGGTCATAACAAAGATCATTTAGCTATTTGATTTTGAATTTTAAGACCCCTAGAAGTGTAAAAAAAAAATACCGTACCAGTCAAAGGTTTGGACACGCCTTCTCATTCAATGGTTTTTCTTGATTTTTTTTTACTGTTTTCTAACCAAAAAGTTTTAATTATACAAATTAAAATATATTTTAGATTCTAGATTCTTCAAAGTACCCCCCCCCCCCCCAACAAACAACAACAAGTGACTAATCCCACCCCAGGACCAAAGACTCAAAGCATTCTCTCAACCAGCTTCACCTGGAATGCTTTTCCAATAGTCTTCTCCTACTGATCTCTTTTCTTCTCTAAACCTATATAAGTAAATGAGATTTGGCAGGGCTAGGAGTTGAACAGCCTCACTACACCGTGTCCCCACCGTCCAAATCAAATATTACATAGCATTTTAAAAAAATGCTTTTATTCAAAGTGACTTCCAGTTTTAGTGAGTGAATAAATGTTTTATAAACCGGGTGGTTCGAGCTCTGAATGTTGATTGGCTGAAAAGCCGTGGTATATCAGACCGTATGCCACAGGTATGATACTAGTTACTTTGGAAACTAATTACGTTGGTAACCAGTTTATAACAGCAATAAGGCACCTCAGGGAGTTGTGGTATATTGCCAATATACCACGGCTAAGGGCTGTATTCAGGCAGTCTGCGTTGCGTCGTGCATAAGAACAGCTCTTCACTGTGGTAAATTGGCCACATAGCACACCTCCTCAGGCCTTATTGCTTAATTATGCCACGCCAATGCTCTTACCGACTGTTCCACACTATACCAACTTCTCAGAAGAGCTGTTAGGTAGATGGGTTAGGGTAATGTATACAAATACAATCTACGTTATTTAGCAGACACTTTTACCCTAAGTGACTAACAGTACAGTGAGTTGTATCATACTTCTGTTTATGTGGCTTCAGCTGGAATGGAAACCAGGACCCAACTGAGCCACACAGGACGACAATTGTTTTGAGATGAATTGGAGCCCATGATCGTTTTTTTTTCAAAGCCGATTGATATTTGTAACAAAAGTAAGAAGGAAATGCTTCTAATGCTATTGTTGACGTTGTTTATGATAATGGGAGGGAGAATATGCAAACATAAACATTAAGATCCAATTTGAATCTAAATCTCCTTGATTGAAGCGTAACGACTTTGGAAGGGCAAATTAAGCTAACACTAAAAACGAACATCCTTGTGCTTTTCAAGCAGAACAGCTCAACAGCAGGGGACTACATTTCAATGACTGCTCCCCCACAGCTCTGAAACTAATGAACTGACTGTCTAGCAGAGTGTTGTTTGACAACTTCCCCAAAGTATAACGTTCTATTTTTATACACAATGTGGTTGATGGAACTCAATGTTGATGGAACTCAATGTTGATGGAACTAAATGTTGATGGAACTAAATGTTGATGGAACTAAATGTTGATGGAACTAAATGTTGATGGAACTCAATGTTGATCAAACGAAATGTTGATGGAACTAAATGTTGATGGAAATAAATGTTGATGGAACTAAATGTTGATCAAACTAAATGTTGATGGAACTAAATGTTGATCAAACTAAATGTTGATGGAACTAAATGTTGATGGAACTAAATGTTGATGGAAATAAATGTTGATGGAAATAAATGGTGATGGAACTAAATGTTGATGGAACTAAATGTTGATGGAACTAAATGTTGATGGAACTCAATGTTGATCAAATTAAATGTTGATGGAACTCAATGTTGATCAAACTAAATGTTGATGAACTAAATGTTGATGGAAATAAATGTTGATGTATATAATTGTTGGACATAAATGTTGATCAAACTAAATGTTGATGGAACTAAATGTTGGTGGAACTCAATGTTGATGGAACTAAATGTTGATGGAAATAAATGTTGATGGATATAAATGTTGGACATAAATGTTGATGGAACTAAATGTTGATGGAACTAAATGTTGATGGAACTTAATGTTGATGGAACTAAATGTTGATCAAGCTAAATGTTGATGGAAATACATGTAGCTCATGAATAAAAACAACAGAGGCAGGGTAAGAATTTAAAGCAGCAATATTAAGTATACATCGCAGAATATTAAAAAGACATGAATGAATAAATAAAGTCGGCCTGTCGTTCCACTCAAACTGGTCATCTGTCTTAATTACCTGGCTAAAACCACTACAGGAAACCCTACAATGATGCTAATATGTGCTAAGCAGAGGTTAAATGATTATATTAGCTGGACATGGCATCAACGCAGGCAAGACTGGAGGTTATTTACCACACACACACACACACACACACACACACACACACACACACACACACACACACACACACACACACACACACACACACACACACACACACACACACACACACACACACACACACACACACACACACACACACACACACACACACACACACACACACACACACACGCCACAAGCACACAGCACACTCACCCATCAGTCCTAGCCTCTCTGAGTCTGCCTGAAACCTTGGGATGCAAGGGTGACTGTCTCAGAAGGCTCTGTGTGTGTGTATGTGTGTGTGTGTGTGTGTGTGTGTGTGTGTGTGTGTGTGTGTGTGTGTGTGTGTGTGTGTGTGTGTGTGTGTGTGTGTGTGTGTGTGTGTGTGTGTGTGTGTTTAAATGAATAAAAAAATACAGCACAGCTTGGGAAGCTGCTCATCTAATCAGCATCCATTTTAAATGAATTATCACGATGCAGTTATAATGCATTGTACAAACCTGTCACAAGCGTGTCTAATCACGTCTTATGATCATCTCAGAATGATCTTACTAAATACACACCAGTTCTATATGTCTATGGTTGAAATGTTGATAAAAACAGTTCTATATGTCTATAGTTGAAATGTTGATAAAAACAGTTCTATATGTCTATACTTGAAATGTTGATATTAACAGTTCCTTATATCTATGGTTGAAATGTTGATATTAACAGTTCCTTATATCTATAGTTGAAATGTTGATATTAACAGTTCATTATATCTATGGTTGAAATGTTGATATTAACAGTTCATTATATCTATGGTTGAAATGTTGATATTAACAGTTCCTTATATCTATAGTTGAAATGTTGATATTAACAGTTCATTATATCTATGGTTGAAATGTTGAGACAGAGAGACAGAGCATATTATAAGCCTCATCATAAGAACAGTGGTTGTTGTGGAAATGAAGATGAGCACCACAGAGCCAGACCGTGGCTTTCAGAGTTGCATTCAACAATGCATAAGGCTTTCTGCTGAATAGGGCCGACATCTTTATGGAGTGCAAAAGATTTAGAAGAGCTCTAACCATTTCCCAAACTAGACGACTGCTGTTGTGGACACTAGAATACAGAACTCCAGTCGAGTCCTCATCTGATCCAGTTCAACCACTTCACAATAACACAGTGGAGAATATATAGGGCCCTCAAACTTCCTTCTGGACCTGAAAGACAGTTCCACTGCTTTTATACCTTCTTCCCCTCTAATCAGTGCCTGTTTAAGACCTGGGACACCAATGGGGGGGGGGGCAAATAATTATCGGGTAGAATTGAAAACCAGCAGTTTTTCTGGACCTCGTAGATTTGACATTTAAATTTTTTAATTATATTTGTTATTTAACCTTTATTTAACTACTCAAGTCAGTTTAAGGACAAATTATTATTTACAATGATGGCCTACCACGGGCAAAACTCGGACTGCGCTGGGCCAATTGTGCGCCTCCTTATTGGACTCCCAATCACGGCCCGGATGTGATACAGCCTGGATTCGAACCGTGTACTGTAGCGACGCTAACATAGTAAATGAACTTGGCAATCAGTAATTCAGGAAGCGTTGCAACTCTAAAGTCATAGGAAAGCATCTGTCCTCAGCGTATAACTCCTTAGGGTGGAGTCATACTTTCTCCCATGGTGTTTTAACACCTGATGAGTAAGTTTAGCCAGGGTCTGAATGAGTGGAGCAGTTTTACAGTGTCAAAGCCTAATCAGATGAGAATATGCCATTCTAAAAGACTTAGGTCTTTGGAATAGTGAAATTGGAGTTGTACTTTCTGCCCTGGTGTTTTGCACCTGATGAGTAACACTCATGAGAAAGGAGGAGGAGCTTCTGGCCTCTGAGAGATGAACAGAACATCCGACCAACAACAACAACAAACAACAAGTGACTAATCCCACCCCGGGACCAAAGACTCAAAGTCTACTTCAGTGCCCAGAGCAACTGCAGTACCTTACCATTCTGCTTCTAGTCAGAAGATACAACCAAGCAAGAACTGACTAAATCTACAGTGCTCCGAGCAAAATGCGTTATCTACGGTCATTGCTATTTAGGATCCTAGTGACTTTGAACACATTAAATGGTTAAGGTTAGGATAAGGGCAGGGGTTAAAGGTTAAGGTCCCATATAGCACCATCAATGATCTTACCATCAGTGCTTAAAGCAGAGCCTCCAGTCTTCTAGGTCATTGGCAAGGAACAGTTAGACGTGCTGTCAGTGACTTGAGATATCGGGTGCTTTGTGACTAAGAGAGAAATCAACCGTTTTTCTCTCTGATGGTTTTGCCTATCATTAGCTCCAGGAGCGAGACACTCCACTGTTTGTCTCCAAACTAACCCAGATCTGTACTCTCTGTGATTAATGTCAGAGCCAACCTGAGTGGTGATATAGCCTCTCATCAGATAAGTCGATTGGGTTGGCACGGTTACGTGATTGAAACTCGATTAGATTGTTAGCATGGTAAGTGCAGTAATCATCTGTGTGGAGGAGAAGGGAATATAGAGGGGGGGAAAGCCATGCAGAAAGGAGACAGCATTGACAGGAGACAGCATCAACGGGAGCTAGTGGATATATGAGACAGGAGACAGCGTCAACAGGAGAGAGCATCAACGGGAGCTAATGGATATATGAGACAGGAGACAGCGTCAACAGGAGACAGCATCAACGGAAGCTAGTGGAAATATGAGACAGGAGAGAGCATCAACGGAAGCTAGTGGATATATGAGACAGGAGACAGCACCAACAGGAGACAGCATAAATGGAAGCTAGTGGATATATGAGACAGGAGACAGCATCAACGGAAGCTAGTGGATATGTGAGACAGGAGACAGCATCAACGGAAGCTAGTGGATATATGAGACAGGAGACAGAGAAGATGTCATGTAGCAATACGTTTTGTTCGTGAGAATTTTGGTAATCCATAGAGTTAGCTAATTGTCATGACGTTGGCCTCTTTGGGTATAGCAAGCCCCATCCCCCTCTCCCTGCCTCCCCCTTGCCTCCGCCAACTAGGTTGCTGTGGTCAGAGAGACGTCGTAAATTCCTGAGGATCTCCTCATGGACACACAGTATAGAGACAGTAAATGTTCATAGAGAGCAAAGGAATTCCTTCCACCTCACAGAACTTGAGGTAGAACAAATTTCATGTTCCGGAGAAAGTATAAAAGATCGGTGAAGAATCCAGCTACGAACTGGTCCGTTTGTCACAACTTGGGGAAGCTCATGGGAGACGGTGTGGCCACATTACCATAACGCTGTTTATATAATAGCCTCAGATATGAGGTTTACATCTAATTGTTGTATAAGATGAATGAGTGAGTATGATACTGTTTGTATAATTGTGTAATATGATTTTGGACTGTTTAATGAAGAAAAATACAATTCCCTTTTGATTTGAACCACATCAGAGGACCGCCCCTGAGCCCAGTTAGGGTCAGACATCTTGGGACAGCCCTTTTCGGCCCTTTCGAATAAAACCCCCACTCTGGTTTTCGATCAGCAGACCGAGCTTACCTCATTTATGAGATGGCTAAAGGTTGCAGACCATGTTTCTCTCAATCACGGGCGTACAAAGGTTGTAGACTATTGCATGAATCTTTTAACCACGTGGTTAAACTCTTAGACTATCGATACCGACAGAATAAGAACAAGTCTTTGATATTAATTACTCATCTGCAGCTAGGAATTCGGTATCATTGAACGCGAAGAACGACAACCGCCAAAACATCTATTCTATAACAAATGAATGAATGTCACTCTGAACTATCCACTCTAACCAAGAGAGAGAGAGAGAGGGAGAGAGACGGACAATTCTACAAAAGAAACTAACTTTTCACCAGCGATCAAGACGACACACTGAGCGTAAATATATATATTGATTGCAATTGTTCCCGAAAGAGTGAGCATTCATGTGCAAAGGATTAGCATTTTAATTGTTATAATTATCACTCTGTAGTGACATCTTAGTCGACCCCCACTTCCCCTTTAATCTAACAAACCGCCATGCCGGTTCAGCCCACTAGGGCACATTCTCCTATCATTTCTTGTAACCACATTTACCTTGTTTGTTTGTTTGTTTAGACATTTCTGTGAATTACTAAGTTATTAATAAATAAATGATTTAAGACAATTGATGTATGGATGACTCATAGTGAAGACTGGGTTTGTGCAGATAACCAACAATTTACGACGTTTGGAATGAGTCTAACGTGAGGTAAAGTAAATAATTCATTAATTCAAAGACTAATTGATCAGATAAAATATCTGAAAAGTTATTTTAGGAAATGATAACTTTGTAATCTAAATATTTTTCCTTGGTGCCCCGACTTCCTAGTAATTACGGTTACATGATTAATCAGTCTAATCGCGTAATACTAATTACAGAGAATCTTTGATAAAACTAAGTCTTCGAGTCAATGATAGTAAAGACACAACATAATATACATGGGATGAGTGGTACAGCAATGGAGAACATGGTGCTAATGATGCAAAGGCACATTTAAACTGCACCAGTAGAAACACATAGAAAGCAAGTATCTGTTGTCATGACCCTACACTGGAACCCTGACCTGAGTTGACCCTACACTGGAACCCTGACCTGAGTTGACCGTACACTGGAACCCTACCCTGGGTTGACCCTACACTGAAACCCTAACCTGAGTTGACCCTACACTGAAACCCTAACCTGAGTTGACCCTACACTGAAACCCTAACCTGAGTTGACCCTGCTCTGGAACCATGACCTGAGTTGACCCTACACTGGAACCCTGACCTGAGTTGACCCTATACTGGAACCCTACCCTGGGTTGACCCTACACTGAAACCCTAACCTGAGTTGACCCTACTCTGGAACCATGACCTGAGTTGACCCTACACTGGAACCCTGACCTGAGTTGACCCTAAACTGGAACCCTGACCTGAGTTGACCCTACACTGAAATGCTGACCTTAGTTGACCCTACACTTGAAAGCTTAGTTGAGCTCCCTGGTGGCACAGCGGTCTAAGGCACTGCATCTCTGTGCTAGAGGCATCACTACAAACCCTGGTTCAATTCCAGGCTGTATCACAACCGGCTGTGATTAGGAGTACCATAGGGCGGCACACAATTGGCCCAGCGTCGTACAGGTTAGGGTTTGGCTGGGGTAGGCCGTCATTGCAAATAAGAATATGTTCTCAACTGCCTTGCCTAGTTAAATAAAGGTTAAATAAAATACAAACTCCATCTTGAAAAAGATGGCAGAAAAAAAGATATATATCATTTTTTAAATAGCAATTACAGCATTGAGTCTTCTTGGTTTGAGGCTACAAACTTGGCACACCTGTATTTGGGGAGTTTCTCCCATTCTTCTCTGCAGATCCTCTCAAGCTCTGTCAGGTTGGATGGGGAGCATTGCTGCACAGCTATTTTCAGGTATCTCCAGTGATGTTCGATCGGGTTCAAGTCCGCCTGGGCCACCCCAGGCACTCTGGGCCACTCAAGGACATTCACAGACTTGTCCCGAAGCCACTCCTACGTTGTCTTGGCTGTGTGTTTAGGGTCGTTATCCTGTTGGAAGGTGAACCTTCACTCCAGTCCAATGTCCTGAGTGCTCTGGAGTAGGTTTTTGTCAAGGATCTCTCTGTACTTTGCCCCATTCATCTTTGTCTCAATCCTGATTAGTCTTCCAGTCCCTGCCACTGAAAAACATCCCCACAGCATAATTCTGCCACCACCATGCTTCACTGTAGGGATGGTGCCAGGTTTCCTCCAGACGTGACGCTTGGCAGTCAGGCCAAAGAGTTCAATCTTGGTTTCATCAGAGAAGAGAATTTTGTTTCTCATGGTCTGAGAGTTTTTAGGTGCCTTTTGGCAAACTCAAAGCGGGCTGTCATGTGCCTTTTACTGAGGAGCGGCTTCTGTCTGGCCACTCTACCATAAAGGCCTGATTTGTGGAGTACTGCAGAGATGGTTGTCCTTCTTGAATGTTCTCCCATCTCCACAGAGGAACTCTAGAGCTCTGTCAGAAAGACCATTGGGTTCTTGCTCACCTCCTTGACCAAGGCTCTTCTCCCCCCGATTGCTCAGTTTGGCTGGGGAGGCCAGCGCTAGGAAGAGTCTTCGTTGTTCGAAACGCCTTCCATTTAAGAATGATGGAGGCCACTGTGTTCTTGGGGACCTTCAATGCTGCAGAAATGTTTTGGTAACCTTCCCCAGATCTGTGCCTCGACACAATCCTGTCTCGAAGCTCTACGGACAATTCCTTCGATCTCATGGCTTGGTTTTTGCTCTGAAACGCACTGTCAACTGTGGAACCTTACATAGACAGGTGTGTGCCTTTCCAAATCATGTCCAATCAATAAAATTTACCACAGGTGGACTCCAATCAAGTTGTAGAAACATCTCAAGGATGATCAATGGAAACAGGATGCACCTGAGCTCAATTTCAAAGTCTCATAGCAAAGGGTCTGAATAATTACGTACGTAAATAAGGTTTTTCTTTAGAGTTTTAGATGTATTTTTGTTGTCATTATGGGGTATTGCGTGTAGATTGCTGAGGAATAGTTTTTATTTAATCCATTTTTAGAATCAGGCTGTAACCTAACAAAATGTGGAATAAGTCAAGGGGTCTGAATAATTTCTGAAGATACTGGATGTCATTGAGAATTTGTTTTATTTCATAACACAATTTTTGGGGTCAGTGAGTGGAAACTAAGGTTACAGTTCCAATGTCTAATTTTAATTTTATTTAACCTTTATTTAACTAGGCAAGTCAGTTTAAGAACAAATTCTTATTTACAATGACGGAAGGTAGTTTTTCAAGTCAGAAGGACCCCTGCCTTTGTGGGGATAACCCCAGAAACAATTGTCAAGTAAAACATATATGCTAATGATTCTGCAATAAGCGGTGCAGAAAGCGAAAAAGGGATCAAGTGAGCAGTGGATTTTTAAAACATTGTTCTTCAATAAGGCAGTTAGTACTTCAGTGAAAATTAGGAATGTGTATCTGGGAATGTATCGATCTCTGTAATCCGGCCCGAGGTAAGTAAAGGACTCCAGCTACTGGAATAGAAGAGAAAGTAGGTGGGCGTGGATTCCCCAGTAGCGTGTGTAGGTTCACTACTGGTTTACTAAGAGTAGCCCACTTCAGCTCTGTAGTCCTCTACAAGCAAACAGTTGCTACATTGAATGACCAGACGGTCCACGTTGTCCCGAAAGGGAGCAAAAATAAACACCGCTCTTGCAGCATTGAAAACGTTTGTTGGTGACCTCCATTTTGAAACGACTAGTTGGCTAGCTGGGCTAGCTGGGTAATCTTGGCTAGTTGTGTTAGCTGGGCTAGCTGGGTAATCTGGGCTAGTTGTGTTAGCTGGGCTAGTTGAGTAATCTGGGCTAGTTGTGTTAGCTGGGCTAGCTGGGTAATCTTGGCTAGTTGTGTTAACTGGGCTAGCTGGGTAATCTGGGCTATCTGGGTAATCTGGGCTAGTTGTGTTAGCTGGACTAGCTGGGTAATCTGGGCTAGTTGTGTTAGCTGGACTAGCTGGGTAATCTGGGCTAGTTGTGTTAGCTTGACTAGCTGGGTAATCTGGGCTAGTTGTGTTAGCTGGGCTAATTGTGTTAGCTGGACTAGCTGGCTAATCTGGGCTAGTTGTGTTAGCTGGGCTAGCTGGGTAATCTGGGCTAGTTGTGTTAGCTGGGCTAGCTGGGTAATCTGGGCTAGTTGTGTTAACTGGGCTAGCTGGGTAATCTGGGCTAGTTGTGTTAGCTGGGTTTCTGTGTCTCTCTTCTTGACAGGAATTTTAAAAATGTTTTCTTTGAGGTACAGTGGGTTCGCACCCCACCTCCCGAAACAAGCAAAGCCAGTGAAATGACAAACAGACAAGCAACACACACCCGAGTCACATACCAGTACGGCAAACAGAGAGAAGTGGAGGACTTGCTCACTGTATGAATCCTGGTTGCACATACGCTACATGAGCAGGAGATGACCAACTCACAATTTGGTGCCGTAGAAACAAACAGCAAATTGTGCGACAGACATGTATCAGGAGCATTCGCTTACCAACGATTAGCGTGAACAAGCAGCTCACAATGTGATTAGAGGTTAGGGTTCATGAGGATGAGGCATAACCTGCTGTGGTAATAAGGGGGTGGGGTTTTGTTTCAGAGATTTGACTACCTTCCTGAAGGCCGCTGGATTCCCACCGTTCTCAGATACACAGTTCAAGAAGTATGTTTTTTTTCTTCATTTCTAACCAGAGATAGACATCTGTTTCTCAAGTGTCTGAAGGACTGCCAGTCAGACTTGCTTTATCCCAAGTTACAATTGTCTCCTGAAGTTCCTCTGATAGTTCATGCGTGAACTATGGATTAGCTCTCTCCTTTAAATCTTAGTTTCTTGAACGAAGCATGCTTATCTGCAATAGAGTTAAACAATGAAGTAAAACAATTTAGGGCCTGATTCGATTCAGAGATATCTAACTCAACCCCCCCCCCCCCCCCCCATTCACACAATCCAAGATCAGACAAGAATTGTTGCTCATTAAAATTCCTAAAATGTGTCTTTGTAGTAATGTGAGGGCGAGATTTAGGTAGTTTTTCATCTCTTCGTCAGGCAGCGACACAATGGTCACTGAACAGATTAGCTATATTTCCATTGGCTTTATACTTATGAGAGGTGTTTGTCAAAATAATCTTGAGTCAATTTTTCAGGGTGTTTAAAGTTGGGGCGAGTTTAGTTCCGTTTACAGCTGAGTTAGATTGAGTTCAATGCAGATATCTTTCAGCCTATCAGAAGCTGGCATTAAACAATCCAGATTATGATCAGCCAAAATGAATAATTCAGATTTGGCATCGTAGATAGCAAGTCATACAATTGGCTAAGAGCACATGTTGAGGCGGAGGGAGGGTGATACATTCCCACTAGCGTAAATTGGGCGTTAACACCAAGGCCCACATTTAGGACAAGACATTCAAATTGCTTAGCGACTGAGGTTGAGATACAGAAACATTCCTATGCAACTATCTGTCACGTTCTGACCTTAGTTCCTTTGTTATGTCTTTGTTTTAGTATGGTCGGGGCTTTGTTTTAGTATGGTCGGGGCTTTGTTTTAGTATGGTCGGGGCTTTGTTTTAGTATGGTCAGGGCTTTGTTTTAGTATGGTCGGGGCTTTGTTTTAGTATGGTCGGGGCTTTGTTTTAGTATGGTCGGGGCTTTGTTTTAGTATGGTCGGGGCTTTGTTTTAGTATGGTCGGGGCTTTGTTTTAGTATGGTCGGGGCTTTGTTTTAGTGTGGTCGGGGCTTTGTTTTAGTATGGTCGGGGCTTTGTTTTAGTATGGTCGGGGCTTTGTTTTAGTATGGTCTGGGCTTTGTTTTAGTATGGTCGGGGCTTTGTTTTAGTATGGTCGGGGCTTTGTTTTAGTGTGGTCGGGGCTTTGTTTTAGTGTGGTCGGGGCTTTGTTTTAGTGTGGTCGGGGCTTTGTTTTAGTGTGGTCGGGGCTTTGTTTTAGTGTGGTCGGGGCTTTGTTTTAGTGTGGTCGGGGCTTTGTTTTAGTATGGTCGGGGCTTTGTTTTAGTATGGTCGGGGCTTTGTTTTAGTGTGGTCGGGGCTTTGTTTTAGTGTGGTCGGGGCTTTGTTTTAGTATGGTCGGGGCTTTGTTTTAGTATGGTCGGGGCTTTGTTTTAGTGTGGTCGGGGCTTTGTTTTAGTATGGTCGGGGCTTTGTTTTAGTATGGTCGGGGCTTTGTTTTAGTATGGTCGGGGCTTTGTTTTAGTATGGTCGGGGCTTTGTTTTAGTGTGGTCGGGGCTTTGTTTTAGTATGGTCGGGGCTTTGTTTTAGTATGGTCGGGGCTTTGTTTTAGTATGGTCGGGGCTTTGTTTTAGTATGGTCGGGGCTTTGTTTTAGTATGGTCGGGGCTTTGTTTTAGTATGGTCGGGGCTTTGTTTTAGTGTGGTCGGGGCTTTGTTTTAGTATGGTCGGGGCTTTGTTTTAGTATGGTCGGGGCTTTGTTTTAGTATGGTCGGGGCTTTGTTTTAGTGTGGTCGGGGCTTTGTTTTAGTATGGTCGGGGCTTTGTTTTAGTGTGGTCGGGGCTTTGTTTTAGTGTGGTCGGGGCTTTGTTTTAGTATGGTCGGGGCTTTGTTTTAGTATGGTCGGGCGTGAGTTGGGTGGGTTGTCTTCTTCTTCCACCGACAGCGACCGTTACACGATCGCATCACCTCTGCCAACTCAGAGATACATCTGAGTCTGGAACATAATTATTTAACCAAGTATCAGATATTACCAGAACGACCACGCTGGTTTGAGATACTATAGGGCTGGCACAAATTGGTATAGATATAAGTTACATAGAACTGCTTCATTGGGTTGTTTCCCTGACTCCTGGATGGTCTCGAAAAGATGTTTTGAAATTGGATTTAAGCTTTTCCTGATTTCACTCGCATGACATCATTGGATCCGATATGAACCACGAGTCGTTTTGTGTCCGGGTGTTGATGGTTGGGAACAGTTTGTGTAAATGGATCAAGCGTGCCCCCCCCCCCCCCCCCCGGGGAATCAAAGAGTCCTTGCATCTGGGACGGCAACATTGTGGATTTTCTTTCTTTTTCCGGCTTCAGACCAATGCCTACTCCTCAACATAAAATGTTTTTAATTAGCATCCTAATCCACCCAAGAGGCATTGCATGCTAGAAATATTTTTGGCCTTTAACTCAGAGAACAGGGTAGCCACGCACAGATCCAGATAATTTCATCAGTCATGTAGATGGGCACATCTCTAAATGAATATATTTTTGATTTGTTTCAAATGGTACATAAAGTATGGTGCATTCCTACTCATGTTCATTAAATTATTATTAACACTAATAGAATCAGGCATGACCTATATGACCTATTTGACCTATATGACCTATTTGACCTATAGGACCTATTTGACATATATGACCTATTTGACCTATATGACCTATATGACCTATATGATCTATATGACCTATATGACCTATATGACCTATTTGACCTATATGACCTATTTGACCTATATGACCTATATGACCTATATGACCTATATGATCTATATGACCTATATGACCTATATGACCTATATGACCTATATGATCTATATGACCTATATGACCTATATGACCTATATGACCTATATGACCTATATGACCTATTTGACCTATATGACCTATTTGACCTATATGACCTATTTGACCTATATGACCTATATGACCTATATGACCTATATGATCTATATGACCTATATGACCTATATGACCTATATGATCTATATGACCTATATGACCTATATGACCTATATGACCTATATGATCTATATGACCTATATGACCTATATGACCTATATGACCTATATGACCTATATGACCTATATGATCTATATGACCTATATGACCTATATGACCTATATGACCTATATGACCTATATGATCTATATGACCTATATGACCTATATGATCTATATGAGCTAATAATAATATAATCCTCTGATTACTGTCACTATCAACCACTGAAAAGAGGGGTGTACTGTCACTATCAACCACTGAAAAGAGGGGTGTACTGTCACTATCAACCACTGAAAAGAGGGGTGTACTGTCACTATCAACCACTGAAAAGAGGGGTGTACTGTCACTATCAACCACTGAAAAGAGGGGTGTACTGTCACTATCAACCACTGAAAAGAGGGGTGTACTGTCACTATCAACTACTGAAAAGAGGGGTGTACTGTCACTATCAACCACTGAAAAGAGGGGTGTACTGTCACTGTCAACTACTGAAAAGAGGGGTGTACTGTCACTATCAACCACTGAAAAGAGGGGTGTACTGTCACTATCAACCACTGAAAAGAGAGGTGTACTGTCACTGTCAACTACTGAAAAGAGGGGTGTACTGTCACTGTCAACCACTGAAAAGAGGGGTGTACTGTCACTGTCAACCACTGAAAAGAGGGGTGTACTGTCACTATCAACCACTGAAAAGAGGGGTGTACTGTCACTATCAACCACTGAAAAGAGGGGTGTACTGTCACTGTCAACCACTGAAAAGAGGGGTGTACTGTCACTATCAACCACTGAAAAGAGGGGTGTACTGTCACTATCAACCACTGAAAAGAGGGGTGTACTGTCACTGTCAACCACTGAAAAGAGGGGTGTACTGTCACTGTCAACTACTGAAAAGAGGGGTGTACTGTCACTATCAACCACTGAAAAGAGGGGTGTACTGTCACTATCAACCACTGAAAAGAGGGGTGTACTGTCACTATCAACCACTGAAAAGAGGGGTGTACTGTCACTATCAACCACTGAAAAGAGGGGTGTACTGTCACTATCAACCACTGAAAAGAGGGGTGTACTGTCACTATCAACCACTGAAAAGAGGGGTGTACTGTCACTGTCAACTACTGAAAAGAGGGGTGTACTGTCACTGTCAACTACTGAAAAGAGGGGTGTACTGTCACTGTCAACTACTGAAAAGAGGGGTGTACTGTCACTATCAACCACTGAAAAGAGGGGTGTACTGTCACTATCAACCACTGAAAAGAGGGGTGTACTGTCACTATCAACCACTGAAAAGAGGGGTGTACTGTCACTATCAACCACTGAAAAGAGGGGTGTACTGTCACTATCAACCACTGAAAAGAGGGGTGTACTGTCACTATCAACCACTGAAAAGAGGGGTGTACTGTCACTATCAACCACTGAAAAGAGGGGTGTACTGTCACTATCAACTACTGAAAAGAGGGGTGTACTGTCACTATCAACCACTGAAAAGAGGGGTGTACTGTCACTATCAACCACTGAAAAGAGGGGTGTACTGTCACTGTCAACTACTGAAAAGAGGGGTGTACTGTCACTATCAACCACTGAAAAGAGGGGTGTACTGTCACTATCAACCACTGAAAAGAGAGGTGTACTGTCACTGTCAACTACTGAAAAGAGGGGTGTACTGTCACTGTCAACCACTGAAAAGAGGGGTGTACTGTCACTGTCAACTACTGAAAAGAGGGGTGTACTGTCACTATCAACCACTGAAAAGAGGGGTGTACTGTCACTGTCAACCACTGAAAAGAGGGGTGTACTGTCACTATCAACCACTGAAAAGAGGGGTGTACTGTCACTATCAACCACTGAAAAGAGGGGTGTACTGTCACTGTCAACCACTGAAAAGAGGGGTGTACTGTCACTATCAACCACTGAAAAGAGGGGTGTACTGTCACTATCAACCACTGAAAAGAGGGGTGTACTGTCACTGTCAACCACTGAAAAGAGGGGTGTACTGTCACTGTCAACTACTGAAAAGAGGGGTGTACTGTCACTATCAACCACTGAAAAGAGGGGTGTACTGTCACTATCAACCACTGAAAAGAGGGGTGTACTGTCACTATCAACCACTGAAAAGAGGGGTGTACTGTCACTATCAACCACTGAAAAGAGGGGTGTACTGTCACTATCAACCACTGAAAAGAGGGGTGTACTGTCACTATCAACCACTGAAAAGAGGGGTGTACTGTCACTGTCAACTACTGAAAAGAGGGGTGTACTGTCACTGTCAACTACTGAAAAGAGGGGTGTACTGTCACTGTCAACTACTGAAAAGAGGGGTGTACTGTCACTGTCAACTACTGAAAAGAGGGGTGTACTGTCACTATCAACCACTGAAAAGAGGGGTGTACTGTCACTATCAACTACTGAAAAGAGGGGTGTACTGTCACTGTCAACCACTGAAAAGAGGGGTGTACTGTCACTATCAACCACTGAAAAGAGGGGTGTACTGTCACTGTCAACTACTGAAAAGAGGGGTGTACTGTCACTGTCAACTACTGAAAAGAGGGGTGTACTGTCACTATCAACCACTGAAAAGAGGGGTGTACTGTCACTGTCAACTACTGAAAAGAGGGGTGTACTGTCACTGTCAACCACTGAAAAGAGGGGTGTACTGTCACTATCAACCACTGAAAAGAGGGGTGTACTGTCACTGTCAACTACTGAAAAGAGGGGTGTACTGTCACTATCAACTACTGAAAAGAGGGGTGTACTGTCACTATCAACCACTGAAAAGAGGGGTGTACTGTCACTGTCAACTACTGAAAAGAGGGGTGTACTGTCACTGTCAACCACTGAAAAGAGGGGTGTACTGTCACTGTCAACTACTGAAAAGAGGGGTGTACTGTCACTATCAACCACTGAAAGAGGGGTGTACTGTCACTATCAACTACTGAAAAGAGGGGTGTACTGTCACTGTCAACCACTGAAAAGAGGGGTGTACTGTCACTATCAACCACTGAAAAGAGGGGTGTACTGTCACTGTCAACTACTGAAAAGAGGGGTGTACTGTCACTGTCAACTACTGAAAAGAGGGGTGTACTGTCACTATCAACCACTGAAAAGAGGGGTGTACTGTCACTGTCAACTACTGAAAAGAGGGGTGTACTTTCACTGTCAACCACTGAAAAGAGGGGTGTACTGTCACTATCAACCACTGAAAAGAGGGGTGTACTGTCACTGTCAACTACTGAAAAGAGGGGTGTACTGTCACTATCAACTACTGAAAAGAGGGGTGTACTGTCACTATCAACCACTGAAAAGAGGGGTGTACTGTCACTGTCAACTACTGAAAAGAGGGGTGTACTGTCACTGTCAACCACTGAAAAGAGGGGTGTACTGTCACTATCAACCACTGAAAAGAGGGGTGTACTGTCACTGTCAACTACTGAAAAGAGGGGTGTACTGTCACTATCAACTACTGAAAAGAGGGGTGTACTGTCACTATCAACCACTGAAAAGAGGGGTGTACTGTCACTATCAACCACTGAAAAGAGGGGTGTACTGTCACTATCAACCACTGAAAAGAGGGGTGTACTGTCACTATCAACCACTGAAAAGAGGGGTGTACTATCACTATCAACCACTGAAAAGAGGGGTGTACTATCACTATCAACCACTGAAAAGAGGGGTGTACTGTCACTGTCAACCACTGAAAAGAGGGGTGTACTGTCACTATCAACCACTGAAAAGAGGGGTGTACTATCACTATCAACCACTGAAAAGAGGAGTGTACTGTCACTATCAACCACTGAAAAGAGGAGTGTACTGTCACTATCAACCACTGAAAAGAGGAGTGTACTGTCACTATCAACCACTGAAAAGAGAGGTGTACTGTCACTGTCAACTACTGAAAAGAGGGGTGTACTGTTTATTTATTTATTTATTTTATTTTACCTTTATTTAACCAGGTAGGCAAGTTGAGAACAAGTTCTCATTTACAATTGCGACCTGGCCAAGATAAAGCAAAGCAGTTCGACAGATAAAACGACACAGAGTTACACATGGAGTAAAAACAAACATACAGTCAATAATGCAGTATAAACAAGTCTATATACAATGTGAGCAAATGAGGTGAGAAGGGAGGTAAAGGCAAAAAGGCCAAGATGGCAAAGTAAATACAATATAGCAAGTAAAATACTGGAATGGTAGTTTTGCAATGGAAGAATGTGCAAAGTAGAAATAAAAAAATAATGGGGTGCAAAGGAGCAAAATAAATAAATAAATTAAAATTAAATACAGTTGGGAAAGAGGTAGTTGTTTGGGCTAAATTATAGGTGGGCTATGTACAGGTGCAGTAATCTGTGAGCTGCTCTGACAGTTGGTGCTTAAAGCTAGTGAGGGAGATAAGTGTTTCCAGTTTCAGAGATTTTTGTAGTTCGTTCCAGTCATTGGCAGCAGAGAACTGGAAGGAGAGGCGGCCAAAGAAAGAATTGGTTTTGGGGGGTGACTAGAGAGATATACCTGCTGGAGCGTGTGCTACAGGTGGGAGATGCTATGGTGACCAGCGAGCTGAGATAAGGGGGGACTTTACCTAGCAGGGTCTTGTAGATGACATGGAGCCAGTGGGTTTGGCGACGAGTATGAAGCGAGGGCCAGCCAACGAGAGCGTACAGGTCGCAATGGTGGGTAGTATATGGGGCTTTGGTGATAAAACGGATTGCACTGTGATAGACTGCATCCAATTTGTTGAGTAGGGTATTGGAGGCTATTTTGTAAATGACATCGCCAAAGTCGAGGATTGGTAGGATGGTCAGTTTTACAAGGGTATGTTTGGCAGCATGAGTGAAGGATGCTTTGTTGCGAAATAGGAAGCCAATTCTAGATTTAACTTTGGATTGGAGATGTTTGATATGGGTCTGGAAGGAGAGTTTACAATCTAACCAGACACCTAAGTATTTGTAGTTGTCCACGTATTCTAAGTCAGAGCCGTCCAGAGTAGTGATGTTGGATAGGCGGGTAGGTGCAGGCAGCGATCGGTTGAAGAGCATGCATTTAGTTTTACTTGCATTCAAGAGCAATTGGAGGCCACGGAAGGAGAGTTGTATGGCATTGAAGCTTGCCTGGAGGGTTGTTAACACAGTGTCCAGAGAAGGGCCGGAAGTATACAGAATGGTGTCGTCTGCGTAGAGGTGGATCAGGGACTCACCAGCAGCAAGAGCGACCTCATTGATGTATACAGAGAAGAGAGTCGGTCCAAGAATTGAACCCTGTGGCACCCCCATAGAGACTGCCAGAGGTCCGGACAGCAGACCCTCCGATTTGACACACTGAACTCTATCAGAGAAGTAGTTGGTGAACCAGGCGAGGCAATCATTTGAGAAACCAAGGCTGTCGAGTCTGCCGATGAGGATATGGTGATTGACAGAGTCGAAAGCCTTGGCCAGATCAATGAATACGGCTGCACAGTAATGTTTCTTATCGATGGCGGTTAAGATATCGTTTAGGACCTTGAGCGTGGCTGAGGTGCACCCATGACCAGCTCTGAAACCAGATTGCATAGCAGAGAAGGTATGGTGAGATTCGAAATGGTCGGTAATCTGTTTGTTGACTTGGCTTTCGAAGACCTTAGAAAGGCACGGTAGGATAGATATAGGTCTGTAGCAGTTTGGGTCAAGAGTGTCCCCCCCTTTGAAGAGGGGGATGACCGCAGCTGCTTTCCAATCTTTGGGAATCTCAGACGACACGAAAGAGAGGTTGAACAGGCTAGTAATAGGGGTGGCAACAATTTCGGCAGATAATTTTAGAAAGAAAGGGTCCAGATTGTCTAGCCCGGCTGATTTGTAGGGGTCCAGATTTTGCAGCTCTTTCAGAACATCAGCTGAATGGATTTGGGAGAAGGAGAAATGGGGAAGGCTTGGGCGAGTTGCTGTTGGGGGTGCAGTGCTGTTGTCCGGGGTAGGAGTAGCCAGGTGGAAAGCATGGCCAGCCGTAGAAAAATGCTTATTGAAATTCTCAATTATGGTGGATTTATCAGTGGTAAATGTCACTATCAACCACTGAAAAGAGGGGTGTACTATCACTATCAACCACTGAAAAGAGGGGTGTACTGTCACTATCAACCACTGAAAAGAGGGGTGTACTGTCACTATCAACCACTGAAAAGAGGGGTGTACTATCACTATCAACCACTGAAAAGAGGGGTGTACTGTCACTATCAACCACTGAAAAGAGGGGTGTACTGTCACTATCAACCACTGAAAAGAGGGGTGTACTGTCACTGTCAACTACTGAAAAGAGGGGTGTACTGTCACTATCAACCACTGAAAAGAGGGGTGTACTATCACTATCAACCACTGAAAAGAGGGGTGTACTGTCACTATCAACCACTGAAAAGAGGGGTGTACTGTCACTGTCAACTACTGAAAAGAGGGGTGTACTGTCACTATCAACCACTGAAAAGAGGGGTGTACTGTCACTATCAACCACTGAAAAGAGGGGTGTACTGTCACTGTCAACCACTGAAAAGAGGGGTGTACTATCACTATCAACCACTGAAAAGAGGGGTGTACTGTCACTATCAACCACTGAAAAGAGGGGTGTACTGTCACTATCAACCACTGAAAAGAGGGGTGTACTGTCACTATCAACCACTGAAAAGAGGGGTGTACTGTCACTATCAACCACTGAAAAGAGGGGTGTACTATCACTATCAACTACTGAAAAGAGGGGTGTACTGTCACTATCAACCACTGAAAAGAGGGGTGTACTATCACTATCAACCACTGAAAAGAGGGGTGTACTGTCACTATCAACCACTGAAAAGAGGGGTGTACTGTCACTGTCAACTACTGAAAAGAGGGGTGTACTGTCACTGTCAACTACTGAAAAGAGGGGTGTACTGTCACTGTCAACTACTGAAAAGAGGGGTGTACTGTCACTGTCAACTACTGAAAAGAGGGGTGTACTATCACTATCAACCACTGAAAAGAGGGGTGTACTGTCACTATCAACCACTGAAAAGAGGGGTGTACTGTCACTATCAACCACTGAAAAGAGGGGTGTACTGTCACTATCAACCACTGAAAAGAGGGGTGTACTGTCACTGTCAACTACTGAAAAGAGGGGTGTACTGTCACTATCAACCACTGAAAAGAGGGGTGTACTGTCACTGTCAACTACTGAAAAGAGGGGTGTACTATCACTATCAACCACTGAAAAGAGGGGTGTACTATCACTATCAACCACTGAAAAGAGGGGTGTACTATCACTATCAACCACTGAAAAGAGGGGTGTACTATCACTATCAACCACTGAAAAGAGGGGTGTACTGTCACTATCAACCACTGAAAAGAGGGGTGTACTATCACTATCAACCACTGAAAAGAGGAGTGTACTGTCACTATCAACCACTGAAAAGAGGAGTGTACTGTCACTATCAACCACTGAAAAGAGAGGTGTACTGTCACTGTCAACTACTGAAAAGAGGGGTGTACTGTCACTATCAACCACTGAAAAGAGGGGTGTACTGTCACTATCAACCACTGAAAAGAGGGGTGTACTGTCACTGTCAACCACTGAAAAGAGGGGTGTACTGTCACTATCAACCACTGAAAAGAGAGGTGTACTGTCACTATCAACTACTGAAAAGAGGAGTGTACTGTCACTATCAACCACTGAAAAGAGGAGTGTACTGTCACTGTCAACTACTGAAAAGAGGAGTGTACTGTCACTATCAACCACTGAAAAGAGGGGTGTACTGTCACTATCAACCACTGAAAAGAGGGGTGTACTGTCACTGTCAACCACTGAAAAGAGGGGTGTACTGTCACTGTCAACTACTGAAAAGAGGGGTGTACTGTCACTATCAACCACTGAAAAGAGGGGTGTACTGTCACTATCAACCACTGAAAAGAGGGGTGTACTGTCACTATCAACCACTGAAAAGAGGGGTGTACTGTCACTATCAACCACTGAAAAGAGGGGTGTACTGTCACTATCAACCACTGAAAAGAGGGGTGTACTATCACTATCAACCACTGAAAAGAGGGGTGTACTATCACTATCAACCACTGAAAAGAGGGGTGTACTGTCACTATCAACCACTGAAAAGAGGGGTGTACTGTCACTGTCAACTACTGAAAAGAGGGGTGCACTGTCACTGTCAACCACTGAAAAGAGGGGTGTACTGTCACTGTCAACTACTGAAAAGAGGGGTGTACTGTCACTATCAACCACTGAAAAGAGGGGTGTACTGTCACTGTCAACTACTGAAAAGAGGGGTGTACTGTCACTATCAACCACTGAAAAGAGGGGTGTACTATCACTATCAACCACTGAAAAGAGGAGTGTACTGTCACTATCAACCACTGAAAAGAGAGGTGTACTGTCACTATCAACCACTGAAAAGAGGGGTGTACTGTCACTGTCAACCACTGAAAAGAGGAGTGTACTGTCACTATCAACCACTGAAAAGAGGAGTGTACTGTCACTGTCAACCACTGAAAAGAGGGGTGTACTGTCACTATCAACCACTGAAAAGAGGGGTGTACTGTCACTGTCAACTACTGAAAAGAGGGGTGTACTGTCACTATCAACCACTGAAAAGAGGGGTGTACTATCACTATCAACCACTGAAAAGAGGAGTGTACTGTCACTATCAACCACTGAAAAGAGGAGTGTACTGTCACTATCAACCACTGAAAAGAGGGGTGTACTGTCACTATCAACCACTGAAAAGAGGAGTGTACTGTCACTGTCAACCACTGAAAAGAGGGGTGTACCGTCATTGTCAACCATTGCATGAGAGACAGTTAGCTGTAGGCTCGGCACAAATTATATGTTCTGTGGAGCTGAGTGGAAAATGGTCCAGGATAAAAGGACAATTTCCTGAGGGGCCAACATGTCTATCTCCGTTACAGTATCCAGAGGACTGACTTTTATGACAGAATAATGCTATAGAATCCATGTTTGTGAAACTAAACTCAGCAAACAAAGAAACCTCCTCTCACTGTCAACTGTTTATTTTCAGCAAACTTAACATGTGTAAATATTTGTGTGATATTTGTGTAAATATTTGTGTGAATATACCAAGATTCAACAACTGAGACATAAACTGAACAAGTTACACATGTGACTAACAGAAATGGAATAATGTGTCCCTGAACAAAGGAAGGGGGGGGGTTCAAATCAAAAGTAAGTCCGTATCTGGTGTGGCCACCAGCTGCATTAAGTACTGCAGTAAATCTCCTCCTCGTGGACTTCACCAGATTTGCCAGTTGTGAGATGTTATCCCACTCTTCCACCAAGGCACCTGCAAGTTTCTGGGGGGAATGGCCCTAGCCCTCAACCTCCGATCCAACAGGACCCAGACGTGCTCAATGGGATTGAGATCTGGGCTCTTCGCTGGCCATGGCAGAAGACTGCCATTCCTGTCTTGCAAAAAATCACGCACAGAACGAGCAGTATGGCTGGTGGCATTGTCATGCCAGGATGAGCCTGCAGGAAGGCTACACATGAGGGAGGAGGATGTCTTCCCTGTAACGCACAGCATTGAGATTGCCTGCAATGACAACAAGCTCAGTCCGATGATGCTGTGACACACCGCCCCAGACCATGACAGGCCCTCCACCTCCAAATTGATCCTGCTCCAGAGTACAGGCCTCGGTGTAACGCTCAATCCTTCGACGACAAACACGAATCCGACCATCACCCCTGGTGAGACAAAACCACGACTCGTCAGTGAAGAGCACTTTTTGCCAGTCCTGTCTGGTCCAGCAATGGGGGGTTTGTGCCCATAGGCGACGTTGTTGCCGGTGATGTCTGGTGAGGAACTACCTTACAACAGGCCTACAAGCCCTCAGTCCAGCCTTTCTCAGCCTATTGCGGACAGCCTGAACACTAATGGAGGAATTGTGCGTTCCTGGTGTAACTCGGGTAGTTGTTGTTGCCATTTTGTACCTATCCCACAGGTGTGATGTTCAGATGTACCGATCCCATGCAGGTTTTGTTACAGACGATCAGCTGACTGTCCTTTCTCGCTGTAGCGCTGTCTTATGCATTTCACAGTACGGACATTGCAATTTATTGCCCTGGCCAAATCTGCAGTCCTCATGCCTCCTTGCAGCATGCCTAAGACACGTTCACGCAGATGAGCAGGGACACTGGGCATCTTTCTTTTGATGTTTTTCAGAGTCCTTAGAAAGGTCTCTTTAGTGTCGTAAGTTTTCACAACTGTGACCTTAATTGCCTACCGTCTGTAAGCTGTTAGTGTCTAAATGACCGTTCCAGAGGTGCATGTTCATTAATTGTTTATTGAACAAGCATAGGAAACAGTCTTTAAACCCTTTACAGTGAAAAACGGGGAAGTTATGGGTTTATGGGAAAGATGTTCATTAAGGATAACTCTGATGTTATCTGTATGGATGTCTGATCTCTGAGGATAACTCTGATGTTATCTGTATGGATGTCTGATCTCTGAGGATAACTCTGATTCTATCTGTATGGATGTCTGATCTCTGAAGATAACTCTGATGTTATCTGTATGGATGTCTGATCTCTGAGGATAACTCTGATTCTATCTGTATGGATGTCAGATCTCTGAGGTTAACTCTGATGTTATCTGTATGGATGTCTGATCTCTGAGGATAACTCTGATGTTATCTGTATGGATGTCAGATCTCTGAGGTTAACTCTGATGTTATCTGTATGGATGTCTGATCTCTGAGGATAACTCTGATGTTATCTGTATGGATGTCAGATCTCTGAGGATAACTCTGATGTTATCTGTATGGATGTCTGATCTCTGTAGTTACTGTTCACTAAGGATTACTCTGATGCTGTCTAAACAAATTCTTTATTTACAATGACAGCCTACACCAGCCAAACCCGGACGATCTTGGCCAAGCCTGGATTCGAAGCAGGGTGTCTGTAGTGTCTTAGACCGCTCTGCCACTTGGGACATACCTGTATTAGGGGCTCCCGAGTGTCAGAATTAGGTCTCTTTCCACTGGAAATACAAAAAAGATCAGCTACATTTTGGCTACACTTGAATTAAATTCAAGTCCAAATTCAAGTCTCCCATTTAGAGCACTTCAAACCCAAGAGCTGGGCCCAGAAACGAGCCCTCTCAGTCAGCTGGTGTTGGACCTCACCAACCTAGCTGAGCCCAGAAACGAGCCCTCTCAGTCAGCTGGTGTTGGACCTCACCAACCTAGCTGAGCCCAGAAACGAGCCCTCTCAGTCAGCTGGTGTTGGACCTCACCAACCTAGCTGAGCCCAGAAACGAGCCCTCTCAGTCAGCTGGTGTTGGACCTCACCAACCTAGCTGAGCCCAGAAACGAGCCCTCTCAGTCAGCTGGTGTTGGACCTCACCAACCTAGCTGAGCCCAGAAACGAGCCCTCTCAGTCAGCTGGTGTTGGACCTCACCAACCTAGCTGAGCCCAGAAACGAGCCCTCTCAGTCAGCTGGTGTTGGACCTCACCAACCTAGCTGGGCCCAGAAACGAGCCCTCTCAGTCAGCTGGTGACCTCAGCAACCTAGCTGGGCCTAGAAACGAGCCCTCTCAGTCAGCTGGTGTTGGACCTCACCAACCTAGCTGAGCCCAGAAACGAGCCCTCTCAGTCAGCTGGTGTTGGACCTCACCAACCTAGCTGAGCCCAGAAACGAGCCCTCTCAGTCAGCTGGTGACCTCACCAACCTAGCTGAGCCCAGAAACGAGCCCTCTCAGTCAGCTGGTGACCTCACCAACCTAGCTGAGCCCAGAAACGAGCCCTCTCAGTCAGCTGGTGTTGGACCTCACCAACCTAGCTGAGCCCAGAAACGAGCCCTCTCAGTCAGCTGGTGTTGGACCTCACCAACCTAGCTGAGCCCAGAAACGAGCCCTCTCAGTCAGCTGGTGTTGGACCTCACCAACCTAGCTGAGCCCAGAAACGAGCCCTCTCAGTCAGCTGGTGTTGGACCTCACCAACCTAGCTGAGCCCAGAAACGAGCCCTCTCAGTCAGCTGGTGTTGGACCTCACCAACCTAGCTGGGCCCAGAAACGAGCCCTCTCAGTCAGCTGGTGTTGGACCTCACCAACCTAGCTGGGCCCAGAAACGAGCCCTCTCAGTCAGCTGGTGTTGGATCTCACCAACCTAGCTGAGCCCAGAAACGAGCCCTCTCAGTCAGCTGGTGTTGGACCTCACCAACCTAGCTGGGCCCAGAAACGAGCCCTCTCAGTCAGCTGGTGTTGGACCTCACCAACCTAGCTGACACCAGCTTCAAAAGAAAACATTTAAATACAAAAATCATGAACCAATCAAATCATATTTACAACATTAGAAAAAATAAACAAAATCATCCCAAAACTAAATTGCTGTATTGCATAAATAAATATACAAATATCATATGAATTGGATGATTATCTCTTCTCTGTCAGAGACACGAAGCTCATTTCTAAAAGCTCATTTTTGCGCACATAATAATATTGTATTTGTTTAGGAAGTATTGAACATCATTTTAGTAATGCAAAATGTGACTGTGATATGTGGTTGTCTTACCTATTTCCCCTCATCACTGTGAAGCAGGCCTTTCTAATCGACCTGGCCCGGGTATGCCTGGTCGTTCTTTAAAAGTAATTTCCTCACCATCTTAAATAAGCATGCCCCTTTCAAAAAAGGACTGCAATAGCATTGAATAGCGATATGCAACTGTTCAGGGACGTCAGCAACCAATACACACAGTCAGTCAGGAAAGCCAAGGCCAGCTTTTTCAAACAGATTTTTGCATCCTGTAGCTCCAACTCCTAAAAGTTTTGGAACACTGTAAAGTCCAAGGAGAATAAGAGCACCTCATCCTAGCTGCCCACTGTACTGAGGCTAGGTTACACTGTCACCACAGATAATCGAGAATTTCAAGAAGCATTTCTCTATGGCTGCTCATGTTTCCTCCTGGCTACCCCCCAACCCCGGCCAACAGCTCTGCCCCCCCCCCCCCCCGCAGCTACTTGCCCAAGCCTCCCCAGCTTCTCCTTCACCCAAATCCAGATAGCAGATGTTCTGAAAGAGCTGCATAACCTGGACCCATACAAATCAGCTGGGCTTGACAATCTGGACCCTCTCTTTCTAAAACTATCTGCTGCCATTGCTGCAACCCCTATTACTAGCCTGTTTAACCTCCCTAAAGTTAGGAAAGCTGCCGCAGTCACCCGCAGTCATCATCTTCAAAGTGGTTGACACCCTAGACTGTTATAGACCTATATCCATCCTGCCCTGCCTTTCTAAAGTCTTTGAAAGCCATGTTAATAAACAGATCACTGACCATTTCGAATCCCACAGTACCTTCTCCGCTGTGCAATCCGGTTTCAGAGCTGGTCATGGGTGCACCTCAGCCACACTCAAGGTACTAAATGACATCATAACCGCCATCGATAAAAGACAGTACTGTGCAGCCGTCTTCATCAACCTGGCCAAGGCTTTCGACTCTGTCAATCACCGGATTCTTATCGGCTCAATAGCCGTGGTTTCTCAAATGACTGCCAACTACTTCACAGACAGAGTTTAGTGTGTCAAATCGGAGGGCCTGTTGTCCGGACCTCTGGCAGTCTCTATGGGGGTACCATAGGGTTCAATTCTCGGGCTGACTCTTTTCTTTTCTCTGTGTATATCAACGATGTCACTCTTGCTGCTGGTGATTCCCTGATCTACCCCTACACTATTCTGTATACATCTGGCCCTTCTTTGGAAACTGTGTTAACAAACCTCCAAACGAGCTTCAATGCCATACAACACTCCTCCCGTGGCCTCCAACTGCTCTTAAAAGCTAGTTAAAACAAATGCATGCTTTTCAAGCGTTCACTGCCCGCTCGACTAGCATCACTACTCTGGACGGTTCTGACCTACAGTATGTGGACAACTACAAATACCTAGGTGTCTGGCTAGACTGTAAACTCTCTTTCCAGACTCATATCAAACATCTCCAATCCAAAATCAAATCTAGAATCGGCTTCCTATTTCGCAACAGAGCCTCCTTCACTCACGCCGCCAAACTTACCCTCGTAAAACTGACCGATCCTCGACTTCGGCGATGTCATTTACAAAATAGCTTCCAATACTCTACTCAGCAAACTGGATGCAGTTTATCACAGTGCCATCTGTTTTGTCACCAAAGCCCCTTATATCACCCACCACTGTGACCTGTATGCTCTAGTCAGCTGGCCCTCGCTACATATTCGTTGCCACTAGCTCCAGGTCATCTATAAATCTTTGCTAGGTAAAGCTCCGCCTTACCTCAGCTCATTTGTCACGATAACAACACTCACCCGTAGCACGTGCTCCAGCAGTCATGATTCATCACTCCAGAGAACGGATTTCCACTGCCCAGAGTCCATAGCGGCGATCTTTACATCACTCCAGCCGACGCTTGGCATTGCACATGGTGATCTTAAGCTTGTGTGCAGCTGCTCGGCCATGGAAACCCATTTCATGAAGCTCCCTACGAACAATTATTGTGCTGATGTTGCTACAAGAGGCAGTTTGGAACTTGGTAGTGAGTGTTGCTATGTGCTTCAGGACTCGGCGGTCCCGTTCTGTGAGCTTGTGTGGCCTACTACTACTAAGCCTTGTTGCTCCTAGACGTTTCCACTTCACAATAACAACACTTACAGTTAACTGGGCAGGTCTAGCAGAGCAGAAATTTGACCAACTTACTTGTTGGAAAGGTGGAATCATATGACAGTGCCACATTGAATCTCACTGAGCTTTTCAGTAAGGCCATTCGACTGCCAAATGTCTATGGAGATGTGCTAAATTTATACACCAGTCAGCGATGGATGTGGATGAAAAAGCCTAAATATACTTTTGCATCTGTGTTTTGGGCTGCGTCTCAATCCACCACTTCCGCCTGAAAGCTAGAGCCAGAGTGGTGTTCGTCAGACCATGAGACAAACCCCCAAAAATGTGATCTTCTCACGAAAAACGTCTGTAGCGTCCAAACAGTTTGGGCTACACGCTAATATGACCACTACAGAAACTATTTTGACCCATCTGTGGAAAGGTAAAGACTCAATACTCGTCTGAAATCGATACAGCTGATCTGCCAACTTCTGTATGTAGCGTTAAAACGGTTTGGGATACACACCAATGTGACCAAACCCCACAAGACTAGTCTGAATGTTCCCGGGACCAGTTAAAACCACGGATGGAAATATATAAAATATATACGGAGATTAGTGTAGATAAATAAAGGGATAAATACATGTAAACATCTCTCAGATATACACACTTCAGACACTTTGTTGTTCCATGTAGTGAATCTGTTATTCTATGTGTTTCTATGGGCTATTAGCAGTAAGGACTGTCTGTTATTCAATGTGTTTCTATTGGCTAATAGCAGTAAGGACTGTCTGTTATTCAATGTGTTTCTATGGGCTATTAGCAGTAAGGACTATCTGTTATTCAATGTGTTTCTATGGGCTATTAGCAGTAAGGACTGTCTGTTATTCAATGTGTTTCTATGGGCTATTAGCAGTTAGGACTATCTGTTATTCAATGTGTTTCTATGGGCTAATAGCAGTAAGGACTATCTGTTATTCAATGTGTTTCTATTGGCTACTAGCAGTAAGGACTATCTGTTATTCAATGTGTTTCTATTGGCTAATAGCAGTAAGGACTATCTGTTATTCAATGTGTTTCTATTGGCTAATAGCAGTAAGGACTATCTGTTATTCAATGTGTTTCTATGGGCTAATAGCAGTAAGGACTATCTGTTATTCAATGTGTTTCTATTGGCTAATAGCAGTAAGGACTATCTGTTATTCAATGTGTTTCTATGGTCTAATAGCAGTAAGGACTATCTGTTATTCAATGTGTTTCTATGGGCTATTAGCAGTAAGGACTGTCTGTTATTCAATGTGTTTCTATGGGCTATTAGCAGTAAGGACTGTCTGTTATTCAATGTGTTTCTATGGGCTATTAGCAGTAAGGACTGTCTGTTATTCAATGTGTTTCTATGGGCTAATAGCAGTAAGGACTATCTGTTATTCAATGTGTTTCTATTGGCTAATAGCAGTAAGGACTATCTGTTATTCAATGTGTTTCTATGGTCTAATAGCAGTAAGGACTATCTGTTATTCAATGTGTTTCTATTGGCTAATAGCAGTAAGGACTATCTGTTATTCAATGTGTTTCTATGGGCTAATAGCAGTAAGGACTATCTGTTATTCAATGTGTTTCTATGGGCTAATAGCAGTAAGGACTATCTGTTATTCAATGTGTTTCTATGGGCTAATAGCAGTAAGGACTATCTGTTATTCAATGTGTTTCTATTGGCTAATAGCAGTAAGGACTATCTGTTATTCAATGTGTTTCTATGGGCTAATAGCAGTAAGGACTATCTGTTATTCAATGTGTTTCTATTGGCTAATAGCAGTAAGGACTATCTGTTATTCAATGTGTTTCTATTGGCTAATAGCAGTAAGGACTATCTGTTATTCAATATGTCTCTATGGGCTAATAACAGTAAGGACTAACAGTTACCCCCTCTCTAGAGGGTTAGAAGAGAACAGTTACCCCCTCTCTAGAGGGATAAAAGAGAGCAGTTACCCCCTCTCCAGAGGGTTAGAGGAGAACAGTTACCCCCTCTCTAGAGGATAAAAGAGAACAGTTACCCCCTCTCTAGAGGGTTAGAGGAGAACAGTTACCCCCTCTCTAGAGGGTTAGAGGAGAACAGTTACCCCCTCTCTAGAGGATAAAAGAGAACAGTTACCCCCTCTCTAGAGGGTTCGAGGAGAACAGTTACCCCCTCTCTAGAGGGTTCGAGGAGAACAGTTACCCCCTCTCTAGAGGGTTAAAAGAGAGCAGTTACCCCCTCTCTAGAGGGTTCGAGTAGAACAGTTACCCCCTCTCTAGAGGGTTCGAGGAGAACAGTTACCCCCTCTCTAGAGGGTTCGAGGAGAACAGTTACCCCCTCTCTAGAGGGCTAGAAGAGAACAGTTACCCCCTCTCTAGAGGGTTCGAGGAGAACAGTTACCCCCTCTCTAGAGGGCTAGAAGAGAGCAGTTACCCCCTCTCTAGAGGGTTAGAGGAGAGCAGTTACCCCCTCTCTAGAGGGTTAGAGGAGAACAGTTACCCCCTCTCTAGAGGGTTAGAGGAGAACAGTTACCCCCTCTCTAGAGGGTTAGAGGAGAACAGTTACCCCCTCTCAAGAGGGTTAGAGGAGAACAGTTACCCCCTCTCTAGAGGGTTAGAAGAGAACAGTTACCCCCTCTCTAGAGGGTTAGAGGAGAACAGTTACCCCCTCTCTAGAGGGATAAAAGAGAACAGTTACCCCCTCTCTAGAGGGATAAAAGAGAACAGTTACCCCCTCTCTAGAGGGATAAAAGAGATCAGTTACCCCCTCTCTAGAGGGTTAGAGGAGAACAGTTACCCCCTCTCTAGAGGGATAAAAGAGATCAGTTACCCCCTCTCTAGAGGGTAAAAGAGAACAGTTACCCCCTCTCTAGAGGGTTAGAGGAGAACAGTTACCCCCTCTCTAGAGGGTAAAAGAGAACAGTTACCCCCTCTCTAGAGGGATAAAAGAGAACAGTTACCCCCTCTCTAGAGGGTTAGAGGAGAACAGTTACCCCCTCTCTAGAGGGTAAAAGAGAACAGTTACCCCCTCTCTAGAGGGATAAAAGAGATCAGTTACCCCCTCTCTAGAGGGTTAGAAGAGAACAGTTACCCCCTCTTTTAACGATCATACCTTCATATTTCCTCCAAGGTTTTCCACAAGGTCTCTAAACTATATTCTTTCATTATAGACTAGATTGCCTTCTCTCCTACTTCTCCTTCTTCCCTCTTCCCCCTTCCCGTCCCTACTCTGCAGTTACTATGGTAACCAGGCCAGGAGAATGGATTCACACTAAACAGAGGGCTAACAGAGACCCTGGTATGTGTGTGTGTGTGTGTGTGTGTGTGTGCGTGTGTGCGTGTGTTTGTGTCTGTGTGTGTGTGTGTGTGTGTTTGTGTGTTTGTGTGTTTGTGTCTGTGTGCGTGTGTATTTGTGTCTGTGTATCTGTGTGTGTGTTTGTGTTTATGTCTCTTTCTTTCTCTGTGTGTGTGTGTGTGTTTGTTTGTGTTTGTCTTTCTCCGTGTGTGTGTGTGTGTGTGTAACAGAGACCCTGGGTGTGTCTGTGTGTGTGTGTGTGTGTGTGTGTGTGTGTGTGTGTGTGTCTGTGTGTGTGTGTTTGTGTGTTTGTGTCTGTGTGCGTGTGTATTTGTGTCTGTGTATCTGTGTGTGTGTTTGTGTTTATGTCTCTTTCTTTCTCTGTGTGTGTGTGTGTTTGTTTGTGTTTGTCTTTCTCCGTGTGTGTGTGTGTGTGTGTGTGTGTGTGTGTGTGTGTGTGTGTGTGTGTGTGTGTGTGTGTGTGTGTGTGTGTCTCTCGACACCACAGACTTCCTCCTTGGTTTTGGGTCAGAATAAAGAATAACAGCAACCTCTCACGGAAGTTCTTCACCTGCAAATCTGAGACTGTGTTTGTGCTTCCGTTGTGGGTGTGGCAAAGCAGCCTTTATTTACACGTTGTGGGTGTGGCAAAGCAGCCTTTATTTACACGTTGTGGGTGTGGCAAAGCAGCCTTTATTTACACGTTGTGGGTGTGGCAAAGCAGCCTTTATTTACACGTTGTGGGTGTGGCAAAGCAGCCTTTATTTACACGTTGTGGGTGTGGCAAAGCAGCCTTTATTTACACGTTGTGGGTGTGGCAAAGCAGCCTTTATTTACACGTTGTGGGCGTGGCAAAGCAGCCTTTATTTACACGTTGTGGGTGTGGCAAAGCAGCCTTTATTTACACGTTGTGGGTGTGGCAAAGCAGCCTTTATTTACACGTTGTGGGTGTGGCAAAGCAGCCTTTATTTACACGTTGTGGGCGTGGCAAAGCAGCCTTTATTTACACGTTGTGGGCGTGGCAAAGCAGCCTTTATTTACATGTGTTTACCATATATTAATATGCGTGACCATTTCTCCTGACAGTAAGAACGGCTCTGGCGTACTGCTTGAAACGGAGGTGTGAGTCACGCCGAAATATTGTCAAAAGTCAGACGAGGCACCCGCTCTTCTAAACAGAAAGTGAGGTATTTTGTAGTTCAGTGCGTCAATAGAGAGGTGTTTGAACTAGGGCTTATACAGACAGCGACAGACAACATCCTGCATTTACAGCTTCTGGTTAGCATTATACATTACATTAAGGATAAGAGTATGGTCATAACCACGTAATTACTAGGTAATTAGCAGTAACTACCGTGCAGAATTGAGCTAAGAAATAGTTCTGTCTGTTCGGGAGAGGTGAGTGAGTGAGAACAGAACGTAGCAGAGAGAGGAGAGTTTCTATAGCAACCCGCAGTCAGCCTCTCAACATCGCTGTCTGTGCTGTAGTGCGGTGAGTCTCTTGATTCTACCCATAGAACCTATAGAATCTATTCTCATTCTAATTCTAGGGTTCTACCACGTTATTCTATAGTTCCACAGTTTCCCCTGTACTTATTCTATCAGTGTTTTAATGTCAAATAAAATACTCTTAAAGAGTGTCACATGAAAACTGAATATAACAGAATCCTTTGATGTGCTGTACTGAAAGCTTTATCAGCAGAGAGCAGAGAGCAGTGAGGAGAAAGAGAGAGAGAGAGAGAGAGAGAGAGGGAGAGAGAGAGAGACAGAGAGAGAGAGAGAGAGAGAGAGAGAGAGAGAGAGAGAGAGAGAGGGGGAGAGAGGGAGAGATGCTTCCTTCTCTGGGTGTACGGGAGGACATGAAGAGTCTGTCTGGACTATACTGCCCCCTCCTGGTCAGTTGGATATTACACTCTAAGTGGACTATTGTAACGTGACACATTTTCTTCCATTTACACAACCATTGAACTAGATACTCGTAGACACTTTCACAGTATTTTGCTGAGTTGCAGTTTATACAAGGAAATAGGTCAATAGGTCAATTGAAATGAATTCATTAGGCCCTAATCTATGGATTTCACATGACGGGCAGTGGTGTAACCATGGGTGAGCCAGGCCCGACCAATCAGAATGAGTGATTTCCTGTGTATTAGTGTTATATGACAAAACTGCACATTTAAGAGTGGCCTTTTCTTGTCCCCAGCACAAGGTGCACCTGTGTAATGATCATGCTGTTTAATCAGCTTCTCGATATGCCACACCTGTCAGGTGGATGAATTATCATGGCAAAGGAGAACATTCACACTAACAGGGATGTCAACACATTTCTGCAAACGTTGTTAGATAAATAAGCGTTTTTAGATAATACCAGAGGTAATGACTAATGACAGCGATAGTGACACAGGTCATGACTAATGATATAGATAATAACAGAGATAATACAATGGGTATATGTAGGCTATAGCTGTAGGTATGCTATATGTATTTAGTTATTGATATTCTCTAAGCAATATGGCCACTTTTTTTTCTTCCCTTACTCTCCCACAGTCCAGTCTTCCCTTACCCTCCCACAGTCCAGTCATCCCTTACCCTCCCACAGTCCAGTCTTCCCTTACCCTCCCACAGTCCAGTCATCCCTTACCCTCCCACAGTCCAGTCATCCCTCACCCTCCCACAGTCCAGTCTTCCCTTACCCTCCCACAGTCCTGTCTTCCCTCACCCTCCCACAGTCCAGTCATCCCTCACCATCCCACAGTCCAGTCTTCCCTCACCCTCCCACAGTCCAGTCATCCCTTACCCTCCCACAGTCCAGTCTTCCCTTACCCTCCCACAGTCCAGTCTTCCCTTACCCTCCCACAGTCCAGTCTTCCCTTACCCTCCCACAGTCCAGTCTTCCCCCACCCTCCCACAGTCCAGTCTTCCCTTACCCTCCCACAGTCCAGCCTTCCCTCACCCTCCCACAGTCCAGTCTTCCCTAACCCTCCCACAGTCCAATCTTCCCTTACCCTCCCACGGTCCAGTCTTCCCTTACCCTCCCACAGTCCAGTCTTCCCTTACCCTCCCACAGTCCAGTCTCCACAGTCAGTGTTCATCTGCTAATGTGACGTAACTCATCTTCGTCTAACCTCTGCCTAAAAATACACTGTCCTGACTGCTTTCCCCACCTCCCCTCCTTTCTTTCTCCTTCATCTTTCTTTGACCCCGGGGCGATCACCCTACTCTGAGCATCATCCTCCCAGTCTGTCAGTCAGTCAGTCAGTCAGTCAGTAGGACTTGACAATGAAGCAGACCCTCTCACCTCTCCCCTCCCCTTCTCTGCTCTCATCTTGCTCTTCTCTTCTCCTCTCATCTCCTATCTTTTCTCCCCTCTCCTCCCTCTCTCTGCTCTGTTCACCCCTCTATCCTCTCTTTCACCCCCCTTTCCCCTCTCTCTCTCTCATCCCCCTCTCCTCTCTCTCTCTCTCTCTCTCTCTCTCTCTCTCTCTCTCTCTCTCGCTCTCTCTCTCTCTCTCTCTCTCTGCTAGTTGTCATTTGCATCCCATTATAGCTCAGTGTGCAGAGTGAGGAGAGAGAGGAGAGAAATACAACCCTTATTTACAACCCTTATTTACATGTGAAAATACATGTAAATAAGGGTTGTAAATAAGGGTTGTATTTATTTGCACAGAACACTGTATATAGACATTATATGACATTTGACATGTTTCTATTCCTTTGGAACTTTTGTAAGTGTTTACTGTTAATTTTAATTTTTTATTATCTCTTTCACTTGCTTTGGCAATGTAAACATCTGTTTCCCATTCCAATAAAGCCCTTTGAGAGAGAGAGAGAGAGAGATGTGCTATAACATCTTTAGTAACCTTGAGACATACGAGCGTATAAACTTGGTCTCAGGGAGAACTCTGGAAATGACTTTGTTCTCTACTGAGTTACGTAAATTCGATTGTAGATTTTTGCACGGTCTTTGTGGAGCAATCTTCAAAATTATCTTAAATGTGATGTTGTGGTGCTTCTAGGGCGATTCAGACAGCTGAATGAGGACCCTGTTACTGAATAATGTGATGTTGTGGTGCCTCTCGGGCGATTCAGACAGCTGAATGAGGACCTCCTCCAGGAGAGAGAGTTGTTTGGTTATTAAGGTCTACTCATCGTTGCTTTGTCTTCACTGAAGTTAGTTCATCTTTCATATATGTGTAATAATTGTGTTAAGTTGCCACTGGAGATTGATGAATATACGTCTCAGTAGAAACCTTTTTTTTGCGGTCTTATTATTAAAAATTGAAAAATTGTGAAAATGGACAAAGAGTGCTTCCTAATTAATGGCACTCTATTCCAATTCACAGTGCACTAACTTTGAGGAGGGCCCATTGGGCTCTGGTTCACTATGTAGGGAATAGTGTGCCGTTTGGGAAGCAGATTCATATCTTTGTTTCTTTTGGGATCTTTTGATATGTCGCTCAAACAAATCAAATGTTTTAGAGATAAGGGACGTTGTTGTTTTACACAGATGTTTCTATTCAAATCACAGGGCAAAAGAGCTGTTTATTTGTTCAAGTAAATACTTCAAAAGGTCAAAAAGTATGTTAGTTTGACCTCCATGGAGTATCTAATGTTTTACTATGTGTATATCCTTCTTCTTCCTCTGTCACCCCTTTAAAACTCAAACTAGCTCCCGAGGTTCCGGTGTCGTCCTCTGATCCGATAGACGATGATGTAATAACTCTGCTTTGAAGTTTCCGCATTACCAATACCTCTTGCCCAGCACCGCCCTCAGACCGAGCCTTCTTCCCAAAAGGCATCTTATTCCCGACATGACAGGCTCTGGGTAAAAGCAGTGGGGATATGAAAGGGGCTATGAAAGGGGATATGAAAGGGGCTATGAAAGGGGATATGAAAGGGGATATGAAAGGGGATATGAAAGGGGATATGAAAGGGGCTATGAAAGGGGCTATGAAAGGGGATATGAAAGGGGATATGAAAGGGGATATGAAAGGGGCTATGAAAGGGGCCATGAAAGGGGATATGAAAGGGGCTATGAAAGGGGATATGAAAGGGGCCATGAAAGGGGATATGAAAGGGGCCATGAAAGGGGCCATGAAAGGGGCCATGAAAGGGGCCATGAAAGGGGATATGAAAGGGGCTATGAAAGGGGCTATAAAAGGGGATATGAACGGGGATATGAAAGGGGATATGAAAGGGGCTATGAAAGGGGCTATGAAAGGGGATATGAAAGGGGCTATGAAAGGGGATATGAAAGGGGATATGAAAGGGGATATGAAAGGGGATATGAAAGGGGCTATGAAAGGGGCTATGAAAGGGGATATGAAAGGAATGGGGTGCCATTTTGGACCCGGACAGACTCTCAGCCGCAGGCTGGATTACACTGATTACACTGATACTAAAATGTTTATTCTACTAAAACATTTACTTTATGTTCGTATTGTTAGATTTGATTATTTCTTATCATTGTTCAGATGGAACCTGTAATGGATGGAACCTGTAAGTAAGACTGCGTATGTATGCCGTATATACGATCAAATTTGAAACGTGTCGTTCTGTATCCCTGGGTTACAGAGGAGGCAAAGCCACGGCTGAGGATGTATAGGATATCACATTATCCACCCAGGCAATATACAGTTGAAGTCAGAAGTTTACATACACTTAGGTCGGAGTCATTAAAACTAGTTTTTCAACCACTCCACAAATGTCTTGGTAACAAACTATAGTTTTGGCAAGTCGGTTAGGACATCTACTTTCTGCATGACACAAGTCGTATTTCCAACAATTGTTTACAGACAGATTATTTCACTTATAATTCACTGTATCACAATTCCAGTGGGTCAGAAGGCTACATACACTAAGTTGACTGTGCCTTTAAACAGCTTGGAAAATTCCAGAAAATTATGATGATGTCATGGCTTTAGACGCTTCTGATAGGCTAATTGACATCATTTGAGTCAATTGGAGGTGTACCTGTGGATGTATTTCAAGGCCTACCTTTTCAGTGCCTCTTTGCTTGACATCATGTGAAAATCAAAAGAAATCAGACAAGACCTAAGAAATAAATATGGTAGACCTCCAAAAGTCGGGTTCATCCTTGGGAGCAATTTCCAAACGCCTGAAGGTATCACGTTCATCTGTACAAACAATAGTACGCAAGTATAAACACCATGGGACCACGCAGCCATCATACCGCTCAGGAAGGAGATGCATTCTTTCTCCTAGACATGAATGTACATTGGTGCGAAAAGTGCAAATCAATCCCAGAACAACAGCAAAGGACCTTGTGAAGATGCTGGAGGAAACAGTTACAAAAGTATCTATATCCACAGTAAAACGAGTCCTATATCAACATAATCTGAAAGGCCGCTCAGCAAGGAAGAAGCCAATGCTCCAAAACCGCCATAAAAAAGCCAGACTACGGTTTGCAACTGCACATGGGGACAAAGATCAGACTTTTTGGAGAAATGTCCTCTGCTCTGATGAAACAAAAATAGAACTATTTGGCCATAATGACCATTGTTATGTTTGGAGGAAAAAATGGGAGGCTTGCAAGCCAAAGAACACCATCCCAACCGTGAAGCACGGGGGTGGCAGCATCATGTTGTGGGGGTGCTTTGCTGCAGGAGGGACTGGTGCACTTCACAAAATAGTTGGCATCATGAGGAGGAAAATTATGTGAATATATTGAAGCAACATCTCAAGACATCAGTCAGGAAGTTAAAGCTTGGTCGCAAATGGGTCTTCCAAATGGACAATGACCCCAAGCATACTTCCAAAGTTGTGGCAAAATGGCTTAAAGACAACAAATTGTCACTTCCTGACCTTAGGTATCTTTGTTTTCTTTATTATGTTGATTAGGTCAGGGTCTGACGATGGTGGTTTGTTTAGTTTTTGTATGTCTAGAGGTTTTTGCAAGTCTAGGTGTTTATGTGTCTATGGTTGCCTAGATTGGTTTTCAATCAGAGGCAGCTGTTTATCGTTGTCTCTGATGGGGGACCATATTTAGGTAGCCGTTTTGTCTAGGGTATTGGTGGGTTCTTATTCTATGTTTAGTTACCTGTCTGCACTACTCAGATTTGCTTCATGGTTCGTTTGGTTGTTTTGTTCAGTGTTCTTTCTTTCTTTCTTTCTTTCTTTCTTTCTTTCTTTCTTTCTTTCTTTCTTTCTTTCAATAAAGAAGTATGTACGCTCACCACGCGGCGCCTTGGTCTCCTCCATACAAAGACCGTGACACAAAGTCAAGTCGGTGCCTCTCCTTGTTCGGGCAGCGTCGCCGGTCCACTTTTCTCCTTCTTTTGGTTTTGTCTTTGTTTTCACACACCTGTTTTCCATTTCACAATGATTTGTTCCTGTATTTAAACCCTCTGTTTCCCCCGTGGTGTTGTGGGGGATTATTACATGCTCAGTTAGGTTTATTTTGATGGCTGGTTTTTTGACGGGTGCTGTGTTCTATCTTTACCATCTTGTTTTGCTCAAGTGTAATTGTTACCTTGTGCCTTGTTGAGTAAAGTACGTTGCTCACTCATTCTGCTCTCCTGCGCTTGACTTCATGCACCAGCTACACTCACCTTCTGACAGGAGTGGCCATCACAAAGCCCTGAATCCCATAGAAAATGTGTGGGCAGAACTGAAAAAGCTTATGCGAGCAAGGAGGCCTACAAACCTGACTCAGTTACACCAGCTCTGTCAGGAGGAATGGGCCAAAATTCACCCAACTTATTGTTGGAAGCTTGTGGAAGGCTACCTGAAACATTTGACCCAAGTTAAACAATTTAAAGGCAATGCTACCAAATACTAATTGAGTGTATGTAAACTTCTGACCCACTGGGAATGTGAATGATATAAAAGCTGAAATAAATCATTCTCTCTACTATTATTCTGACATTTCACATTCTTAAAATAAAGTGGTGATCCTAACTGAGCTAAGACAGGACATGTTTACTCTGATTAAATGTCAGGAATTGTGAAAAACTGAGTTTAAATGTATTTGGCTAAGGTGTATGTAAACTTCCGACTTCAACTGTACATGTAGGTAGAGTATTTTAAGTGAACATATCATAGTTCTCTAGAGGGAACAGAAACAGTGGACGTACAGGCTTCTTAGATTGATGACTCATCACACGCAAGTACGGTTTAGCATTTAACTGTAACTTAGAATAACATTCTTTAATGCACCTGGCTTAAGCTACCTGAAGCTTTCTTAAATCACGGTTATATAGGCAGACATAAGAAATGGCTATGGATAGCGGAAAGCAGACCCCCGTCTTGAGTCAATACTGCCATCTATTGGTAAACATGAATATACCAGGTTACTACATTCCCCCCCTTTAAAGCTAATAATCCAACTTAATTCCTTTCTGAGCTATGCTATTTTCATATTTACATTTTGTCAAACATGATCTCCTTTAGGATCTGAAAAAGTCTGGCCAACATCTCTCTCTAATAGAGCGTCTCCGAGGTGGTGTAGCTGGTGCCACCAGTCTGGCAGACATCTCTCTCTAATACAGCGTCTCAGAGGTGGTGTAGCTGGTGCCACCAGTCTGGCGGACATCTCTCTCTAATAGAGCGTCTCCGAGGTGGTGTAGCTGGTGCCACCAGTCTGGCGGACATCTCTCTCTAATAGAGCATCTCCGAGGTGGTGTAGCTGGTGCCACCAGTCTGGCTGACATCTCACTCTAATAGAGCGTCTCCGAGGTGGTGTAGCTGGTGCCACCAGTCTGGCGGACATCTCACTCTAATAGAGCGTCTCCGAGGTGGTGAAGCTGGTGCCACCAGTCTGGCGGACATCTCACTCTAATAGAGCGTCTCCGAGGTGGTGTAGCTGGTGCCACCAGTCTGGCGGACATCTCACTCTAATAGAGCGTCTCCGAGGTGGTGTAGCTGGTGCCACCAGTCTGGCGGACATCTCACTCTAATAGAGCGTCTCCGAGGTGGTGAAGCTGGTGCCACCAGTCTGGCGGACATCTCTCTCTAATAGAGCGTCTCCGAGGTGGTGTAGCTCGGAGATTACATGTCATGATTACATGTTTGATTCCATTGCTTTTGTTGTATTGTCATTTTCAGGTCTCGTCTGATGAGATCCAAGGTTGACCTTTAACCTCCTTGACATCAACATTCTGCAGGTGACAACCCAGTTGTAGGTTGAGGAGTAATCCTGTAGCTAAACAAGAATCTTGACACCTTAGTTTCAATGCTGGGCCCTTGCATCTTCCTCAAACCCTCCTTCAAGGTCTGAACCGCACGTTCTGCTAATCCGTTTGAAGATGGGTGAAAAAGGGGCTGACGTTACTTGCTGAATTCCATTTTGTTTCATGAAACTTGTGAATTCGGGGCTTATAAAACAAGTAGCATTGTCACTAACCAACATGTGAAGCAATCCCATAACACTGAAGCTTTGTCTCAACTTCTCAATCATAGCGTACGATGTGGACGTGTTCATGGGGTAAACATCCATCCGCTTTGAATGAGAAGCAATCAGCACAAGGAACATTTTTCCTAGGAAAGGTCCAGTGTAGTCCACATGTAGTTGTGTCCATGGTTTGTCCGGCCATTCCAATGAATGTAATGGCGCAGTGGGGGTGACTCCTTGTTACTCTGACAATCTGGCTAACCTCATTTTCCACATCCTGGTCTTTGGCCACCAGATGTATGACCTCGCTAGGCCTTTCATTCTCGACAAACCTGGATGCGACTGGTGAACCAACTTCAGTAACATACTCCGCCCTTGCAGCATTCCAATGGTATCTACCTGGTTATAAATTATGTTGTACTTGTAGGCCCTGAGCCACACAGCCCAACGTTGAACTCTTGTAGAGACAATTTGTGGTACTGGCTTTTGTTCATGGAACAGAGAGATCAGAGGCTTAACTTTTTATGGCTGCAGGAGCAGTATTGAGTAGCTTGGATGAAAAGGTGCCCATTGTAAACGGCCTGCTCCTCAGTCTCAGTTGCTAATATATGCATATTATTATTATTATTATATAGAAAACACTCTAAAGTTTCCAAAACTGAATGTTCTCCCCGTATAAGTACTTTTGGAATCTCTGTATTCCAAATATGACAGGAAGTGCTTCCTTATCCAGCTGAGAGTAATTTTTCCTACACTGGTGACAACGTTCTTGACATGAACCCGATAGGTTTCTCTGCACCATTCTCCACCCGGTGGGATAGCACCGCCCCCACACCATACGATGAGGCATCACACGATAAGATGAGACCTCTGTCTGCTGAGTAGTGCACCAGCACTTCAGCTGATTGCAGTAACACCTTTGACTTTGCAAAAGCTTCTTCCTGTCTTTCTGACCATTTCCAGGCCACATCCTTCCTTAACAGTTGATGTAGAGGAGCTATAGAGGGTAGAGAGGTTCGGGAAAAAGCGATTATAATAATTCAGTAAGCCTAGATAGACTTTCAGCTCTGTAACGTTTGTCGGAGGTGGAGCTTCCACAACAGCCCTCACTTTAGCTTTGACAGTGTGTAACCCATTGGCATCCACCTTGTGACCCAGGTACTGCACTTCATCAGCTAACAGTGTACACTTGCTCCTCTTCAGCCGGAGACCGGCGTCCTCCATCCTCCTCAAAACTTCACTCAAGTTTCTGAGATGTTCCTCCCTTCGTGACTCCCTTCGATGCCGTCGAGGTAAACCGGTAACTTGGGTATCCCCTGCAGAACTCCCTCCATGGTTCTTTGGAAGATAGCTGGTGCAGGAGACACCTCGAAAGATAAGCGTTTTATAGGTAAACATCCCTCTGTGGGTGTTTAATCTTCAGAAACTTCTGTGAAGCTTTATCCATTAGCACTTGCTGATATGTGTGACTCATGTTCAGTTTTGTGAACTGTTGCCCTCTGGTTAACATTGAAAGCAAATCCTCCATTTTGGGTTTGGAGTACTGAGCTAGAGAGGAAACTCTATTTACAGTCAGTTTATAGTCACCACATAATCTGACTGAACCATCTGGTTATAGTACGGGAACCACTGGTGCTGCCCACTCAGAGAACTTGACAGGTATAAGTATATCCTCTGATAAGAGTCTGTCAATTTCCACATCCACTTTAGGCTTCATGGCATATGGAACTGGTCTTGGCCTATAGAATCTGGGAGTAGCATCAGCAGCAACATGAACGGTAGCTTGGACCCCTTTAAATGTCCCTAGCTCTTCTTTGAAAACACACTCATGCTTTGAAAGCACCTGCTGCAGTGTCAATGTCTCTGTGGTGACATGTTCGATTTCATCCCAGTTCAGTTTCATTTCCTCCAACCACCCTCTTCCTAGTAAGCTGGGACCAGTACCTTCCACTACTAAGAGAGGCAAACTTTTATTTTGTCCTTGATATTCCACTTGAACATCAGCAACTCCAATCACAGTGATCTTCTCCCCTGTGTACATGTTGAGTTTAATGGGGGTGTCTCTCAGTTTAGGCACTTCAACTGTTTTCCACTTCCTATAGAATTGGGACCTGTTCATCAGCGTGACACTACATCCTGTGTCTATTTCAAAACGGTACCTTAAATCCATTTATTTCCACAATGAAAGGCTTCACCTTCCTCATATTCCGCCCCCTGTACACTGTACATTGAGAATGCTTGCTCTGCGTCTGCGCCCACACTTTCACCACACGCATAACACTTTTCGTGTTTGAATTTACAGTCAAACGCTGTGTGTTTGCTTTTGCAACGATAACAGCCTCTATTGGCCCCAGCGGCTTTCCGTTCTTTGAAATTCAACGAGCTGCTCTCTTTTACTGTATGGCACACAGTTGCCCCCCTTGCCTGGATAATCCTCATAGTTCTCTAGAGGGAACAGAACCAGAGACATTGAACATAACACAGTGCACATATCATAGTTCTCTAGAGGGAACAGAACCAGAGACATTGTCACTAGAATAAAATAAATTAATAAAATAATAAAATGCAACTACAATATCTAGGATAAATTAGAACAGAATAGAATAGAACAGAATAGAATCAATTAGAACATAATATAATAAATTAGAATGGGGCAGCAGGTAGCCTAGAGGGTAGAGCGTTGGACTAGTCACCCGAAGGTTGCTAGATCGAATCCCCGAGCTGACAAGGTAAAAACCTGTCATTCTGCCCCTGAACAAGGCAGTTAACCGACTGTTCCTAGGCCGCCACTGAAAATAAAAATTTGTTCTTAACTGACTTGCCTAGTTAAATAAAGGTTACATAATAAAATAACAGAATATAATAAATTATAACAGAATAGAATAATTTCGAACAGAATATAATAAATTATGACAGAATAGAATAAATTAGAACAGAATGGATTAATTTAGAACAGAATAGAATAAATAATAATGGAATCAATAAGAACAGAATGGAATAAATTAGAACAGAATTTAATAAATTAGAATATAATAAATAAGAATAGAATCAATTAGAACAGAATAGAATAAATTAAAATATAATAAATTAGAATAGAATGAATAATAATTAGAATGAAATCAATTAGAACAGAATGGAATGAATTAGAACAGTATAAAATAAATTAGAATGGAATCAATTAGAACAGAATATAATAAATTAGAACAGAATAGAATCAATTAGAACAGAATATAATAAATTAGAACAGAATGGAATCAATTAGAACAGAATGGAATCAATTAGAACAGAATATAATAAATTAGAACAGAATGGAATCAATTAGAACAGAATATAATAAATTAGAACAGAATGGAATCAATTAGAACAGAATATAATAAATTAGAACAGAATGGAATCAATTAGAACAGAATATAATAAATTAGAACAGAATAGAATCAATTAGAACAGAATATAATAAATTAGAACAGAATAGAATCAATTAGAACAGAATATAATAAATTAGAACAGAATGGAATCAATTAGAACAGAATGGAATCAATTAGAACAGAATATAATAAATTAGAACAGAATGGAATCAATTAGAACAGAATATAATAAATTAGAACAGAATGGAATCAATTAGAACAGAATATAATAAATTAGAACAGAATGGAATCAATTAGAACAGAATATAATAAATTAGAACAGAATAGAATCAATTAGAACAGAATGGAATAAATTAGAACAGAATGGAATCAATTAGAACAGAATATAATAAATTAGAACAGAATGGAATCAATTAGAACAGAATATAATAAATTAGAACAGAATAGAATCAATTAGAACAGAATATAATAAATTAGAACAGAATGGAATCAATTAGAACAGAATATAATAAATTAGAACAGAATAGAATCAATTAGAACAGTATATAATAAATTAGAATGTAATCAATTCGAATAGAATCAATTAGAACAGAATATAATAAATTAGAACAGAATGGAATCAATTAGAACAGAATATAATAAATTAGAACAGAATAGAATCAATTAGAACAGTATATAATAAATTAGAATGTAATCAATTCGAATAGAATAAATTAGAACAGAATATAATAAATTAGAATAGAATAAATTAGAATGTAATCAATTCGAATAGAATAAATTAGAACAGAATATAATAAATTACAATAGAATAAATAAGAATGGAATCAATTCGAATAGAGTATATTAGAACAGAATATAATAAATTAGAATAGAATAAATTAGAATGGAATCAATTCGAATAGAATAAATTAGAATGGAATCAATTCGAATAGAATGAAATAGAACAGATTATAATAAATTAGAACAGAATAGAATAAAGTAGAACAAATTATATTAGATTATAATATAATAAAGCAGAACAGAATGGACTCAATTAGAATAGAAGATAATAAAGGGATGGTTAGACTCTAGAAGACAAGGGATGGTTAGATTCTAGAACACCAGGGATGGTTCGATTCTAAAAGACAATTATAGAAGTCAAGGGATGGTTAGATTCTAGAAGACAAGGGATGGTTAGATTCTAGAACACCAGGGATGGTTCGATTCTAAAAGACAATTATAGAAGTCAAGGGATGGTTAGATTCTAGAAGACAAGGGATGGTTAGATTCTAGAAGACAAGGGATGGTTAGATTCTAGAAGACAAGGGATGGTTAGATTCTAGAAGACAATGGATGGTTAGATTCTAGAAGACAAGGGAGGGTTAGATTCTAGAAGACAAGGGAGGGTTCGATTCTAGAAGACAAGGGAGGGTTAGATTCTAGAAGACAAGGGATGGTTAGATTCTAGAAGACAAGGGAGGGTTCGATTCTAGAAGACAAGGGATGGTTAGATTCTAGAAGACAAGGGATGGTTAGATTCTAGAAGACAAGGGAGGGTTAGATTCTAGAAGGCAAGTGATGGTTAGATTCTAGAAGACAAGGGATGGTTAGATTCTAGAAGACAAGGGATGGTTAGATTCTAGAAGACAAGGGAGGGTTAGATTCTAGAAGACAAGGGAGGGTTAGATTCTAGAAGACAAGGGATGGTTAGATTCTAGAAGACAAGGGATGGTTAGATTCTAGAAGACAAGGTATGGTTACATTCTAGAAGACAAGCGATGGTTAGATTCTAGAAGACAAGGGATGGTTAGATTCTAGAAGACAAGGGATGGTTAGATTCTAGAAGACAAGGGAGGGCTAGATTCTAGAAGACAAGGGATGGTTAGATTCTAGAAGACAAGGGATGGTTAGATTCTAGAAGACAAGGGATGGTTAGATTCTAGAAGACAAGGGATGGTTAGATTCTAGAATACAAGGGATGGTTACATTCTAGAAGACAAGCGATGGTTAGATTCTAGAAGACAAGGGATGGTTAGATTCTAGAAGACAAGGGATGGTTAGATTCTAGAAGACAATGGATGGTTAGATTCTAGAAGACAAGGGATGGTTAGATTCTAGAAGACAAGGGATGGTTAGATTCTAGAAGACAAGGGATGGTTAGATTCTAGAAGACAAGGGATGGTTAGATTCTAGAAGACAAGGGATGGTTAGATTCTAGAAGACAAGGGATGGTTAGATTCTAGAAGACAAGGGATGGTTAGATTCTAGAAGACAAGGGATGGTTAGATTCTAGAAGACAAGGGATGGTTAGATTCTAGAAGACAAGGTATGGTTAGATTCTAGAAGACAAGGGAGGGTTAGATTCTAGAAGACAATGGATGGTTAGATTCTAGAAGACAAGGGATGGTTAGATTCTAGAAGACAAGGGAGGGTTAGATTCTAGAAGACAAGGGATGGTTACACTCTAGAAGACAAGCGATGGTTAGATTCTAGAAGACAAGGGATGGTTAGATTCTAGAAGACAAGGGATGGTTACATTCTAGAAGACAAGGGTGGTTTAGATTCTAGAAGACAAGGGATGGTTAGATTCTAGAAGACAAGGGATGGTTAGATTCTAGAAGACAAGGGATGGTTAGATTCTAGAAGACAAGGGATGGTTAGATTCTAGAAGACAAGCGATGGTTAGATTCTAGAAGACAAGGGATGGTTAGATTCTAGAAGACAAGGGATGGTTAGATTCTAGAAGACAAGGGATGGTTAGATTCTAGAAGACAAGGGATGGTTAGATTCTAGAAGACAAGGGATGGTTAGATTCTAGAAGACAAGGGATGGTTAGATTCTAGAAGACAAGGGATGGTTAGATTCTAGAAGACAAGGGATGGTTAGATTCTAGAACACAAGGGATGGTTAGATTCTAGAAGACAAGGGATGGTTAGATTCTAGAAGACAAGGGATGGTTAGATTCTAGAAGACAAGGGATGGTTAGATTCTAGAAGACAAGGGATGGTTAGATTCTAGAAGACAAGGGATGGTTAGATTCTAGAAGACAAGGGATGGTTAGATTCTAGAAGACAAGGGATGGTTAGATTCTAGAAGACAAGGGATGGTTAGATTCTAGAAGACAAGGGATGGTTAGATTCTAGAAGACAAGGGATGGTTAGATTCTAGAAGACAAGGGATGGTTACATTCTAGAAGACAAGGGAGGGTTAGATTCTAGAAGACAAGCGATGGTTAAGCCTGACTGGGGAGCAATAAACAAAATAGAAAGTTCTGGATGGATTTTCGTTAGTTTAAATCTGGTTGTTTTGTGTCTGTCTATATAAAGGAAGGGTCCCCGCGCACGATGTGATCTCCCAATGCTTCTGGTTGGATAGAAGCCACTAGGTAACCAACTGTCTAATGGTACCGGAGGGCGAAATGTTCCACACAAACCAATGTAATTTTAGCTCATGGTACACAGCAAAGAAACAGATGAAGGGGATGAAGTCACAAAGACAAAACGATTTAATAAAAATGAATTAAAAAAGGAAAAAGGGATAGATGGCTCACTGATGCAGAGAGATGGCTCACTGATGCAGAGAGATGGCTCACTGACGCAGAGAGATGGCTCACTGATGCAGAGAGATGGCTCACTGACGCAGAGAGATGGCTCACTGATGCAGAGAGATGGCTCACTGATGCAGAGAGATGGCTCACTGATGCAGAGAGATGGCTCACTGATGCAGAGAGATGGCTCACTGATGCAGAGAGATGGCTCAATGATGCAGAGATGGCTCACTGATGCAGAGAGATGGCTCACTGATGCAGAGATGGCTCACTGATGCAGAGAGATGGCTCACTGATGCAGAGAGATGGCTCACTGATGCAGAGAGATGACTCACTGATGCAGAGAGATGGCTCACTGATGCAGAGAGATGGCTCACTGATGCAGAGAGATGGCTCACTGATGCAGAGAGATGGCTCACTGATGCAGAGAGATGGCTCACTGATGCAGAGATGGCTCACTGATGCAGAGAGATGGCTCACTGATGCAGAGAGATGGCTCACTGATGCAGAGAGATGGCTCACTGATGCAGAGAGATGGCTCACTGATGCAGAGAGATGGCTCACTGATGCAGAGAGATGGCTCACTGATGCAGAGAGATGGCTCACTGATGCAGAGAGATGGCTCACTGACGCAGAGAGATGGCTCACTGACGCAGAGAGATGGCTCACTGACGCAGAGAGGCGGCTCACTGACGCAGAGAGGCGGCTCACTGACTCAGAGAGATGGCTCACTGACGCAGAGAGATGGCTCACTGACGCAGAGAGATGGCTCACTGACGCAGAGAGATGGCTCACTGACGCAGAGAGATGGCTCACTGACGCAGAGAGATGTCTCACTGACGCAGAGAGATGGCTCACTGACCCAGAGAGATGGCTCACTGACGCAGAGAGATGGCTCACTGACGCAGAGAGATGGCTCACTGACGCAGAGAGATGGCTCACTGACGCAGAGAGAAGGCTCACTGACGCAGAGAGATGGCTCACTGACGCAGAGAGATGGCTCACTGACGCAGAGAGATGGCTCACTGACGCAGAGAGACGGCTCACTGACGCAGAGAGACGGCTCACTGACGCAGAGAGACGACTCACTGACCTAGAGAGACGGCTCACTGACGCAGAGAGACGGCTCACTGACGCAGAGAGACGGCTCACTGACGCAGAGAGACGGCTCACTGACGCAGAGAGACGGCTCACTGACGCAGAGAGACGGCTCACTGACGCAGAGAGACGGCTCACTGACGCAGAGAGACGGCTCACTGACCTAGAGAGACGGCTCACTGACGCAGAGAGACGGCTCACTGACGCAGAGAGACGGCTCACTGACGCAGAGAGACGGCTCACTGACGCAGAGAGACGGCTCACTGACGCAGAGAGACGGCTCACTGACGCAGAGAGATGGCTCACTGACACAGAGAGGCGGTGAGTTTTTTTTTACTCTGGGTGTGTTGGGATCTTGTTTGGATCAAACAATCTGTGAAGATCTGCATAGATCTGTAGAGTTTGGAAAACAGTTTTCTGCCTTAATGCACGCAGTACACTTCATCTTGTCATGAGTGATTTATGACTTTGACATAACTGTATTGTGAACTTACTGTAAAGAGTCATACGAGGCTTTGTGGTTTCAGTGCATCATGTGTAATAAGTAACCTGTCGATCATCATAACCATGTCTCCATAACATCTGGGCACCAGCACAGTGACAAATTGTTATATAATGTCTCTAAGTTACAAACAACATAATGTTGTGCTTGCTTTATTTGTATTGTACCTTTATTTAACACGGCAAGTCAGTTAAGAACTAATTCTGATTTACAATGAAGGAACAGTGGGTTAACTGCCTGTTCAGGGGCAGAACGACAGATTTGTTACTAGTCCAACGCCCTAACCACTAGGCTACCCTGTGAATGAACACTCATTAAAAAAAGTGGTACTAAGTCTCCTGTTTTTCCAAACAGGTGAATTCAACTTCTTACAAACTTGTTTTACAAAGTGTAAATGAACAATATTGAGCAAGAGAAGTAGCTACAAGTAGAGAAATGTTACAGAAACGATAATAATATTTGGCTTAAAACACAGTAAGTTAGTATTTCTTTACCTTTGACGGGGGGAGGGTGGTCCAACTAAAGTAAACCTTGTAAAGACCTAGAGACTGTTGATTTATGAATTGATGTCAGTGGTGTTGTTTCCTTTGTTGATACAGGGTCTGCCTCCCAAATCGCTCCCCAATCCCAATTACTCTCGACCAGGGCCCATAGGGTTTTGGTCAAAAGTACTGCACTATATAGAGAATGGGGTGTTATTTGGGATAAAAAAGGACTTCTGGGTTTATCTGTCTCAGGCTGTATACAACACAAACAAACAACCCCAGAGTCCATCTAGGCAACACTTCACATGAATGAATGTCCTCCAATCATTACACACATGAGTAATTTGTCATAATGCCCAAGCAGACCCACGTCATGCATCTGCCGCTGCTATACAAATGTTTTCTGATGTTTCCATAATAAGCCTTTTAATGAGTTTCTTGGTTTCATACAGACATTACTTAATGGCTGGTTCTCCCTACTAGCCCTGGAGGGGATGGGTTGATGTAATGTGTTGAGAGTGTTGGGAGTAAAATAACTCCTGGCATTCTAGAACCATTCAAAATAACCCCTGGAATTCTATCACCATTGGAAATAACTCCTGGCATTCTAGAAGCATTAAAATAACTCCTGGCATTCTAGAAGCATTAAAAACAACTCCTGGCATTCTAGAAGTATTAAAAATAACTCCTGGCATTCTAGAACCATTAAAATAACTCCTGGCATTCTAGAACCATTAAAATAACTCCTGGCATTCTAGAACCATTAAAATAACTCCTGGCATTCTAAAACCATTAAAATAACTCCTGGCATTGTAGAACCATTAAAATAACTCCTGGATTTCTAGAACTATTGAAAATAACTCCTGGCATGCTATAACCATTCAAAATATCTCCTGGCATTCTAAAACCATTAAAATAACTCCTGGCATTCTATAACCATTCAAAATAACTCCTGGCATTCTAGAACCATTAAAATAACTCCTGGCATTCTAGAACCATTAAAATAACTCCTGGCATTCTAGAACCATTAAAATAACTCCTGGATTTCTAGAACCATTAAAAATAACTCCTGGCATTCTATAACTATTGAAAATAACTCCTGGCATTCTATAACCATTCAAAATAACTCCTGGCATTCTAAAACCACTAAAATAACTCCTGGCATTCTATAACCATTCAAAATAACTCCTGGCATTCTAGAACCATTAAAATAATTCCTGGTATTCTAGAACTATTGAAAATATCTCCTGGCATTCTAGAACCCTTCAAATAACTCCTGGCATTCTAGAACCATTAAAAATAACTCCTAGCATTCTATAACAATTAAAAATAACTGCTGTTAGCCTCCTGAGTGGTGCAGTGGTCTAAGGCACTGCATCACAGTTGCTAGCTGTGCCACCAGAGATACTGGTTCGAGTCTGTCACAGCCGACCGCGACCGGGAGACCCATGGGGTGGCTCACAATTGGCCCAGCGTCGTCCGGGTTAGGGGAGGGTTTGGCCGGTAGAGATATCCTTGTCCGATCGCGCACTAGCGACTCCTGTGGCGGGCCGGGACCAGTGCATGCTGACATGGTCGCCAGGTGTACGGTGTTTCCTCCCAAACATTGGTGCGGCTGGCTTCTGGGTTAAGAGGGTATTGTGTCAAGAAGCAGTGTGGCCTGGTTGGGTCGTGTTTCAGAGGCCCATCGTTCGCATCTCCCACCTTCGCCTGTCCGTATAGGAGTTGCAGCGATGAGATAAGACTGTAACTACAAATTGGGGAGAAAAAGGGGTAAAAGTAGAAATAAAATACAATAAAATATACAAAAAAATGACTCCTGGAACCAGAACCACTGAATAGTCTGACCCAATGAGTCTCTGAACTGGACTGCCACAGTACAGGGGTCAGAGAAGCAGGGAGTCACTGCTCCTCTGAGATCCACACTGGCTGCTGTTTCCCTTTATGTTGATCAATTATTATTAACATTTTGGTCAGATTTATCCAGTGGTACAGTTACAGTGCATTCAACTGAGGCAGAATGTTACCAAAATGTCCTGTCCTCAAGACAGACCAAGCTCAACCTCTGTCCTCAAGACAGACCAAGCTCAACCTCTGTCCTCAAGACAGACCAAGCTCAACCTCTGTCCTCAAGACAGACCAAGCTCAACCTCTGTCCTCAAGACAGACCAAGCTCAACCTCTGTCCTCAAGACAGACCAAGCTCAACCTCTGTCCTCAAGACAGACCAAGCACAACCTCTGTCCTCAAGACAGACCAAGCTCAACCTCTGTCCTCAAGACAGACCAAGCTCAACCTCTGTCCTCAAGACAGACCAAGCTCAACCTCTGTCCTCAAGACAGACCAAGCTCAACCTCTGTCCTCAAGACAGACCAAGCTCAACCTCTGTCCTCAAGACAGAGCCAACTCAACCTCTGTGGATGGATGTCGGTATGGTGAAAACACCTCTCCTCACATCGTCTCTTCGCTCTTCTTAATTTCTCTTATCTTCAATTCTTATGTCTTCATTTCTTTTCTTTCGTTTTTTTACTCTTCTCTTTTCAAGGAACCTGCCAGAAAGCATTTCAGCTGGACAATGTACCATATGTATCCTCAACATACGAATAATAAAACTTGAAACTCTTCCCTTTTTTGAATCTCCTCATCTCTTCTCCTCCCCCTATGTAGGGTTTTCAACAACAGCGAATTCAGCTGGAGAAGATCCGCCTCCATTTATTTTCAACGAGGTCACGCGGGGAAATGTGCTCGAGAAAAATTGCTCAAGAGGAGTCATCGCCCTCTAGTCAAAACCTACTGTTACATCAGGCCTCCAGTACCCTTACAACTCAAATTAACGTTGAATGTTCACCACACCTCACCTCACCACACATCACCACATATCCCTGCACTACACCATACATCACCGCACCACACCATATATCCCTGCACTACACCATACATCACCACACCATACATCACCACACCATACATCACCGCACCACACCATATATCCCTGCACCACACCATACATCACCACACCATACATCACCGCACTACACCATATATCCCTGCACTACACCATACATCACCACACCATACATCACCGCACCACACCATATATCCCTGCACCACACCATACATCACCACACCATACATCACCGCACCACACCATATATCCCTGCACCACACCATACATCACCACACCATACATCACCGCACTACACCATATATCCCTGCACTATACCAAACATAACCACACCATACATCACCGCACAACACCATATATCCCTGCACTACACCATACATCCCTGCACTACACCAAACATAACCACACCATAAATCACCGCACAACACCATATATCCCTGCACTACACCATATATCCCTGCACTACACCATACATCCCTGCACTACACCATATATCCCTGCACTACACCATACATCCCTGCACTACACCAAACATAACCACACCATAAATCACCGCACAACACCATATATCCCTGCACTACACCATATATCCCTGCACTACACCATATATCCCTGCACTACACCATATATCCCTGCACTACACCATACATCCCTTCACTACACCATATATCCCTGCACTACACCATACATCACCACACCATACATCCCTGCACCACACCATACATCACCACACCATATATCCCTGCACCACACCATACATCACCACACCATATATCCCTGCACCACACCATACATCACCACACCATATATCCCTGCACCACACCATATATCCCTGCACTACACCATACATCACCACGTCATATATCCCTGCACCACACCATATATCCCTGCACCACACCATACATCACCGCACCACGCTGTAGTGGAGCAGGTTGAGAGCTTAAAGTTCCTTGGTGTCCACATCACAGACAAACTTGAATGGTTCAAACACACCAAGAGAGTCGTGAAGAGGGCCTATTCCCCTTCAGGAAACTAAACAATATTTGGTATGGATCCTCAGATCCTCAAAAGGTTCTACAGCTGCACCATCGAGAGCATGACTGGTTGCATCACTGCCTGGTACGGCAACTGCTCGGCCTCCGACCGCAAGGCACAACAGAGGGTAGTGCGTACGGCCCAGTACATCACCAGGCGGTGTCAGAGGAAGGCCCTAAAAATGGTCAAAGACCCCAGCCACCCCAGTCATAGACTGTTCTCTCTACTTCCGCATGGCAAGCGATACCGGAGCGCCAAGTCTAGGACCAAAAGGCTTCTCAACAGTTTTTACCCCCAAAGCCATACGACTCCTCGACAGGTAATCAAATGGCTACCATGACTATTTGCATTGAAGGAGAGAAAAACGGGAATGGTGGGAAGGAGAATGAAAGAAGTTTTATAAGGCTTTAGGATTTGGGAGAAGCAGGGATAAGGAGAAATAGAGGGGAGGAGGACAGATAAAGAGAGGAGAGAGAGGTGAGAGAAGGAGAGGTAGGGACAGAGGACCTGTCCAACCCAAAAACATAGAGACCCAGAAAACATTCACGACGGTGAACCACTAAAACCATACAGAAAGAAGAAGGAACAGCAGGTCTGAAATCAGCTCAATGTAACTGAAGAATCCAGAGACTCTAACCACTTCTGGGAAAATTGGAAAACACACTAAACAAACAACAACACAACGAATATATCTATCCAAAATGGGGATATATGGGTAAAGGAGAGGGAGAGAAGGAGATGGAGACAGGGACAGAGGGCAAGAGAGAGAGTTCTATAAGGATTTAGGATTTGGGAGAAGGAGGGATAAAGAGAAAGTGGGGAGCACAGAGAGGGAGAACTACAGCTAAGGATTTTTGGTACGGGAGGAGAGAGAAAGAGAGGGATAAGGGGAAGGAGGAGTGAGAAAGAGAGGGATAGGGGGAAGGAGGAGAGAGGGAGGGTTGAAAGAGAGGGATAGAGGGAAGGAGGAGAGAGGGAGGGTTGAAAGAGAGGGATAGAGGGAAGGAGGAGAGAGGGAGGGTTGAAAGAGAGGGATAGAGGGAAGGAGGAGAGAGGGAGGGTTGAAAGAGAGGGATAGAGGGAAGGAGGAGAGAGGGAGGGTTGAAAGAGAGGGATAGAGGGAAGGAGGAGAGAGGGAGGGTTGAAAGAGAGTGAAAGAAAGGGGAGTGCTATAAGGCGTTTTGGTCAGAGCAATATCCTCAGGTCCATTGTTCATTTATGACCAAATATTGACCAAGGTTTAACCCCGCTCCCCTGCTAGAGAAAGGAAAGCATTGCCCGGTACAAAGATGCAGGGACCCGAAAGCCTCCCCTGTTTAGTCTAAACCCCAGAGCCCAGCCAGCACAGTAGGCACCACCACAGCTATAACCACACAACTAGCTAATTAATCAATGATTCTCCACAGCCATCACAGCACAATACATCAACTCAGAAAGGAGGCCTTTCCCATGCCAGGGTGAGAGAGAAGTGGAGAGAGCAGAGGAGAAAGAGATGAGAGAGCAGGAACAGAGAGAGATGAGAGAGAAGAGGAGAGAGGAGAGGAGAGAATAGGAAGGGAGAGAAAATGAGAGAATAGGAAGGGAGAGAAAATTAGAAAGGAGGAGAGA
>NC_034174.2:1778293-1889179 GCF_002021735.2 Oncorhynchus kisutch
GTTGATCTATAGTAGGGGTATTCACCTAGAGGACCATAATGATCTATATCAGGGGTATTCACCTAGAGGACCAGAGTTGATCTATATCAGGGGTATTCACCTAGAGGACCAGAGTTGATCTATATCAGGGGTATTCACCTAGAGGACCAGAGTTGATCTATATCAGGGGTATTCACCTAAAGGACCAGAGTTGATCTATATCAGGGGTATTCACCTAGAGGACCAGAGTTGAGATTGAGTGTTTTCAATAGAGAATGTTTGTGCTTATAAATTATTTGTGAAGCATTTTTTTCCCCTAAGAGGAATGTTCTTTCCTTTTCCACTTTGGTAGTTTTCTCCAGAAACATTGAAAGTCAATATATATAAAAAATATTTAATAAATAAACAGAGTTCTTAACAGGGCGTGTTTTTTTTAACCCTCGCAGGTGTATATATACAGGTATACTTACAGAAAGCCATAAGGCCAGAGGGGTTGTGGTAAATCACCAATATACCACGTCTAAGGGCTGTTCGTATGGACGATGCACCGAGGCGTTCGTGGACACAGCCCTTATAGCTGTGGTATATTGGCCATCTACCATGAACCCCAGAAGTGTCTTTATTCTTATTATAAACGGGTTACCCACGTAAGTCGAGTAGTAAAAATAAATGTTTTGTCATACCTTTGGTATACCGTCTGATATATACTTCGGCTTTCACCCAATCAGCATTCAGGGCTCGAATTACCCAGTTTATAATTAGGTATATGCACTGAGTGAACAAACTGTTAAGAACACCTGCTCTTGCAGTGACATAGACTGACCAGGTGAATCCAGGTGAAAGATATGATCCCTTATTGATGTCACTTGTTAAATCCACTTCAATCAGTGTAGATGAAGGGGAGGAGACGGGTTGAAGAAGCATTTAAAAGCCTTGAGACAATTGAGACATGGATTGTGTATATGTGCCATTCAGAGAGTGAATGGGCAAGACAATATACTGAAGTGCCTTTGAACAGGGTATGGTAGTAGGTGCCAGGCGCACTGGCTTGTGTCAAGAACTGCAACTCTGTTGGGTTTTTCACAGACAACAGTTTCCCATCTGTATCAAGAATGGTCCACCCCGGAACTTGACACAACTGTGGGAAGTATTGGAATCAACATTGGCCAGCACCTTGTGTCAAGCGTTCCACAGGAATATTTGGTATACTCAGAGTATATAATATTCATTAGCTTTTCCTAAATGTTTTAAATATCTTATCAGAGAGCACCCTCTGGTGGCAAGTAGGGCATTGGAATGACAGGGCCTGTGTCTAGTGTTGCCAAATTGAGCAATTTGATGGGATTTTGATTCAGCTTCTGCAGCAAGGTGAATCAAATCTGGCAACACTGCCTAATGACAGCTACTGTCATACCCGCCTCTAACAACTTACACTCTGTTCACGGAATCACCTAGAACACTCTGTCCAAAGAATCACCTGGAACACTCTGGCCACTGAATCACCTAGAACACTCTGTCCACGGAATCACCTGGAACACTCTGTCCACGGAATAACCTGGAACACTCTGGCCACGGAATCAGCTGGAACATTATCCATGGAAACACCTGGAACACTCTGTCCACGGAATCACCTGGAACACTCTGTCCACGGAATCACCTGGAACACTGTCCACGGAATCACCTGGAACACTCTGTCCACCGAATCACCTGGAACACTCTGTCCACGGAATCACCTGGAACACTCTGTCCACGGAATCACCTGGAACACTGTCCACGGAATCACCTGGAACACTCTGTCCACCGAATCACCTGGAACACTCTGTCCACGGAATCACCTGGAACACTCTGTCCACGGAATCACCTGGAATATACTTGGGTATGGCAGCATCCTTCTAGCTGTTATGATACCATTTCAAATATAAATGCTAATCTTGATGTTATATGCTTGTAATGGTGAGGATGACATTATATGACGATAATGGTAAGGGTTTAGGACTTTATACCTACATGATGGTAATGGAGAGGAGTTTATAGTTACATGATGGTAATGGTGAGGAGGTTATAGTTACATGATGGTAATGGTGAGGAGGTTATAGTTACATGATGGTAATGGTGAGGAGGTTATAGTTACATGATGGTAATGGTGAGGAGGTTATAGTTACATGATGGTAATGGTGAGGAGGTTATAGTTACATGATGGTAATGGTGAGGAGGTTTTAGTTACATGATGGTAATGGTGAGGGTGTAGGACTTTATAGTTACATGATGGTAATGGTGAGGAGGTTATAGTTACATGATGGTAATGGTGAGGAGGTTATAGTTACATGATGGTAATGGTGAAGAGGGTATAGTTACATGATGGTAATGGTGAGGAGGTTATAGTTACATGATGGTAATGGTGAGGAGGTTATAGTTACATGATGGTAATGGTGAGGAGGTTATAGTTACATGATGGTAATGGTGAGGAGGTTATAGTTACATGATGGTAATGGTGAAGAGGGTATAGTTACATGATGGTAATGGTGAGGATGTTATAGTTACATGATGGTAATGGTGAGGAGGTTATAGTTACATGATGGTAATGGTGAGGAGGTTATAGTTACATGATGGTAATGGTGAGGTTAAAGTTACATGATGGTAATGGTGATGAGGTTATAGTTACATGATGGTAATGGTGAGGAGGTTATAGTTACATGATGGTAATGGTGAGGAGGTTATAGTTACATGATGGTAATGGTGAGGAGGTTATAGTTACATGATGGCAATGGTGAGGAGGTTATAGTTACATGATGGTAATGGTGAGGAGGTTATAGTTACATGATGGTAATGGTGAGGAGATAATATTTACATGATTGTAATGGTGAGGATGAGGTTATAGTTACATGATGGTAATGGTGAGGATGAGGTTTTAGTTACATGATGGTAATGGTGAGGAGGAGGTTATAGTTACATAATGGTAATGGTGAGGAGGTTATAGTTACATGATGGTAATGGTGAGGAGGAGGTTATAGTTACATAATGGTAATGGTGAGGAGGTTATAGTTACATGATGGTAATGGTGAGGAGGTTATAGTTACATGATGGTAATGGTGAAGAGGGTATAGTTACATGATGGTAATGGTGAGGAGGTTATAGTTACATGATGGTAATGGTGAAGAGGGTATAGTTACATGATGGTAATGGTGAGGAGGTTATAGTTACATGATGGTAATGGTGAGGAGGTTATAGTTACATGATGGTAATGGTGAGGAGGTTATAGTTACATGATGGTAATGGTGAGGAGGTTATAGTTACATGATGGTAATGGTGAAGAGGGTATAGTTACATGATGGTAATGGTGAGGATGTTATAGTTACATGATGGTAATGGTGAGGAGGTTATAGTTACATGATGGCAATGGTGAGGAGGTTATAGTTACATGATGGTAATGGTGAGGAGGTTATAGTTACATGATGGTAATGGTGAGGAGGTTATAGTTACATGATGGTAATGGTGAGGAGGTTATAGTTACATGATGGTAATGGTGAGGAGGTTATAGTTACATGATGGTAATGGTGAGGAGGTTATAGTTACATGATGGTAATGGTGAGGAGGTTATAGTTACATGATGGTAATGGTGAGGAGGTTTTAGTTACATGATGGTAATGGTGAGGGTGTAGGACTTTATAGTTACATGATGGTAATGGTGAGGAGGTTATAGTTACATGATGGTAATGGTGAGGAGGTTATAGTTACATGATGGTAATGGTGAAGAGGGTATAGTTACATGATGGTAATGGTGAGGAGGTTATAGTTACATGATGGTAATGGTGAGGAGGTTATAGTTACATGATGGTAATGGTGAGGAGGTTATAGTTACATGATGGTAATGGTGAGGAGGTTATAGTTACATGATGGTAATGGTGAAGAGGGTATAGTTACATGATGGTAATGGTGAGGATGTTATAGTTACATGATGGTAATGGTGAGGAGGTTATAGTTACATGATGGTAATGGTGAGGAGGTTATAGTTACATGATGGTAATGGTGAGGTTAAAGTTACATGATGGTAATGGTGATGAGGTTATAGTTACATGATGGTAATGGTGAGGAGGTTATAGTTACATGATGGTAATGGTGAGGAGGTTATAGTTACATGATGGTAATGGTGAGGAGGTTATAGTTACATGATGGCAATGGTGAGGAGGTTATAGTTACATGATGGTAATGGTGAGGAGGTTATAGTTACATGATGGTAATGGTGAGGAGATAATATTGACATGATTGTAATGGTGAGGATGAGGTTATAGTTACATGATGGTAATGGTGAGGATGAGGTTTTAGTTACATGATGGTAATGGTGAGGAGGAGGTTATAGTTACATAATGGTAATGGTGAGGAGGTTATAGTTACATGATGGTAATGGTGAGGAGGAGGTTATAGTTACATAATGGTAATGGTGAGGAGGTTATAGTTACATGATGGTAATGGTGAGGAGGTTATAGTTACATGATGGTAATGGTGAAGAGGGTATAGTTACATGATGGTAATGGTGAGGAGGTTATAGTTACATGATGGTAATGGTGAAGAGGGTATAGTTACATGATGGTAATGGTGAGGAGGTTATAGTTACATGATGGTAATGGTGAGGAGGTTATAGTTACATGATGGTAATGGTGAGGAGGTTATAGTTACATGATGGTAATGGTGAGGAGGTTATAGTTACATGATGGTAATGGTGAAGAGGGTATAGTTACATGATGGTAATGGTGAGGATGTTATAGTTACATGATGGTAATGGTGAGGAGGTTATAGTTACATGATGGCAATGGTGAGGAGGTTATAGTTACATGATGGTAATGGTGAGGAGGTTATAGTTACATGATGGTAATGGTGAGGAGATAATATTTACATGATTGTAATGGTGAGGATGAGGTTATAGTTACATGATGGTAATGGTGAGGAGGTTATAGTTACATGATGGTAATGGTGAGGAGGAGGTTATAGTTACATGATGGTAATGGTGAGGAGGTTATAGTTACATGATGGTAATGGTGAGGAGGAGGTTATAGTTACATGATGGTAATGGTGAGGAGGTTATAGTTACAGTACCTTCAGAAAGTATTCAGACCCCATGACTTATTCCAGATTTTGTTGAACAGCCTGATTTCAATAGATGTTCATCCGTCACCCATCTACACACAATACCCCCATAGTGACGTGAAGACATGTTTTTAACAAATGTATTGAGCATGAACAGTGTTCAAATAGTATTCACACCCCATCGTCAATATTTTGTAGAAGCGCCTTTGGCGGTTATCACAGCTTTGAGTCGTCTTGGGCTTGCAGATTTTCTGAAAGTCTTACATTAGATGAGGAGAGGCCGTGAACAGCTTTGGCCGGACCACTCAAGGATTTTCACCTTTGTTCTGATGTCATTCCAGCGTTGCTTTGGCTGTATGCTTGGGGTCATTGTCCTGTTGGAACGTAAATATTCTCCCCCAGTCTGAGGTCCTTTGCACTCTGAAGCAGGTTCTATTTAAGGATTTTCCAATATTAGCTCCATTCATTGTTCACTCTATCCTTACCAGTCTCTCAGTCCCTGCTGCTGAAAAGGTGGGGATGGTGTTAGATGGGTTATGAGCTGTGCCTGGTTTTCTCCAGATATCGTTCTTTGCACTCAGGCCAAAGAGTTAAATGTTTGTCTCATCGGACTAAAGAATCTTTCATGTGCCTTTTTGCAACTGTTACGTGCCTTTTTCTGGCCACTCTCTCATGAAGCCCAGCTTGCTGAAGTGCTGTAGAGACATTCTGGCTGGTTCTCCCATCTCAGCCAAGGAACTGAGTGGTCATTGGGTTCTTCATAAACATGGTCCTTCATAAACATGGTACTTCAATAACATAATAATAATTGATAATGAATTAGTTTGACCTGGTATTGATGTTTAATAGTGTTGTTATCTCTCAGAGAACCAATCACCTCACAGCACAGATGCCACATGACACGGGTCATAACACCATTCTGAGAACCAATCACCTCACAGCACAGATGCCACATGACATGGGTCATAACACCATTCTGAGAACCAATCACCTCACAGCACAGATGCCACATGACATGGGTCATAACACCATTCTGAGAACCAATCACCTCACAGCACAGATGCCACATGACATGGGTCATAACACCATTCTGAGAACCAATCACCTCACAGCACAGATGCCACATGACATGGGTCAAAACACCATTCTGAGAACCAATCAATTTAAGACTACTAGAAAGAGTGTGCCCTCAGGACTGGAGGGAAGCTAAAGTCATTCCACTACCTAAGAATAGTTAAGCCCCCTTTACAGGCTCAAATAGCCGACCAATCAGCCTTTGGAAAAAATGGTGTTTTACCAGACAGCATGCTATTTTACAGTAAACAAATTGACAACAGACTTTCATGATAAAAAGATTGTGGGGGCTGTTTTGCAGCTTTTGACATTATCGATCATAAAGTTAAAGTTTTGGCTTTACACCCCCTACCATATTGTGGAAAAAGAGTTACCTGTCTAACAGAACACAGAAGGTATTCTTTAATGGAATCCTCTCCAACAATATCCAGGTAGAATCAGGAATTCCCCAGGGCAGCTGTCTAGGCCCCTTACATTTTTCAATCTTTACTAATGACATGTCACTGGCTTTGAGTATACTCCACACTATACACATCATCTACTACATCGACTGAAATGACAGCAACACTTAACAAAGAGCTGCAGTTAGTTTCAGAATGGGTGGCAAGGAATAAGTTAGTCCTAAATATTTCAAAAACTAAAAGCATCGTATTTGGGACAAATTGTTCACTAAACCCTAAACCTCAACTAAATCTTGTCATGAATAATGTGGAAATTGAGCAAGTTTAGGAGACTATACTGCTTGGATTAACCTTGGGTTGTAAAACTGTCATTGTCAAAACATATTGATACAACAGTAGCTAAGATGGGGAGAAGTCTGCCCATAATAAAGCGCTGCTCTACCTTCTTAACAACACTATCAACAAGGCAGGTCCTACAGGCCCTAGTTTCTACCTTCTTAACAACACTATCAACAAGGCAGGTCATACAGGCCCTAGGTTCTACCTTCTTAACAACACTATCAACAAGGCAGGTTCTACAGGCCCTAGTTTCTACCTTCTTAACAACACTATCAACAAGGCAGGTCATACAGGCCCTAGGTTCTACCTTCTTAACAACACTATCAACAAGGCAGGTCCTACAGGCCCTAGTTTCTACCTTCTTAACAACACTATCAACAAGGCAGGTCCTACAGGCCCTAGTTTCTACCTTCTTAACAACACTATCAACAAGGCAGGTCCTACAGGCCCTAGTTCTGTCGCACCTGGACTACTGTTCAGTCATGTGGTCAGGTGCCACAAAGAGGGACCTAGGAAAATTGCAATTTGCTCAGAACAGGGCAGCACGGCTGGTTCAGAACAGGGCAGCACGGCTGGTTCAGAACAGGGCAGCACGGCTGGTTCAGAACAGGGCAGCACGGCTGGTTCAGAACAGGGCAGCACGGCTGACCCTTGGATGTACACAGAGAGCTAACATTAATAATATGCATGTCAATCTCTACTGGCTCAAAGTGGAGGAGAGATTGACTTTATCACTACTTTATCACTATTTGTGAGAGGTATTGATATGTTGAATGCACAGAGCTGTCTGTCTAAACTAGTAGCACAGCTCAGACACTCAGGCATACCCTACAAGACATCTACAAGAGGTCTCTTCACAGTCTCCAAGTCCAGAACAGACTATGGGAGGCGCACAGTACTACATAGAGCCAGGACTACATGGAACTCTATTCCACAGTACTACATAGAGACATGACTACATGGAACTCTATTCCACAGTACTACATAGAGCCATGACTACATGGAACTCTATTCCACAGTACTACATAGAGCCATGACTACATGGAACTCTATTCCACAGTACTACATAGAGCCATGACTACATGGAACTCTATTCCACAGTGCTGTATAGAGCCATGACTACATGGAACTCTATTCCACAGTACTACATAGAGCCATGACTACATGGAACTCTATTCCACAGTACTACATAGAGCCATGACTACATGGAACTCTATTCCACAGTACTACATAGAGCCATGACTACATGGAACTCTATTCCACAGTACTACATAGAGCCACGACTACATGGAACTCTATTCCACAGTACTACATAGAGCCATGACTACATGGAACTCTATTCCACAGTACTACATAGAGCCATGACTACATGGAACTCTATTCCACAGTGCTGTATAGAGCCATGACTACATGGAACTCTATTCCACAGTACTACATAGAGCCATGACTACATGGAACTCTATTCCACAGTACTATATAGAGCCATGACTACATGGAACTCTATTCCACAGTACTACATAGAGCCATGACTACATGGAACTCTATTCCACAGTACTACATAGAGCCATGACTACATGGAACTCTATTCCACAGTGCTGTATAGAGCCATGACTACATGGAACTCTATTCCACAGTACTACATAGAGCCATGACTACATGGAACTCTATTCCACAGTACTACATAGAGCCATGACTACATGGAACTCTATTCCACAGTACTACATAGAGCCATGACTACATGGAACTCTATTCCTCAGTAGTACATAGAGCCATGACTACATGGAACTCTATTCCACAGTAATACATAGAGCCATGACTACATGGAACTCTATTCCACAGTACTACATAGAGCCAGGACTACATGGAACTCTATTCCACAGTACTACATAGAGCCATGACTACATGGAACTCTATTCCACAGTACTACATAGAGCCAGAACTACATGGAACTCTATTCCACAGTACTACATAGAGCCATGACTACATGGAACTCTATTCCACAGTAGTACATAGAGCCATGACTACATGGAACTCTATTCCACAGTACTACATAGAGCCATGACTACATGGAACTCTATTCCACAGTACTACATAGAGCCATGACTACATGGAACTCTATTCCACAGTAGTACATAGAGCCATGACAACATGGAACTCTATTCCACAGTACTACATAGAGCCATGACAACATGGAACTCTATTCCACAGTACTACATAGAGCCATGACTACATGGAACTCTATTCCTCAGTAGTACATAGAGCCATGACTACATGGAACTCTATTCCACAGTACTACATAGAGCCATGACTACATGGAACTCTATTCCACAGTACTACATAGAGCCATGACTACATGGAACTCTATTCCACAGTACTACATAGAGCCATGACTACATGGAACTCTATTCCACAGTACTACATAGAGCCATGACTACATGGAACTCTATTCCTCAGTAGTACATAGAGCCATGACTACATGGAACTCTATTCCACAGTACTACATAGAGCCATGACTACATGGAACTCTATTCCACAGTACTACATAGAGCCATGACTACATGGAACTCTATTCCACAGTACTACATAGAGCCATGACTACATGGAACTCTATTCCACAGTACTACATAGAGCCATGACTACACGGAACTATTCCACAGTAGTACATAGAGCCATGACTACATGGAACTCTATTCCACAGTACTACATAGAGCCATGACTACATGGAACTCTATTCCACAGTACTACATAGAGCCATGACTACATGGAACTCTATTCCACAGTACTACATAGAGCCATGACTACATGGAACTCTATTCCACAGTACTACATAGAGCCATGACTACATGGAACTCTATTCCACAGTACTACATAGAGCCATGACTACATGGAACTCTATTTCACAGTACTACATAGAGACATGACTACATGGAACTCTATTCCACAGTACTACATAGAGCCATGACTACATGGAACTCTATTCCACAGTACTACATAGAGCCATGACTACATGGAACTCTATTCCACAGTACTACATAGAGACATGACTACATGGAACTCTATTCCACAGTACTACATAGAGCCATGACTACATGGAACTCTATTCCACAGTACTACATAGAGCCATGACTACATGGAACTCTATTCCTCAGTAGTACATAGAGCCATGACTACATGGAACTCTATTCCACAGTACTACATAGAGACATGACTACATGGAACTCTATTCCACAGTACTACATAGAGCCATGACTACATGGAACTCTATTCCTCAGTAGTACATAGAGCCATGACTACATGGAACTCTATTCCACAGTACTACATAGAGACATGACTACATGGAACTCTATTCCACAGTACTACATAGAGCCATGACTACATGGAACTCTATTCCACAGTACTACATAGAGCCATGACTACATGGAACTCTATTCCACAGTACTACATAGAGCCATGACTACATGGAACTCTATTCCACAGTACTACATAGAGCCATGACTACATGGAACTCTATTCCACAGTACTACATAGAGCCATGACTACAACATCAAGGGTTTTGTTTTTATAAAGTAGCTCATGCCAGCAGTAAATTAGATAAATAAATATATACACCTTATGGAACAGTAGGTACTGTGAAGCAACACAAACATAGACACATGCATGCAAACACACGATAACATACGGACTATACAAACATATACACATTTTGTTATAGATATGTGGTAGTAGAGTAGGGGCCTGAGGGCACAACACTTAATATGTTGTATAATCTGCTAGGAATGTATTGTAATGTTTTTAAAATGTATAACTGCCTTAATTTTGCTGGACCCCAGGAAGATCCATAGTAAATACAAAGTACATAACATCATTCTGAGAACCAATCACCACACAGCGCAGACATCACATGACACGGGTCATAGCATCATTCGGAGAACCAATCACCACACAGCGCAGACATCACATGACACGGGTCATAACATTAGTCAGAGAACCAATCACCACACAGCGCAGACATCACATGACACGGGTCATAACACCATTCTGGTTCATGCTGCTCAGGGTATTTATTTAATTATCTTTCCTTGCTCCTGTCTTGGAGTCGTGGTAACGGGGCAGTCAAGCAGCGACAAGAGTCTCAGTTCATAACTTTCGTCAAGCTAGAAAATAATTTACTCCCCTTTTTTAACTAATCACAAACATTCCAGAAACACACTCGGGGGGGTAACAATCAGAATTACATTTTGCATAGTAGTAAATTAGCAAAGACATTGAGTTTTTTATTTACAATTATTATATAGATTTTTAAAAATGTAATCATGAAAACAAGAAGTCGGATGATAGAGAATACTATTGACATCCATCAATGAGCTGGTAGGCCACATTTCACCGTTGGCATTTCAACGTCTTCTTTGTTCCACAACATGCATGCTGCTAAGTACAGTATATAGAGGTGAAATATTGCAATAAGCATGATAATTCATAGGATACATCATTATTAAAGGTTAGTTTCAATACTGTTGTCGACAGTTGGATGGGTTAGTGTAGCATGGTGGGATTTGACCAACAGCTTAGAGATGCTGTGTAGCATGGTGGGATTTGACCAACAGCTTAGAGATGCTGTGTAGCATGGTGGGATTTGACCAACAGCTTAGAGATGCTGTGTAGCATGGTGGGATTTGACCAACCACTTAGAGATGCTGTGTAGCATGGTGTGATTTGACCAACAGCTTAGAGATGCTGTGTAGCATGGTGTGATTTGACCAACAGCTTAGAGATGCTGTGTAGCATGGTGGGATTTGACCAACAGCTTAGAGATGCTGTGTAGCATGGTGTGATTCAACCAACAGCTTAGAGATGCTGTGTAGCATGGTGTGATTTGACCAACAGCTTAGAGATGCTGTGTAGCATGGTGTGATTTGACCAACAGCTTGGAGATGCTGTGTAGCATGGTGGGATTTGACCAACAGCTTGGAGATGCTGTGTATTATGGTGGGATTTGACCAACAGCTTAGAGATGCTGTGTAGCATGGTGTGATTCAACCAACAGCTTAGAGATGCTGTGTAGCATGGTGTGATTTGACCAACGGCTTAGTGATGCTGTGTAGCATGGTGTGATTTGACCAACAGCTTAGAGATGCTGTGTAGCATGGTGTGATTTGACCAACAGCTTGGAGATGCTGTGTAGCATGGTGGGATTTGACCAACAGCTTGGAGATGCTGTGTATTATGGTGGGATTTGACCAACAGCTTAGAGATGCTGTGTAGCATGGTGTGATTCAACCAACAGCTTAGAGATGCTGTGTAGCATGGTGTGATTCAACCAACAGCTTAGAGATGCTGTGTAGCATGGTGTGATTTGACCAACGGCTTGTGATGCTGTGTAGCATGGTGTGATTTGACCAACAGCTTAGAGATGCTGTGTAGCATGGTGTGATTTGACCAACAGCTTAGAGATCAGGACCCCCCCCCCCCCCTAGGATTATCATCTAGGATCATGCCCCCGTAGTATCAGTTTGACCTTTTAAATGACCGTGAATAAGAGACAGGGACATGATCCTAGATCAGCACTCGAAAACAAATCATGAATACAAGCCCTGATTGGTAATGACGTCTGTTATAGAGTTATTTAGTAGCGTTTAGTAGAACACAGCCCACTAGCCTGAACGGATCCTCTTAGGAGACATTCCTCTGTGTATTAGTAGAAAACTCTACTAATCACTGCGGCATCTTAGAGCTGAATGGATAGAGCTGAATGGATAGAGCTGAATGGATAGAGCTGAATGGATAGAGCTGAATGGATAGAGCTGAATGTATAGATGGGAGAATGGTGAACCTTCGGTTGAAGTTCTTTTGATGTAAATTGTTTTACAGAAAAACATCAAGGTTTAAAAAAAAATAACTCAAGCAAATTTAGAAGTCAAGATAAACATTTCTGAATGAAAAAATAATCATATGAAAAATGGTCCTTCTTCAACAGGCCCGAGTTTAACCTAAACCTTGGTGCACTCTCTCCTGATCTGATGGCAGAAGGGGTTTAACCTAAACCTTGGTGCACTCTCTCCTGATCTGATGGCAGAAGGGGTTTAACCTAAACCTTGGTGCACTCTCTCCTGATCTGATGGCAGAAGGGGTTTAACCTAAACCTTGGTGCACTCTCTCCTGATCTGATGGCAGAAGGGGTTTAACCTAAACCTTGGTGCACTCTCTCCTGATCTGATGGCAGAAGGGGTTTAACCTAAACCTTGGTGCACTCTCTCCTGATCTGATGGCAGAAGGGGTTTAACCTAAACCTTGGTGCACTCTCTCCTGATCTGATGGCAGAAGGGGTTTAACCTAAACCTTGGTGCACTCTCTCCTGATCTGATGGCAGAAGGAGTTTAACCTAAACCTTGGTGCACTCTCTCCTGATCTGATGGCAGAAGGGGTTTAACCTAAACCTTGGTGCACTCTCTCCTGATCTGATGGCAGAAGGGGTTTAACCTAAACCTTGGTGCACTCTCTCCTGATCTGATGGCAGAAGGGGTTTAACCTAAACCTTGGTGCACTCTCTCCTGATCTGATGGCAGAAGGGGTTTAACCTAAACCTTGGTGCACTCTCTCCTGATCTGATGGCAGAAGGGGTTTAACCTAAACCTTGGTGCACTCTCTCCTGATCTGATGGCAGAAGGGGTTTAACCTAAACCTTGGTGCACTCTCTCCTGATCTGATGGCAGAAGGGGTTTAACCTAAACCTTGGTGCACTCTCTCCTGATCTGATGGCAGAAGGGGTTTAACCTAAACCTTGGTGCACTCTCTCCTGATCTGATGGCAGAAGGGGTTTAACCTAAACCTTGGTGCACTCTCTCCTGATCTGATGGCAGAAGGGGTTTAACCTAAACCTTGGTGCACTCTCTCCTGATCTGATGGCAGAAGGGGTTTAACCTAAACCTTGGTGCACTCTCTCCTGATCTGATGGCAGAAGGGGTTTAACCTAAACCTTGGTGCACTCTCTCCTGATCTGATGGCAGAAGGGGTTTAACCTAAACCTTGGTGCACTCTCTCCTGATCTGATGGCAGAAGGGGTTTAACCTAAACCTTGGTGCACTCTCTCCTGATCTGATGGCAGAAGGGGTTTAACCTAAACCTTGGTGCACTCTCTCCTGATCTGATGGCAGAAGGGGTTTAACCTAAACCTTGGTGCACTCTCTCCTGATCTGATGGCAGAAGGGGTTTAACCTAAACCTTGGTGCACTCTCTCCTGATCTGATGGCAGAAGGGGTTTAACCTAAACCTTGGTGCACTCTCTCCTGATCTGATGGCAGAAGGGGTTTAACCTAAACCTTGGTGCACTCTCTCCTGATCTGATGGCAGAAGGGGTTTAACCTAAACCTTGGTGCACTCTCTCCTGATCTGATGGCAGAAGGAGTTTAACCTAAACCTTGGTGCACTCTCTCCTGATCTGATGGCAGAAGGGGTTTAACCTAAACCTTGGTGCACTCTCTCCTGATCTGATGGCAGAAGGGGTTTAACCTAAACCTTGGTGCACTCTCTCCTGATCTGATGGCAGAAGGGGTTTAACCTAAACCTTGGTGCACTCTCTCCTGATCTGATGGCAGAAGGGGTTTAACCTAAACCTTGGTGCACTCTCTCCTGATCTGATGGCAGAAGGGGTTTAACCTAAACCTTGGTGCACTCTCTCCTGATCTGATGGCAGAAGGGGTTTAACCTAAACCTTGGTGCACTCTCTCCTGATCTGATGGCAGAAGGGGTTTAACCTAAACCTTGGTGCACTCTCTCCTGATCTGATGGCAGAAGGGGTTTAACCTAAACCTTGGTGCACTCTCTCCTGATCTGATGGCAGAAGGGGTTTAACCTAAACCTTGGTGCACTCTCTCCTGATCTGATGGCAGAAGGGGTTTAACCTAAACCTTGGTGCACTCTCTCCTGATCTGATGGCAGAAGGGGTTTAACCTAAACCTTGGTGCACTCTCTCCTGATCTGATGGCAGAAGGGGTTTAACCTAAACCTTGGTGCACTCTCTCCTGATCTGATGGCAGAAGGGGTTTAACCTAAACCTTGGTGCACTCTCTCCTGATCTGATGGCAGAAGGGGTTTAACCTAAACCTTGGTGCACTCTCTCCTGATCTGATGGCAGAAGGGGTTTAACCTAAACCTTGGTGCACTCTCTCCTGATCTGATGGCAGAAGGGGTTTAACCTAAACCTTGGTGCACTCTCTCCTGATCTGATGGCAGAAGGGGTTTAACCTAAACCTTGGTGCACTCTCTCCTGATCTGATGGCAGAAGGGGTTTAACCTAAACCTTGGTGCACTCTCTCCTGATCTGATGGCAGAAGGGGTTTAACCTAAACCTTGGTGCACTCTCTCCTGATCTGATGGCAGAAGGGGTTTAACCTAAACCTTGGTGCACTCTCTCCTGATCTGATGGCAGAAGGAGTTTAACCTAAACCTTGGTGCACTCTCTCCTGATCTGATGGCAGAAGGGGTTTAACCTAAACCTTGGTGCACTCTCTCCTGATCTGATGGCAGAAGGGGTTTAACCTAAACCTTGGTGCACTCTCTCCTGATCTGATGGCAGAAGGGGTTTAACCTAAACCTTGGTGCACTCTCTCCTGATCTGATGGCAGAAGGGGTTTAACCTAAACCTTGGTGCACTCTCTCCTGATCTGATGGCAGAAGGGGTTTAACCTAAACCTTGGTGCACTCTCTCCTGATCTGATGGCAGAAGGGGTTTAACCTAAACCTTGGTGCACTCTCTCCTGATCTGATGGCAGAAGGGGTTTAACCTAAACCTTGGTGCACTCTCTCCTGATCTGATGGCAGAAGGGGTTTAACCTAAACCTTGGTGCACTCTCTCCTGATCTGATGGCAGAAGGGGTTTAACCTAAACCTTGGTGCACTCTCTCCTGATCTGATGGCAGAAGGGGTTTAACCTAAACCTTGGTGCACTCTCTCCTGATCTGATGGCAGAAGGAGTTTAACCTAAACCTTGGTGCACTCTCTCCTGATCTGATGGCAGAAGGGGTTTAACCTAAACCTTGGTGCACTCTCTCCTGATCTGATGGCAGAAGGGGTTTAACCTAAACCTTGGTGCACTCTCTCCTGATCTGATGGCAGAAGGGGTTTAACCTAAACCTTGGTGCACTCTCTCCTGATCTGATGGCAGAAGGGGTTTAACCTAAACCTTGGTGCACTCTCTCCTGATCTGATGGCAGAAGGGGTTTAACCTAAACCTTGGTGCACTCTCTCCTGATCTGATGGCAGAAGGGGTTTAACCTAAACCTTGGTGCACTCTCTCCTGATCTGATGGCAGAAGGGGTTTAACCTAAACCTTGGTGCACTCTCTCCTGATCTGATGGCAGAAGGGGTTTAACCTAAACCTTGGTGCACTCTCTCCTGATCTGATGGCAGAAGGGGTTTAACCTAAACCTTGGTGCACTCTCTCCTGATCTGATGGCAGAAGGGGTTTAACCTAAACCTTGGTGCACTCTCTCCTGATCTGATGGCAGAAGGGGTTTAACCTAAACCTTGGTGCACTCTCTCCTGATCTGATGGCAGAAGGGGTTTAACCTAAACCTTGGTGCACTCTCTCCTGATCTGATGGCAGAAGGGGTTTAACCTAAACCTTGGTGCACTCTCTCCTGATCTGATGGCAGAAGGGGTTTAACCTAAACCTTGGTGCACTCTCTCCTGATCTGATGGCAGAAGGGGTTTAACCTAAACCTTGGTGCACTCTCTCCTGATCTGATGGCAGAAGGAGTTTAACCTAAACCTTGGTGCACTCTCTCCTGATCTGATGGCAGAAGGAGTTTAACCTAAACCTTGGTGCACTCTCTCCTGATCTGATGGCAGAAGGGGTTTAACCTAAACCTTGGTGCACTCTCTCCTGATCTGATGGCAGAAGGGGTTTAACCTAAACCTTGGTGCACTCTCTCCTGATCTGATGGCAGAAGGGGTTTAACCTAAACCTTGGTGCACTCTCTCCTGATCTGATGGCAGAAGGGGTTTAACCTAAACCTTGGTGCACTCTCTCCTGATCTGATGGCAGAAGGGGTTTAACCTAAACCTTGGTGCACTCTCTCCTGATCTGATGGCAGAAGGGGTTTAACCTAAACCTTGGTGCACTCTCTCCTGATCTGATGGCAGAAGGGGTTTAACCTAAACCTTGGTGCACTCTCTCCTGATCTGATGGCAGAAGGGGTTTAACCTAAACCTTGGTGCACTCTCTCCTGATCTGATGGCAGAAGGGGTTTAACCTAAACCTTGGTGCACTCTCTCCTGATCTGATGGCAGAAGGGGTTTAACCTAAACCTTGGTGCACTCTCTCCTGATCTGATGGCAGAAGGGGTTTAACCTAAACCTTGGTGCACTCTCTCCTGATCTGATGGCAGAAGGGGTTTAACCTAAACCTTGGTGCACTCTCTCCTGATCTGATGGCAGAAGGGGTTTAACCTAAACCTTGGTGCACTCTCTCCTGATCTGATGGCAGAAGGAGTTTAACCTAAACCTTGGTGCACTCTCTCCTGATCTGATGGCAGAAGGGGTTTAACCTAAACCTTGGTGCACTCTCTCCTGATCTGATGGCAGAAGGGGTTTAACCTAAACCTTGGTGCACTCTCTCCTGATCTGATGGCAGAAGGGGTTTAACCTAAACCTTGGTGCACTCTCTCCTGATCTGATGGCAGAAGGGGTTTAACCTAAACCTTGGTGCACTCTCTCCTGATCTGATGGCAGAAGGGGTTTAACCTAAACCTTGGTGCACTCTCTCCTGATCTGATGGCAGAAGGGGTTTAACCTAAACCTTGGTGCACTCTCTCCTGATCTGATGGCAGAAGGGGTTTAACCTAAACCTTGGTGCACTCTCTCCTGATCTGATGGCAGAAGGGGTTTAACCTAAACCTTGGTGCACTCTCTCCTGATCTGATGGCAGAAGGGGTTTAACCTAAACCTTGGTGCACTCTCTCCTGATCTGATGGCAGATTTAATAATAAAATGAACAGGAAGGAAAAGAGAAATCAGATCAAGATATAATTACCAAAAGACTCATTCAGAGGAGAACAATTGGATTGGTTCAACTTGCTTATTACATCATGCTTTTCAATGACGTATAGAAATATAACGATAACTCAATAGATTTGGTCTGAGCCGCTATTATCGACATCTCAAAGCCTTTTGGATGGATAGCAAAATGATGTGTCCCTTCCTGCTTTGGTCTTGCTCTCTGCTTCCTCCTTTCTTAAAAGCACAATAAATAGTTATAACAACTAGTGAATACTTTTTAAGATGCTAGAGTATATACTTGGTTGAAGGCAGGAAGACAAGCTTGGTTAAAACACTCAGAAACACAAGTAACAGTACAGTGAGGTTCCAGAACTTCATCCAGGTCGGGGTTCTATTTTTCTTCTTCTTTTGTTCCACGTTTTTAAAAACAGTCAAAAGCATAATTCCATTTTATTGTTGGTTTTTTTGTTGCTCAAAACGCCAACCATTTTTGGATAGCTGTGTGTTTCTTTCTTTTTGTAGGAAAACAAGAAATCAATCAAATTAAAATGAAAGAAATCAACACAATATATCACAAGATTTTTAAAACAACTTTTAGATTTTTTTCCATACAGATAAACCAAATAGACCTTAGTTTGCAATTTCTAATATAAATCCATTGCAGTCTTTCACGGTCACACAAAAATGAAAACATTTCCCTTAAAACAAGTAGATTTTAAATAGAAGACATGTCTGTTATAGAAGGACTGTTCACCCTCTCAGTCTCAACTTTTAAGCTTTTGAATGAACAATAACAAAAATAAGAGAAATAGTAATTAAAGAAATAAACCTTTCGTCTTATTCAGATCTCTGTGTGGAAACGAAGGAAGCCGTTCAGAGTTCATCCTAACGATCATATAATAACACAATGCCACATGAATATATATATATATATATATACCATTATATTTTGGTTTTCTTTTGTTATCCTCTAAAATTATCTACAATATTTGACAAGATAGCAGGCAAGTTCAGTACACAGTATGTTATAAACACCAACGAGCAGAACTCAAAACAACTTGAGTTTTTCCTCAACTACATCTGCTGAATGGTTTGAAACCCTACAAATTTACCAGGAAGTATCTACAGGTGTTGTAAACAAATGACATTCTCTTTAGGACATAAATAAGTTAAAACAGTTAGAACCATTAAAGAAGAAGCAACATGCCAACAAACAAAGATAAACTCTTTATATATATGTATATATACTATCTTTAAGAAATAATATTTATTTATGGGTTCCTCTTTTCCAACAGGTGCAAATCTACTGTGCAAGTTGAGCCCTACAAACTTGATCTCATTTATAAATACATCTTTACACTTAAGCACATGCCACACAGGGAACTCACAGACCGGTGAATCGGTTGTCTTTAAAGTAGCAGTCCACAGCACTTCCTACCGACCCACCCAATCAAATCATTCAACAAAAATGTTTTGAAAACAATTTAAATAAAAACGTTGGGTAAAGTACATTCATGCAGGAGCGATAAAAATGTTTTTATGTAATTCAAACTATTATCAATATAGTCATTGTTATTGTGGAGTAAGGTTGTGTTTAGATATAGTCATTGTTATTGTGGAGTAAGGTTATGTTTAGATATAGTCATTGTTAGTGTGGAGTAAGGTTAGGTTTAGATATAGTCATTGTTATTGTGGAGTAAGGTTAGGTTTAGATATAGTCATTGTTATTGTGGAGTAAGGTTAGGTTTAGATATAGTCATTGTTATTGTGGTGTAAGGTTAGGTTAGACTGGTTTTCACTCCTCCAAGGTCTTTCTGGTTCTCTACTTTACTGCTGCTAGAAACATGGTTCAGTCAGTCAGCAGTGCGCACACACACACACACACACACAGTACACACATACATACCGTACAGACACGCACACACACACTCAGGTCATGTGCGTTGGCTTTGTTGCCCTTTCTGATTGTATAGCTGTAGTAGTATGCTTTCTCCAGGTACAGCAGAGACAGGAGACAGGAAACATCAGGAGACATCAGGAGACAGCAGGAGACATCAGGAGACAAGAGACAGGAGACACCAGGAGACAGGAGACAGCAGGAGACAGGAGACAGGAAACATCAGGAGACATCAGGAGACAGCAGGAGACAGCAGGAGACAGCAGGAGACATCAGGAGACAACAGGAGACAGCAGGAGACAGCAGGAGACAGCAGGAGACATCAGGAGACAACAGGAGACAGCAGGAGACAGCAGGAGACAGCGGGAGACAGCAGGAGACATCAGGAGATAGAGGAAGGTATCCAAACTGCAGACCAATGATGTCTCCATGAGACTGCAAGACGGAAGTCTCCAAACTGCAGTGTGGGAGCCACCAGGCTGCAGTAGGTAAGTTCTCTACCAGGCCTGAAGACAAAGGTTTCCAGTGGGGAGCTGTCAGAGGGACACTGCTCTGTCAGAGGGACACTGCTCTGCCAGAGGGACATCTCCAAACCTGCAGAGGTCTCCACCAGCCAGCTGCAGGCCACTAGAGAGAGGTCTCCAGACTGTGCAGTGGGCTGGCTGGGCCGGAGGATGCAGCTGATTTACTGGTGGTGTCGATGGTGAGGTTGATGCCACTGTCGACGGCGTTGTTGTTCTTGTTGGGGGACTGGGGCTGGCTGCCTGTCTGGGGCTGGTGGGTGTTCCTCAGCGATGGGTCCTCCTCTAAGTCAGTGTCATCAATCAGGGGGATGTGGGGGGTGGAGTCCTCTATCCTAAACTCTGGGTGGGTCATGAAGTTGTGGATGGACGGTCTGGAGTCTGGTTTCTCAAGGCCTTCGTAGAGAGAGCTACGGAATGCGTTCACGACCCGAATCTGTGTGTAGGGGGGTGGGGGGGGGGGGGGGGACACACACATGAGAGCAAATAAGAACCGTCAGGAAAGATAGTCAGCTGAGGCAGGTAGTGATAGAGAACCCTCTGAGATAGACAGATGGACAGATAGAGAGTGATGAGAGGCAGAGGAGTGGAACACTGCAGTCCATGTTCAACTCGCTCATTTGGATCAAAACACTGGGAAGTAAAAAAATAAAAATAAAAAATAAATACACAAATATAAAGGCAACACTCATTATATGTTTACGTTAGGATCCAATGTCCGATATACCTATAAAGAGATAAGACACGTTAATACAAATAAATATAAAGACAAATGAAAAAAAACCACATGCAAGTTACAGAAGTCTGGTAACGGTAGGAGGAAAAAGTTAAGAGTTCAGAGAGACGTACCAGGACAAGGATGGGTAGACATCCATTGAGACTGTGAATGGATGACGAACATAAACATACAGGACGAAATAGGCCCAGGTTTATGTGGTGGGGGGGGGGGGGGGGGGGGATAGATGAGGTGCCTTGTAAAGCGTAATAGTTTTACAACAAAACAAGACAATGGAAGCAGACCAGACGAGGAGTTTCAACCGTCGAGACAACCAACAGGACAAGGTGGAACATGCAACGGGGACAACACCGTGTAGTTATGCTGCTGTCTGCACACGGGGATGACAGAACAGAACACAGACGACTAGCTGTACAACGAGATAATACTGGTCTGTTTCTCTGAGCTTAACTCCATGCATGGCTGAGTAGACAGTCAAGTATAGGATCCATAGTAGCGCTGTTTAGTCACTGTTGTTGTTACGATTCTTATTGGACAAAATACCTATCAAAACATTACATAGTAGTATCTACCTTAAAATATACTCAACACTGAACGAAAATATAAAACGCAACATGTAAAATTGTTGGTCCCATATTTCATCGGCTGAAATGAAAGATCCCAGAAATGTTCAATTTTAATAAAAAATGAAATCTTATTTCTCTCAACTTTAGTGCATAAATAACGTCTCTCTGTTAATGGGCATTTCCCATTTGACAAGATAATCAATCTACCTGATAGCTGTGGTATATCGAGAAGCTGATTAAACAGCATGATCGTTACACAGGTGCACCTTGTGCTGGGTAAAATAAAAGGCCACTAAAATGTTCCGTTGAAATAGATGTTTCTAGTTTTGGGAGAACGTTCAATTGGCATGCTGACTGCAGGAATATCCACCACAGCTGTTGCCAGATAATTGAATGTTAATTTCTCTATCATAAGCCGCCGCCAACATCGTTTTAGAGAATTAGCCAGTACGTCCAACCGGCCTCACAACTGCAGACCACATGTAACCACAAAACCGTACAACATCCACACCAGGCTTCTTCACCTGCGACATTGTCTGAGACCAGCCACCTGAACAGTTGATGAAGCTATGGGTTTGCACAACCAAATAATTTCTGCACAAACTGTCAGAAACCGTCTCAGGAAAGTTCATCTGCATGATCGTCGTCCTCACCAGGGTCTTAACCTGACTGCAGTTTGGCGTCGTAACAGATTTCAGTGGGAAAAATGCTCACCTTCGATGGCCACTGACACGCTGGAGAAGTGTGCTCTTCACGGATGAATCCCGGTTTCAACCGTACCGGGCAGATGGCAGACAGCGTGTATGGCTTCATGTGGCCTTCACCTCATGTTTCAGCATGATAATACACGGCCCCATGTCACTAGGATCTGGACATAATTCCTGAAAGCTGAAAATGTCCCAGTTCTTCCATGGCCTGCATACTCAACAGACATGTCACCCATTGAGCATGTTTGGGATGCTCTGGATTGATGTGTACGACAGCGTGTTCCAGTTCCTGCCAACATCCAGCAACTTCACACAGCCATTGAATATTCCTTATATGAACTGTAACTCAGGAACATCTTTGAAATGGCTGCATTTTGCATGTATATTTTTGTTCAGTGTAGTTAGATATATGGATTTATTTTCAAAATAATTGTACAACCTTTGAAACTTTTTGAAGATTTCAGAGTATTTTATAAAGATGTGCATTATTACAAAATCTCTTTTATATATGAGCCCTGTGTATAAACAATTAAACACATACATCAAAATACAAAAAAACATAATACTATTTTAATATTTAGTCGGAAGAATCAAATGTTTTATTGTCACATCACAGTGTAATGTGTTGTTTTACAGGGTCAGTCATAGTAGTATGATAGGTGTTGTTTTACAGGGTCAGTCATAGTAGTATGATAGGTGTTGTTTTACAGGGTCAGTCATAGTAGTATGATAGGTGTTGTTTTACAGGGTCAGTCATAGTAGTATGATAGGTGTTGTTTTACAGGGTCAGTCCCAGTAGTATGATAGGTGTTGTTTTACAGGGTCAGTCCCAGTAGTATGATAGGTGTTGTTTTACAGGGTCAGTCATAGTAGTATGATAGGTGTTGTTTTACAGGGTCAGTCATAGTAGTATGATAGGTGTTGTTTTACAGGGTCAGTCCCAGTAGTATGATAGGTGTTGTTTTACAGGGTCAGTCCCAGTAGTATGATAGGTGTTGTTTTACAGGGTCAGTCCCAGTAGTATGATAGGTGTTGTTTTACAGGGTCAGTCCCAGTAGTATGATAGGTGTTGTTTTACAGGGTCAGTCCCAGTAGTATGATAGGTGTTTTTTTACAGGGTCAGTCCCAGTAGTATGATAGGTGTTGTTTTACAGGGTCAGTCATAGTAGTATGATAGGTGTTGTTTTACAGGGTCAGTCCCAGTAGTATGATAGGTGTTGTTTTACAGGGTCAGTCCCAGTAGTATGATAGGTGTTGTTTTACAGGGTCAGTCATAGTAGTATGATAGGTGTTGTTTTACAGGGTCAGTCATAGTAGTATGATAGGTGTTGTTTTACAGGGTCAGTCCCAGTAGTATGATAGGTGTTGTTTTACAGGGTCAGTCCCAGTAGTATGATAGGTGTTGTTTTACAGGGTCAGTCCCAGTAGTATGATAGGTGTTGTTTTACAGGGTCAGTCCCAGTAGTATGATAGGTGTTGTTTTACAGGGTCAGTCCCAGTAGTATGATAGGTGTTTTTTTACAGGGTCAGTCCCAGTAGTATGATAGGTGTTGTTTTACAGGGTCAGTCATAGTAGTATGATAGGTGTTGTTTTACAGGGTCAGTCATAGTAGTATGATAGGTGTTGTTTTACAGGGTCAGTCCCAGTAGTATGATAGGTGTTGTTTTACAGGGTCAGTCCCAGTAGTATGATAGGTGTTTTTTTACAGGGTCAGTCATAGTAGTATGATAGGTGTTGTTTTACAGGGTCAGTCATAGTAATATGATAGGTGTTGTTGTACAGGGTCAGTCATAGTAGTATGATAGGTGTGGTTTTACAGGGTCAGTCCCAGTAGTATGATAGGTGTTGTTTTACAGGGTCAGTCCCAGTAGTATGATAGGTGTTGTTTTACAGGGTCAGTCATAGTAGTATGATAGGTGTTGTTTTACAGGGTCAGTCATAGTAGTATGATAGGTGTTGTTTTACAGGGTCAGTCATAGTAGTATGATAGGTGTTGTTTTACAGGGTCAGTCCCAGTAGTATGATAGGTGTTGTTTTACAGGGTCAGTCCCAGTAGTATGATAGGTGTTGTTTTACAGGGTCAGTCATAGTAGTATGATAGGTGTTGTTTTACAGGGTCAGTCATAGTAGTATGATAGGTGTTGTTTTACAGGGTCAGTCATAGTAGTATGATAGGTGTTGTTTTACAGGGTCAGTCATAGTAGTATGATAGGTGTTGTTTTACAGGGTCAGTCATAGTAGTATCATAGGTGTTGTTTTACAGGGTCAGTCATAGTAGTATGATAGGTGTTGTTTTACAGGGTCAGTTCCAGTAGTATGATAGGTGTTGTTTTACAGGGTCAGTCATAGTAGTATGATAGGTGTTGTTTTACAGGGTCAGTCATAGTAGTATGATAGGTGTTGTTTTACAGGGTCAGTCCCAGTAGTATGATAGGTGTTGTTTTACAGGGTCAGTCATAGTAGTATGATAGGTGTTGTTTTACAGGGTCAGTAGTATGATAGGTGTTGTTTTACAGGGTCAGTCATAGTAGTATGATAGGTGTTGTTGTACAGGGTCAGTCATAGTAATATGATAGGTGTTGTTTTACAGGGTCAGTCATAGTAGTATGATAGGTGTTGTTTTACAGGGTCAGTCATAGTAGTATGATAGGTGCAGTGTAATGTGTTGTTTTACAAGGTCAGTCATGGTAGTATGATAGGTGTTGTTGTACAGGGTCAGTCATAGTAATATGATAGGTGTTGTTGTACAGGGTCAGTCATAGTAGTATGATAGGTGTGGTTTTACAGGGTCAGTCATGGTAGTACGGGACCCCTGGAGAAAATTAGGCTTGAGGGAATTGACAGATTTTCACATCGGGTATTTGAACCAGCGCCCTTTCGGTTACTGACCCACCACTCTAACCACTAGTCTATCTGACCATACCAGTTACTGACCCACCACTCTAACCACTAGTCTATCTGACCATACCAGTTACTGACCCACCACTCTAACCACTAGTCTACCTGACCCACCACTCTAACCACTAGTCTATCTGACCATACCAGTTACTGACCCACAACTCTAACCACTAGTCTACCTGACCCACCACTCTAACCACTAGACTACCTGACCATACCAGTTACTGACCCACCACTCTAACCACTAGTCTATCTGACCATACCAGTTACTGACCCACCACTCTAACCACTAGTCTATCTGACCATACCAGTTACTGACCCACCACTCTAACCACTAGACTACCTGACCATACCAGTTACTGATCCACCACTCTAACCACTAGTCTACCTGACCCACCACTCTAACCACTAGTCTATCTGACCATACCAGTTACTGACCCACCACTCTAACCACTAGTCTACCTGACCCACCACTCTAACCACTAGTCTATCTGACCATACCAGTTACTGACCCACCACTCTAACCACTAGTCTATCTGACCATACCAGTGACTGACCCGCCACTCTAACCACTAGTCTACCTGACCCGCCACTCTAACCACTAGTCTACCTGACCCACCACTCTAACCACTAGTCTATCTGACCATACCATACCAGTTACTGACCCGCCACTTTAACCACTGGTCTACCTGACCCACCACTCTAACCACTAGACTACCTGACCCGCCACTCTAACCACTAGTCTACCTGACCCGCCACTCTAACCACTAGTCTACCTGCCGCCCTAGAAAGGTATACACTGAGTCAAAGTCAGTCATATCAGTGTTACAGCGTGAAGCGACACTGGCTACAGGCCCTCTTATTTACATAAAGACGACAGAACTGAGACGAAAAGAGAACTATGGGACTGGCGAGAGAGAGAGAGAGAGTGAGAGAGAGAGAGAACTTCCATCTTGTCTTCTCAGCTGTATAGAGGAGAGAAACCTCAGGTCCAGGTTTCCCCTGTAAATAATGACACTATAGACTTCAGCATGCATGGAAACCATCAGGTCAGGTCCATAATGTGATTTTATATGGCTCAGTAAGGGTTGATACCATTGGATGAAACTTATACTTGAATGTTTACCCAGCACGGTGAGTTTTTTTGCTGGTTTAGTTTTTACATCAAGTTTATCAGACAACGGAAGGACTCACAACCTGAAATTCACGCCGTGGGCGGTAGCCTCACTCCACTCTTAGCACTCTGGGAAAACAAAGACATGTAACAATGAAAAAACAGCACTCTGGGTAAACAAAGACATGTAACCATGAAAAAACAGCACTCTGGGGGAGGCCGAGCCACAGATGAACAGAATGTTAAGAAAATAGAAGCAAAAGAAAATGCAGAAAGAAAATAAGTAAGTCTAGAGAAGATGTCTTCAGAGATGCAACATATACTCCTGATCCACTAGCTTGGGCTGGTCTAGAGTTGCAGAAATTCTGTAACTTTCCCAATTTATTCTGAAAAACCGGGTTGGAGGACTCGCGGAATCAGGAGAGGAAAAAGCATGAAATCCTCCAACCATGATTTCTTGCCAATCTGGGAATTTGGAGAAAATTACAAAAATGTCGCAACCTTAGCTTGGTCACAAGGACATGGTCATTACCAACTAGTTAGCTAGAGCTAGCTAAAACCCTTACAGATCTGGCAACCAGACTGGTGTAAATTAGCTACAAGAAAGAATCATCTCTGGACTGTAGAATGTATAGATTAACCATAACCTTCAGAGTTTTACTGGGCTACATGATCTTGTCATGAAAATGACTTCTGACTAGGGTTTGCAAAACTTTCCATAAAATTCCAAGGTTTTCCAGAAATCCTGGTTGGAGGATTCACAGATTTCCTGGTTTCCTGGTTATTCCAATGGGATTTCTAGAAAAACAAGGAGTTTTACAGTGTAAATGTAAAAAAAAGGGGATACTGCTATGGTAGGAGACTGTAAGACATCTCTGAAGTAGCAGAAGCTGACAGAGGACAGTGACTCACGCCCAGCGGGAGAGGTAGGAGAAAGGGCATTGGACAAGGACACGTGACTGGGACTAGAAACATTGGTTACATCCTGGTTCTGACTGGTGGTGGAGGACTGTCTCCGTAGCTGGCCCTGATAGGAGCTGCCGCTCTTGAACGTGTTCACCACATCGATCTGGAGGAGGAGAACACAAGACAGGCTGCTCAGAAAGACAGACATGCTATGGTAGTATGACAGACACACAGGTTGTGACAGACAGGCTATGGCAGTACGATAGACAGACCGGTTGTGACAGACAAGCTATGGAAGCACGATAGACTGACAGTTTGCAGCAGACAGGCCAAGGTAATAAGCTAGACAGACAGGCTACTCCGGGAGGGAACTTGGTTTTTCTAACGTACATGTAGGTGAGACATCTATCACAATGATCAGGGTACTGGCCCAGAGTCACTGAGTTTCTATCACGATCAGATGGAGTTGACGTGATGCCGAGTTTGGTTTAAAGCTTCCAGATGTCAACGCCATGGCCGTGTCAGCGTCTGCCAGTGGCTGGATCATCTCAGTTAACACAGAACTAAAGTCTTTCGTAATTAGTTAGCTGCTCCATTAAGTTCTGAGTCCATACGTGATAAGAGAGAATCAAGAGATGTGCTAGAATGAGGAGCGGAACAGTAACAAGGAGCTCCACCGTCTCTCTTTGCAAGTGTCAAACTAAATGTCCCCTCCTGAAAATCAAAGATAACAGATGCTGGCACCTGGGAAACATTAGATCTAATGCTGCTGCTCTTCTACTGCTGCGCTTCACCCCAAACATCCCATCCCATCCTATCCCATCTTATCCCATCCCATCTTATCCCATCCCATCCCATCCCATCTTATCCCATCCCATCCTATCCCATCCCATCTTATCCCATCCCATCCCATCCTATCCCATCTTATCCCATCCCATCCCATCCCATCTTATCCCATCCCATCCCATCCCATCCCATCTTATCCCATCCCATCCCATCTTATCCCATCCCATCCCATCTTATCCCATCCCATCCCATCCCATCTTATCCCATCCCATCCCATCTTATCCCATCCCATCCCATCTTATCCCATCCCATCCCATCTTATCCCATCCCATCCCATCTTATCCCATCCCATCCCATTCCATCCCATCTTATCCCTTCCCATCCTATCTTATCCTATCCCATCCTATCCCATCCCATCCTATCCCATCCCACCCTATCCCATCCTATCCTATCCCATCCTATCCCATCCCATCCTATCCCACCCTATCCTATCCCATCCTATCCCATCCCATCCTATCCTATCCCATCCCATCCCATCTTATCCCATCTTTTCCCATCCCATCCCATCTTATCCCATCCTATCCTATCCTATCTTATCCAATCCCATCCTATCCCATCCCTTCCTATCCCATCCCATCCATTTCTATCCCATCCCATCCCATCCCATCCCATCTTATCCCATCCCATCCCATCCTATCCCATCCCATCTTATCCCATCCCATCCTATCCCATCTTATCCCATCCCATCTTATCCCATCCCATCTTATCCCATCCCATCCCATCCTATCCCATCTTATCCCATCCCATCCCATCCCATCTTATCCCATCCCATCCCATCCTATCCCATCTTATCCCATCCCATCCCATCCTATCCCATCTTATCCCATCCCATCCCATCCCATCTTATCCCATCCCATCCCCTCCTATCCCATCTTATCCCATCCCATCCTATCCCATCCCTTCCCTTCCCATCCTATCTTATCCTATCCCATCCTATCCCATCCCACCCTATCCCATCCTATCCTATCCCATCCCATCCTATCCCATCCCATCCTATCCCACCCTATCCTATCCCATCCTATCCCATCCTATCCCATCCCATCCTATCCTATCCCATCCCATCCCATCTTATCCCATCTTTTCCCATCCCATCCCATCTTATCCCATCCTATCCTATCCTATCTTATCCAATCCCATCCTATCCCATCCCTTCCTATCCCATCCCATCCATTTCTATCCCATCCCATCCCATCTTATCCTATCTTTTCCCATCCCATCCCATCTTATCCCATCCTATCCTATCCTATCTTATCCAATCCCATCCTATCCCATTCCATCCCATCTTATCCCATCCTATCCTATCCCATCCCATCCCATCCTATCCCATATTATCCTATCCCATCCCATCTTATCCCATCCCATCCCATTCCATCCTATCCCATCTTATCCCATCCCATCCTATCCCATCCCATCCCATCCTATCCCATCTTATCCTATCACATCCCATCTTATCCCATCCTATCCCATCCCATCCTATCCCATCCCATCCTATCCCATCTTAACCCATCCCATCCTATCCCATCCCATCTTATCCCATCCCATCCCATCTTATCCCATCCCATCCCATCCCATCCCATCCTATCCCATCCCATCTTATCCCATCCCATCCTATCCCATCCCATCTTATCCCATCCCATCCTATCCCACTCCTACTGCTGCTCTTCGCCCCACACATCCCAACCCATTCCAATAGATGCTACAGTATATTTTATGTCCTCTAGAAATTAGTTTCCTGGAGACCTAAGTCATGTGTTCCTGGAGGAGCTTCAGGAAGACAACTTCTACTGTAGTCTACCATCTACTATCTACCAGACACCTTCTACTGCAGTCTACCATCTACCATCTACCAGACACCTTCTACTGTAGTCTACCATCTACCAGACACCTTCTACTGCAGTCTACCATCTACCATCTACCAGAAACCTTCTACTGCAGTCTACCATCTACCATCTACCAGACACTTTCTACTGCAGTCTACCATCTACCAGACACCTTCTACTGCAGTCTACCATCTACCATCTACCAGAAACCTTCTACTGCAGTCTACCATCTACCATCTACCAGAAACCTTCTACTGCAGTCTACCATCTACCATCTACCAGACACCTTCTACTGCAGTCTACCATCTACCATCTACCAGACAGATTCTACTGTAGTCTACCATCTACCATCTACCAGACACCTTCTACTGCAGTCTACCATCTACCATCTACCAGAAACCTTCTACTGCAGTCTACCATCTACCATCTACCAGACACCTTCTACTGCAGTCTACCATCTACCATCTACCAGACACCTTCTACTGCAGTCTACCATCTACCATCTACCAGACAGATTCTACTGTAGTCTACCATCTACCAGAAACCTTCTACTGCAGTCTACCATCTACCATCTACCAGACACCTTCTACTGCAGTCTACCATCTACCAGACACCTTCTACTGTAGTCTACCATCTACCATCTACCAGACACCTTCTACTGCAGTCTACCATCTACCAGACACCTTCTACTGCAGTCTACCATCTACCATCCACCAGACACCTTCTACTGCAGTCTACCATCTGCCATCCACCAGACACCTTCTACTGCAGTCTACCATCTACCATCTACCAGCCACCTTCTACTGCAGTCTACCATCTACCATCTACCAGACACCTTCTACTGCAGTCTACCATCTACCATCTACCAGGCACCTTCTACTGCAGTCTACCATCTACCATCTACCAGACACCTTCTACTGCAGTCTACCATCTACCAGACACCTTCTACTGCAGTCTACCATCTACCATCTACCAGACACCTTCTACTGCAGTCTACCATCTACCATCTACCAGACACCTTCTACTGCAGTCTACCATCTACCATCTACCAGACACCTTCTACTGCAGTCTACCATCTACCAGACAGATTCTACTGTAGTCTACCATCTGCCAGAAACCTTCTACTGCAGTCTACCATCTACCATCTACCAGACACCTTCTACTGCAGTCTACCATCTACCAGACACCTTCTACTGTAGTCTACCATCTACCATCTACCAGACACCTTCTACTGCAGTCTACCATCTACCAGACACCTTCTACTGCAGTCTACCATCTACCATCCACCAGACACCTTCTACTGCAGTCTACCATCTACCATCCACCAGACACCTTCTACTGCAGTCTACCATCTACCATCTACCAGCCACCTTCTACTGCAGTCTACCATCTACCATCTACCAGACACCTTCTACTGCAGTCTACCATCTACCATCTACCAGGCACCTTCTACTGCAGTCTACCATCTACCATCTACCAGACACCTTCTACTGCAGTCTACCATCTACCAGACACCTTCTACTGCAGTCTACCATCTACCATCTACCAGACACCTTCTACTGCAGTCTACCATCTACCATCTACCAGACACCTTCTACTGCAGTCTACCATCTACCATCTACCAGACACCTTCTACTGCAGTCTACCATCTACCATCTACCGGACACCTTCTACTGCAGTCTACCATCTACCATCTACCAGACACCTTCTACTGCAGTCTACCATCTACCATCTACCAGGCACCTTCTACTGCAGTCTACCATCTACCATCTACCAGACACCTTCTACTGCAGTCTACCATCTACCATCTACCAGACACCTTCTACTGCAGTCTACCATCTACCAGGCACCTTCTACTGTAGTCTACCATCTACCATCTACCATCCACCAGACACCTTATACTGCAGTCTACCATCTACCATCCACCAGACACCTTCTACTGCAGTCTACCATCTACCATCTACCAGACACCTTCTACTGCCGTCTACCATCTACCATCTACCAGACACCTTCTACTGCAGTCTACCATCTACCATCTACCAGACACCTTCTACTGCAGTCTACCATCTACCATCCACCAGACACCTTCTACTGCAGTCTACCATCTACCATCTACCAGACACCTTCTACTGCAGTCTACCATCTACCAGACACCTTCTACTGCAGTCTACCATCTACCATCTACCAGACACCTTCTACTGCAGTCTACCATTTACCATCTACCAGACACCTTCTACTGCAGTCTACCATCTACCATCTACCAGACACCTTCTACTGCAGTCTACCATCTACCAGACACCTTCTACTGTAGTCTACCATCTACCATCTACCAGACACCTTCTACTGCAGTCTACCATCCACCAGACACCTTCTACTGCAGTCTACCATCTACCATCCACCAGACACCTTCTACTGCAGTCTACCATCTACCATCTACCAGACGCCTTCTACTGCAGTCTACCATCTACCATCTACCAGACACCTTCTACTGCAGTCTACCATCTACCATCTACCAGACACCTTCTACTGTAGTCTACCATCTACCATCTACCAGACACCTTCTACTGCAGTCTACCATCTACCATCTACCAGACACCTTCTACTGCAGTCTACCATCTACCATCTACCAGACACCTTCTACTGCAGTCTACCATCTACCATCTACCAGACACCTTCTACTGCAGTCTACCATCTACCATCTACCAGACACCTTCTACTGTAGTCTACCATCTACCATCTACCAGACACCTTCTACTGCAGTCTACCATCTACCATCTACCAGACACCTTCTACTGCAGTCTACCATCTACCATCTACCAGACACCTTCTACTGCAGTCTACCATCTACCATCTACCAGACACCTTCTACTGCAGTCTACCATCTACCATCTACCAGACACCTTCTACTGCAGTCTACCATCTACCATCTACCAGACACCTTCTACTGTAGTCTACCATCTACCATCTACCAGACACCTTCTACTGTAGTCTACCATCTACCATCTACCAGACACCTTCTACTGCAGTCTACCATCTACCATCTACCAGACACCTTCTACTGCAGTCTACCATCTACCATCTACCAGACACCTTCTACTGCAGTCTACCATCTACCATCTACCAGACACCTTCTACTGCAGTCTACCATCTACCATCTACCAGACACCTTCTACTGCAGTCTACCATCTACCATCTACCAGACACCTTCTACTGTAGTCTACCATCTACCATCTACCAGACACCTTCTACTGCAGTCTACCATCTACCATCTACCAGACACCTTCTACTGCAGTCTACCATCTACCATCTACCAGACACCTTCTACTGCAGTCTACCATCTACCAGAGACCTTCCACTGTAGTCTACCATCTACCATCTACCAGACACCTTCTACTGCAGTCTACCATCGACCAGACATCTTCTACTGAGCACTTACTGTAGAAGTGTCATGCAATATGTCTAAGGAGGAGGAATACTGCAACAAATGGATTTAGATACAGGTATAATAGGAAAGGTCCTACTAGTATCCTTGTGGTACTCCACATTTAGATACAGTAGCCAAACACCCCAACAGGGTAGAGATGGATCTGAGTAGGTAGGTGTCTAATGCCCAGGGTTACTTCAACAAATACATCTATCTAGTAGTATCTGGTATCAGGTAGAACCTTTATGTAAAGTTTCTTAAGGCCAGGGATCCTAATATGGATCCTTGAGGTACTCCAACACTATTTCTCATTAAAATCCACTCGGATAGGTGTAAAATAGATTGAAATTGCAATATTGTTTCCAAATGTTTGTTAAGTTAAATACATCGCTGTCATCTTGAAAAGTCACCGTGTACTCGGTCCATATATATTTCATGACAGTAGTATTTTCACAGTGTAATCTATCGGTCTTTCCCTCCCACAGCTTGTCATTGGTTCCTCTTTCTCTCCCACAGCTTTTCATTGGTTCCTCCGTCTCTCCCACAGCTTGTCATTGTTTCCTCACCTGAGTTTGAATGCGATTGAGCCCCCTGAACCAGAGGACCTGTCCACGTCTCAGCTCCCTCTCCGCGTGGTCAATCTCCTCATTGTCCTCGTTCATGTCTTCGTCTCCAGGCATCTCGTTCTTCTTGGTCAGCTGGCCTGCCCCTCGCAGGAACCGTAGCTTGCTGTTAGGGATGGTGGCGATCACCTTGGGGGGGGGGGGGGGGGGGGACACAAGGGGGAAAGAGGAGAGATATGATTCTGAGACACAGACAAGGGGGAATGAGGGAGATGTATATTTCCCCTAAGCAGGGTTGAAATGCTAAAAGATCTCAGATACATGACTAAATGTCATGTTCATGTTTCTTTAATGAAAACATAATAATGCATTTAGCATGTTGTTCTATACAAACATTTTAGTTCACATGGGTCCTAAACATGGAGAACAATAATATTAAGCAACAGACCAAATATAAACAAATGACTATACCTATGTTCAGGGTTGTTAAGTTACAGTGGCTGCAGACAGCATTCACATCCCCTTGACCTTTCCACATGTTGTTGTGTTACAGCCTGCATTTCAAATGTATTACACTAGCCTACTCAGAATACCGCATAACGTCAACGTGGAATTATGTTGCTCAGATTTGTTGTAATTTTGTATTTTTTAAATTTTTACAAATGAATAAAAAAAAAATGAAGATCTGAAATGTCTTAAGTCAATAAATATACAAGCCCTTTTTTTAATGCCAAGGAGAAATAAGTTCAGGAGTAAAAATGTTGATTAATAAGTTTCATGATTGTTGAATGACTACCTCATCTCTGTAACCCACACATACAATTTTATCTGTAAGGTCCCTCAGTCGAGCAGTGAAAGTCAAACACAGATTCAACCACAAAGACCAGGGAGGTTTTCCAACACCTCGCCAAGAAGGCCACCTATTGGTAGACGGGTAAAGATTTAAACAATCTGACACAGAATTTCCCTTTGAGCATTGTGAAGTTAATAATTACACTTCGGATGGTGTATCAATACACCCAGTCACTACAAAGATACAGGCGTCCTTCCTAACTCAGTTGCCGGAGAGGAAGGAAACTGCTCAGGGATTTCACCATGGGGCCAATGGTGACTTTAAAACAGTTACAGAGTTTAATGGCTGTGATAGGAGAAAACTGAGGATGGATCAACAACATTGTAGTTACTCCACAATACTAACCTAAATGACAGAGTGAAAAGAAGGAAGCCTGTACAGAATAAAAGTATGCCAAAGCATGCATCCTGTTTGCAACAAGGCACTAAAGTAAAACTGCAAAAAAATGTTTCAATGTAATTCACTTTTTTTTCCTGAATAGGAACTGTTATGTCTGAGGCAAACTCAATACAACACATTACTGAGTACCACTCTCCATCTGTTCAATACAACACATTACTGAGTACCACTCTCCATCTGTTCAATACAACACATTACTGAGTACCACTCTCCATCTGTTCAATACAACACATTACTGAGTACCACTCTCCAAAAAATGTAGAACTAGGAACATAGTCCTTGGTTCACTCCAGACCTGTCTACCCTTGACCAGCACAAAAACATCCTGTGGCGTTCTGCATCAGCATCGAACAGCCCCCGTAATATGCAACTTTTCAGGGAAGTTAGGAACAAATGTTCACAGGAAAGCTAAGGCTAGCTTTTTCAAACAGAAATTTGCATCTTGTAGTACTAACTCAAAAAAATTCTGGGACACTGTAAAGTCCATGGAGAATAAGAGCACCTCCTCCCAGCTGCCCACTGCACTGAAGATAGGAAACACTGTCACCACTGATAAATCCACTATAATTGAGAATTTCAATAAGCATTTCTCTAAGGCTGGCCATGCTTTCCACCTGGTTACCCCTACCCCAGTCAACTGCCCGGCACCCTCCACAGAAACCCGTCAAAGCCCCCACCATTTCTCCTTTACCCAAATCCAGATAGCTGATGTTCTGAAAGAGCTGCAAAACCTGGACCCCTACAAATCAGCCGGGCTAGACACTCTGGACCCTCTCTTTCTAAAATTATCTGCCGAACTTGTTACAACCCCTATTACTAGCCTGTTCAACCTCTCTTTTGTGTCGTCTGAGATTCCCACATATTGGAAAGCTGCCACGGTCATCCCCCTCTTCAAAGGGGGAGACACTCTAGACCCAAACTGCTACAGACCCATATCTATACTATCCTGTCTTTCTAAGGTCTTTGAAAGCCAAGTTAACAAACAGATTACCGACCATTTCGAATCCCACAGTACCTTCTCCGCTATGCAATCTGGTTTCAGAGCTGGTCATGGGTGCACCTCGGCCACGCTCAAGGTCCTAAACGACATCATAACCGCAATCGATAAGAGACATTACTGTGCAGGAGTATTCATCAACCTGGCAAAGGCTTTCACCACATTCTTATTGGCAGACTTGACAGCCTTGGATTCTCAAATGACTGGTTCTGCCTGGTTTACCAACTACTTCTCTGACAGAGTTCAGTGTGTCAAATCGGAGGACCTGTTGTCCGGACCTCTGGCAGTCTCTATGGGGGTGCCACAGGGTTCAATCCTCGGGCCGACTCTCTTCTCTGTACACATCAATGATATCGCTCTTGCTGCTGGTGATTCTAAGATGCACCTCTACGCAGACGGCACCATTCTGTATACTTCTGGCCCTTCTTTGGACACTGTGTTAACTAACCTCCAGACGAGCTTCAATGCCATTCAACTCTCCTTCCGTGGTCTCCAACTGCTCTTAAATGCTAGTAAAACTAAATGCATGCTATTCAACCGATCACTGCCCGCACCTGCTCGCCTGTCCAGCATCACTACTCTGGACGGCTCTGACTTAGAATACGTGGACAACTACAAATACCTAGGTGTCTGGTTAGACTGTAAACTCTCCTTCCAGATTCACATGAAGCATCTCCAATCCAAAATTACATATAGAATTGGCTTCCTATATCGCAACAAAGCATCCTTCACTCATGCTGCCAAACATACCCTCGTAAAACTGACCATCCTACCGATCCTCAACGTCGGTGATGTCATCTATAAAATAGCCTCCAACACTCTACTCAACAAACTGGATGCAGTCTATCACAGTGCCATCCGTTTTGTTACCAAAGCCCCATACATTACCCACCATAGCGACCTGTACGCCCTCGTTGGTTGGCCTTCACTTCATACTCGTCGCCAAACCCACTGGCTCCAGGTTATCTACAAGTCTTTGCTAGGTAAAGCCCCACCTTATCTCAGCTCACTGGTCACCATAGCAGCACGCGCTCCAGCAGGTATATTATACTGGTCACCCCCAAAGCCAATTCCTCCTTTGGTCGCCTTTCCTTCCAGTTCCCTGCTGCCAATGACTGGAATGAACTGCAAAAATCTCTGAAGCTGGAGACTCATATCTCCCTCACTAACTTTAAGCATCAGCTGTCAGAGCAGCTCACAGATCACTGCACCTGTACACAGCCCATCTGTAAACAGCCCATCTATCTTCCTACCTCATCCCCATACTGTATTTATTTAGCTCCTTTTCAGCCCAGTATCTCTACCTGCACAGTCACCTCCTGTACATCCTACCATTCCAGTGTTTAATTGCTATTTTGTAATTACTTCGCCACCATGGCCTATTTATTGCCTTAACTCCCTTATCTTACCTCATTTGCACTCACTGTATATAGACGTTTAGTTTTCTTTTGTTCTACTGTATTATTGACTGTATGTTTTGTTTGTTTCCATGAGTAACTCTGTTGTTTGTGTCGAACTGCTTTGCTTTATCTTGGCCAAGTCACAGTTGTAAATGAGAACTTGTTCTCAACTAGCCTACCTGGTTAAATAAAGGTGTTCTCAACTAGCCTACCTGGTTAAATAAAGGTGTTCTCAACTAGCCTACCTGGTTAAATAAAGGTGTTCTCAACTAGCCTACCTGGTTAAATAAAGGTGTTCTCATCTGACCTACCTGGTTAAATAAAGGTGAAATAAAATTAAAATAAATGTAATTTTCAATGCATTTCTAAAAACATGTTTTAGCTTTGTCATTGTGGTGTATTGTGTGTAGATGGGTGACAGAGAACAATCAATGTAATAAATTTTGAATTCAGGCTGAAACACAAACAAAATGTGGAATCAAGATTTGTAAAGGTATGGTCAAATCTATGTAAAGGTTTGTCAAGGCATACACATGTATATTTTTAGGTATATAAAGATATATTTATTTATAGGAATGTGAATATATATTTATAGGTATGTCAATATATATTTATAGGAATGTCAATATATATTTATAGGAATGTCAATATATATTTATAGGAATGTCAATATATATTTATAGGAATGTCGAGGTATTCTTACCTGTCCCCAGACTAACTCTCCCAGTCCAAGGAAGGTACACCAGCCCCACTTCTCCAAATCCAGAGGAGTACAACTGAACGGCTTCCCTCCAAACTGTACGATCACAATCTGTAAACACACAGATAGGAAACTACATTACGAATCTGCATGATACCTTAGCATCAACACAAACACAGTGCTTCAATTGGGCCGGAAATCCATGGAGCTGGATACCTGCACCTCAAGTTTCCTACCACACACAGACACACCCACAGACACACCCACAGACACACCCACAGACACACCCACACCCACAGACACACCCACAGACACACCCACAGACACACCCACACACACACACACACACACACACACACACACACACACACACACACACACACACACACACACACACACACACACACAGGGGGAAACATAAAACATCCAAACCGAACAATATCTAGAATTACATCCAGACGTGAAATAATTCCCTCTTTGCTCCCAGCCGTATGTTTGCGAGGCTTCAGTGATCAGGATCTGTTTTGGTATCTTGTATTGGACTAAGTATCAGGTCAGGAAAAGCTTCAATAAGCTTCAAGTGCTAACCTTTGTCTGCGTCCCCAATGGAACCCTATTCTCTATGTAGTGCACTACTTTAGACCAGGACCCATAGGGAATGTTCCTACCTGGATGGAGAAGGTTCTTACCTGGATGGTGAATGTTTCCTACCTGGATGGCGAATGTTTCCTACCTGGATGGCGAATGTTTCCTACCTGATTGGAAAAGGTTCTTACCTGGATGGAAAAGGTTCTTACCTGGATGGAGAAGGTTCTTACCTGGATGGAAAAGGTTCTTACCTGGATGGAAAAGGTTCTTACCTGGATGGAAAAGGTTCTTACCTGGATGGAAAAGGTTCTTACCTGGATGGCGAATGTTCCTACCTGGATGGCGAATGTTCCTACCTGGATGGTGAATGTTCCTACCTGGATGGTGAATGTTCCTACCTGGATGGCGAATGTTCCTACCTGGATGGCGAATGTTCCTACCTGGATGGCGAAGGTTCCGAAGACGATGGAACAGAAGATGGGGTTCCTGAAGATTCCGTCGAAGACGTTCCTCTCTCCGTGGATCTTCCTGGCGTTGATCTCATTGAAAAGCTGCATGAGGACGAAGGTGTTGAAAATGATGGTGTAGTGTTCTGACGGAGGGGAGTGGAGAGGAGCGTGACGACCACTGTCTATGTCAAAGATCTGCTCACCTGAGATAGTAAGAAAGAGAAGGAAGAGAGAGAGAGAGAGAGGTATAGAGATGTTAAGCTGAAGTTTGTAGGGGCTAAAGTAAGCTGAAGTTTGTAGGGGCTAAACCGGGGCAAAACCGAACCATGAATTGCAGTTTCTCGCGGCCCATACACTACTTTCAGGGTGTAAAATCCTCAATTTTCCCATTTACAAGTGTCTACCTATACTTAAGATACTTTTGCTAAACTCTTAACACAGCAATACATCACACAATTAGACAAATACTACATTTTCTGCTCCAAACCAAATTCTGTTCATTAACTTACAATTCTACATTTCAAAATGCAAAACCGTGGCTTCCAATGTAAGCATTTTAGAAACGTGTTAATTGATATTCTGTGGAGAAAAAAAACATGAATTGTGTTCATTTGTGTTAATGGTCCACAACAGATGGATGTTGTGCTAATTGTGTTTTAGAGTTTTAAAAATGTGACTACAGGTTGGACAAAAGGATGTTAGCGAGATTGTAAAAAATGAAAGAGACCAAGGTGTTTCTTGTCCCGAAATCCCGCTTATCAGACAGGTTGAAGCCTGCTTGACAGAGATGCTAAGCTGCTAGCCATCAAGCTAACTAAGTTGGTAGCAGATGAGTTTTGCAATGGAGCCTTCGTTGTCTGGAGAAATAAATAAACGGTTCCACCGCTCTAGAAGCTCTATCTTTTACGCACTGTTTCGGGACAAACCGGAAGACTCAGAGTTCCAATGGGGCAATTGTTATTAACTTGCCGAGGATTATAGGCTTGAGGTGGCTTCATTGATGACTCAGGTCGCCAGCCTTTGTAAGAAACTGGGGAAAATGCAGGGAGGAATGTTTACATTTTCTATGCCAGTGGCTGGACGGCGTTCACGCTTGTTGGATGCATCTCCGCCTTGTTGTTTGTCGTTGCCAACATCTGAGTGGAGTCAAAAGAACACAGCAAGAGAAGCAAGACAATCAACGATCAGCATGTCACCCATGGAAGCCGAAGACAGCGACTTCCCGCAAAGCAGTCTACACTCCTAGCAAGAGGCCCGGTACAAACAACTTATAGTTTCGCTGTCCTGGAGCCTGATCTTCCTGCACCCTAGTCACTGAGGGTGCCTGTGTCTGCCCCAGGAGCAACGGGCTTAAGTTATCCTGCCTCTCGACCGTCCATAAAGGGTTCTCTGAATCCTGAGAAGCGTGGGAGTCAGCGGATTTCCTCGTCCTTCTCGCCAGCCGTGATTCTGGACAGCTCCTTGGTAAGAAATGTGACCGTTCCTGGTGCAAAAATAATGTCCTATCCCAGAGCTCGAGTAAATGACATTATTAAGCTGCTCCCAAATTTACTACGTCAGGACATGGACATTGATTGTATCGTAGTCCATGTGGGTTTTAAAGACATTACGAAGGGCAGTTCTGAAAAGTTGATACTGGATATTAAAGAGCTGATTTTCTCTGCTAAACACTAACAAAATAGCCATCATATCTGGCCCTGTTCTCTGAATAGTGGCATTGAACATTTTAGCAGGATTCTTTCTCTTCACAACTGGCTACGTGATTATTGCAGCTCAATGGGTGTAACATTTGTTGACAATTTTGATACATTTCGGAAACAAAACACGTTTTATAATATCTGACCAAATTATGAAAGACGAGCATTGTAATTTTAAATCCCGTAAAGTTAGTGTGGAATATAGGTGAAATAATGATTGTTGTCTTTCAACAAAGACAAGCCACAGGGGTCTGACAACTTCGATGGGAAATGACTGAGGAGCGGATGATATTGCCACATCTTCAATTTAAGACTTCAAATATCTTCAATTTAAGACTACTAGAAAGAGTGTGCCCTCAGGACTGGAGGGAAGCTAAAGTCATTCCGCGAATAAGAATAGTAAAACCCCCTTTACAGGCTCAAATAGCCGACCAATCAGCCTGTTAATAACCCTTAGTAAACCTTTGGAAATAATGGTGTTTGACCAGATACAAATGCTATTTTACTATAAACAAATAAACAACTTTCAGGAGGATATTCAACAATTACAGCACTTACACAAATGAGAGAAATTGATGATACAAATATTGTGGGGGCTGTTTTGTTAGACTTCAGTGCCGCTTTTGACAATATCGATCATAGTCTGCTGCTGGCAAAACGTACAGTTGATTCCGGAAGTTTACATATACCTTAGCCAAATACATTTAAACTCAAGTTTTTCACAGTTCCTGACATTTTAATCCTAGTAAAAATTCCCTGTCTTAGGTCAGTTAGGATCACCATTTTATTTTAGAATGTGAAATGTCAGAATAATAGTAGAGAGTGATTTATTTCAGCTTTTATTTCTTTCATCACATTCCCAGTGGGTCAGAAGTTTACATGCACTCAATTAGTATTTGGTAGCATTGCCTTTAAATTGTTTAACTTGGGTCAAATGTTTCAGGTAGCCTTCCACAAGCTTCCCACAATAAGTTGGGTGAATTTTGTCATATTCGTTCTGACAGAGCTGGTGTAACTGAGTCAGGTTTGAAGGCCTCCTTGCTCGCACACGCTTTTTCTATAGTTTTCTATAGGATTGAGGTCAGGGCTTTGTGATGGTCACTCCAATATCTTGACTTTGTTGTCATTATGCAATTTTGCCACAACTTCAGAAGTGTGCTTGGGGTCATTGTCCATTTGGAATACCCATTTGCGACCAAGCTTTAACTTCCTGACTGATGTCTTGAGATGTTGCTTCAATATATCCACATAATTGTCCTTCCTCATGATGCCATTTATTTTGTGAAGTGCACCAGTCCCTCCTGCAGCAAAGCACCCCCACAACATGATGCTACAACGCTACAATGTGCGTCATGGTTGGGATGGTGTTCTTCGGCTTGCAAGCCTCCTCCTTTTTCCTCCAAACATAACGATGGTCATTATGGCCAAACAGTTGTTTCATCAGACCAGAGGACATTTCTACAAAGTACGATCTTTGTCCCCATGTGCAGTGGCAAACAGTAGTCTGGCTTTTTTATGGCGGTTTAGGAGCAGTGGCTTCTTCCTTGCTGAGCGGCCTTTCAGGTTATGTCGCTATAGGACTCGTTTTACTGTGGATATAGATACTTTTGCACCTGTTTCCTCCAGCATCTTCACAAGGTCCTTTGCTGTTGTTCTGGGATTGATTTGCACATTTCGCACCAAAGTACGTTCATCTCTAGGAGACAGAACGCGTCTCCTTCCTGAGCGGTATGACGGCTGCATGGTCCCATGGTGTTTATACTTGCGTACTATTGTTTGTACAGATGAATGTCGTACCTTCAGGCGTTTGGAAATTGCTCCCAAGGATGAACCAGACTTGTGAAGGTCTACCATTTTTGCTGAGATCTTGGCTGATTTCTTTTGATTTTCCCATGATGTTAAGGAAAGAGGCACCGAGTTTGAAGGTAGGCCTTGAAATACATCCACAGGTACACCTCCAATTGACTCAAATGATGATGTTATTAGAAGCTTCTAAAGCCATGACATACTTTTCTGGAATTTTCCATTTTTAACAACACTATCAACAAGGCAGGTCCTACAGGCCCTAGTTTCTACCTTCTTAACAACACTATCAACAAGGCAGGTCCTACAGGCCCTAGTGTCTACCTTCTTAACAACACTATCAACAAGGCAGGTCCTACAGGCCCTAGTTTCTACCTTCTTAACAACACTATCAACAAGGCAGGTCCTACAGGCCCTTGTTTCTACCTTCTTAACAGCACTATCAACAAGGCAGGTCCTACAGGCCCTAGTTTCTACCTTCTTAACAACACTATCAACAAGGCAGGTCCTACAGGCCCTAGTTTTGTCGCACCTGGACTACTGTTCAGTCATGTGGTCAGGTGCTGAAAAAAAGTAACTTAGGAAAATTGCAATTGGTTCAGAACAGGGCAGCACGGCTGGCCCTTGGATGTAAACAGGGAGCTATTATTAAAAATATGCATGTCAATCTCTCCTGGCTCAACGTGGAGGAGAGATTGTCTTCATCACTGCTTGTATTTATGAGAGGTGTTGACATGTTGAACGCACCGAGCTGTCTGTTTGAAATACTGGCGCACAGCTCTGACACCCACCCATACCCCACAAGACATTGCCACCAGAGGTATGTTTGAAATACTGGCACACAGCTCTGACATCCATGTATACCCCACAAGACATGCCACCAGAGTCCCCAAGTCTAGAACAGACTAAGGCACACAGTACTAAATAGAGCCATGACGACATGGAATCATATTCCAGATCAAGTAACTGATGCAAGCAGTAAAAGTAGACAAAAGAAACACATTATGGAAAAGCTGGGACTGTGAAGCAGCACAAACATAGTCACACACACCCCGCTGCCTATAGATTCCAGAACACATAAACTAGCTGTGGTCTAGATGTCTAACCTTTAGATTCCAGAACACATAAACTACCTGTGGTCTAGATGTCTAACCTTTAGATTCCAGAACACATAAACTACCTGTGGTCTAGATGTCTAACCTTTAGATTCCAGAACACATAAACTAGCTGTGGACTAGATGTCTAACCTTTAGATTCCAGAACACATAAACTAGCTGTGGACTAGATGTCTAACCTGCTGCCTTTAGATTCCAGAACACATAAACTAGCTGTGGACTAGATGTCTAACCTTTAGATTCCAGAACACATAAACTACCTGTGGTCTAGATGTCTAACCTTTAGATTCCAGAACAGATAAACTAGCTGTGGTCTAGATGTCTAACCTTTAGATTCCAGAACACATAAACTAACTGTGGTCTAGATGTCTAACCTTTAGATTCCAGAACACATAAACTAGCTGTGGTCTAGATGTCTAACCTTTAGATTCCAGAACACATAAACTAGCTGTGGACTAGATGTCTAACCTTTAGATTCCAGAACACATAAACTAGCTGTGGTCTAGATGTCTAACCTTTAGATTCCAGAACACATAAACTAGCTGTGGACTAGATGTCTAACCTGCTGCCTTTAGATTCCAGAACACATAAACTAGCTGTGGTCTAGATGTCTAACCTTTAGATTCCAGAACACATAAACTAGCTGTGGACTAGATGTCTAACCTTTAGATTCCAGAACACATAAACTACCTGTGGACTAGATGTCTAACCTTTAGATTCCAGAACACATAAACTAGCTGTGGAATAGATGTCTAACCTTTAGATTCCAGAACACATAAACTACCTGTGGACTAGATGTCTAACCTTTAGATTCCAGAACACATAAACTAGCTGTGGTCTAGATGTCTAACCTTTAGATTCCAGAACACATAAACTAGCTGTGGTCTAGATGTCTAACCTTTAGATTCCAGAACACATAAACTAGCTGTGGTCTAGATGTCTAACCTTTAGATTCCAGAACACATAAACTAACTGTGGTCTAGATGTCTAACCTTTAGATTCCAGAACACATAAACTAGCTGTGGTCTAGATGTCTAACCTTTAGATTCCAGAACACATAAACTACCTGTGGTCTAGATGTCTAACCTTTAGATTCCAGAACACATAAACTAGCTGTGGACTAGATGTCTAACCTTTAGATTCCAGAACACATAAACTAGCTGTGGTCTAGATGTCTAACCTTTAGATTCCAGAACACATAAACTAACTGTGGTCTAGATGTCTAACCTTTAGATTCCAGAACACATAAACTAGCTGTGGTCTAGATGTCTAACCTTTAGATTCCAGAACACATAAACTACCTGTGGTCTAGATGTCTAACCTTTAGATTCCAGAACACATAAACTAGCTGTGGTCTAGATGTCTAACCTTTAGATTCCAGAACACATAAACTACCTGTGGTCTAGATGTCTAACCTTTAGATTCCAGAACACATAAACTAGCTGTGGACTAGATGTCTAACCTTTAGATTCCAGAACACATAAACTAGCTGTGGTCTAGATGTCTAACCTTTAGATTCCAGAACACATAAACTAGCTGTGGTCTAGATGTCTAACCTTTAGATTCCAGAACACATAAACTAGCTGTGGACTAGATGTCTAACCTTTAGATTCCAGAACACATAAACTAGCTGTGGACTAGATGTCTAACCTTTAGATTCCAGAACACATAAACTAGCTGTGGACTAGATGTCTAACCTTTAGATTCCAGAACACATAAACTAGCTGTGGTCTAGATGTCTAACCTTTAGATTCCAGAACACATAAACTAGCTGTGGACTAGATGTCTAACCTTTAGATTCCAGAAAATATAAACTACCTGTGGTCTAGATGTCTAACCTTTAGATTCCAGAACACATAAACTACCTGTGGGTTCCAATCTGGCCCACTGTTATTCCAGCACACCATCTCCTTTGTCCATCCTCTCTCTCTCTACTGTCCAATAAATATCCAATTGGAGAGGACTGATAAAAGATAATGACGTACCAACGAACAGCAAGGAGAAGATGATGACCAGCTGATAGATGCCGTGTCCCAGGATGTTCTTGGTCATGGTGCTGGAGATCAGCGGTTTGTTGCGTCCGTACGGCTTCCTCATCAGCAGGGCCTCGGTGGGGGGCTCCGTCGCCAGGGCCAGGGACGCAAAGGTGTCCATTATCAAGTTCACCCACAGCATCTGGACCGCCTTCAGGGGAGAATCCTACAGGGAACACACAGAGATCGTCTACAGGACACAGTTGTGCCAGAGAACACATTAGATACCAGCATCAACTTCAGATCCCGGTGGTTCATACTTATACTATGGATGTGTTTCTACAAATACAGCTTCTGATCCCAGCGGTTAATAGTTATAGTATGTTTCTACAATGGTACAAAGACATACAGGTTTGGTTTCTATTTCACAGGATCGATTAAAACTCTTAACTCCAGCTCCAGTGTCACAGTCATCACCAACCAATGGAATGGCAAGCTAAAATGTGTTGCTCCAAAGGGGGTACAATGCAGGGATGTCCCCTCTCACCCTCACTGTTCATTCCGATTACACTGGTGAGCATGACCTGTGTGATGCAGGCCCCAGTGAAGGCCACTATGACAGCCACCATGTTGACAGTCAGCTGTGTGTTCGTTACCTGTGTGATACAGGCCCCAGTGAAGGCCACTATGACAGCCACCACGTTGACAGTCAGCTGTGTGTTCGTTACCTGTGTGATGCAGGCCCCAGTGAAGGCCACTATGACAGCCACCATGTTGACAGTCAGCTGTGTGTTCGTTACCTGTGTGATGCAGGCCCCAGTGAAGGCCACTATGACAGCCACCACGTTGACAGTCAGCTGTGTGTTCGTTACCTGTGTGATGCAGGCCCCAGTGAAGGCCACTATGACAGCCACCACGTTGACAGTCAGCTGTGTGTTCGTTACCTGTGTGATGCAGGCCCCAGTGAAGGCCACTATGACAGCCACCACGTTGACAGTCAGGTGTGTGTTCGTTACCTGTGTGATGCAGGCCCCAGTGAAGGCCACTATGACAGCCACCACGTTGACAGTCAGCTGTGTGTTTGTTAGCTGTGTGATGCAGGCCCCAGTGAAGGCCACTATGACAGCCACCACGTTGACAGTCAGCTGTGTGTGTTTGTTACCTGTGTGTGTGTGTGTTTGTTACCTGTGTGATGCAGGCCCCAGTGAAGGCCACTATGACAGCCACCATGTTGACAGTCAGCTGTGTGTTCGTTACCTGTGTGATGCAGGCCCCAGTGAAGGCCACTATGACAGCCACCACGTTGACAGTCAGCTGTGTGTTCGTTACCTGTGTGATGCAGGCCCCAGTGAAGGCCACTATGACAGCCACCATGTTGACAGTCAGCTGTGTGTTCGTTACCTGTGTGATGCAGGCCCCAGTGAAGGCCACTATGACAGCCACCACGTTGACAGTCAGCTGTGTGTTCGTTACCTGTGTGATGCAGGCCCCAGTGAAGGCCACTATGACAGCCACCACGTTGACAGTCAGCTGTGTATTCGTTACCTGTGTGATGCAGGCCCCAGTGAAGGCCACTATGACAGCCACCACGTTGACAGTCAGCTGTGTGTTCGTTACCTGTGTGATGCAGGCCCCAGTGAAGGCCACTATGACAGCCACCATGTTGACAGTCAGCTGTGTGTTCGTTACCTGTGTGATGCAGGCCCCAGTGAAGGCCACTATGACAGCCACCACGTTGACAGTCAGCTGGAACTGGAGGAACTTGGAGATGCTGTCGTAGACGTTCCTCCCCCACATCACAGCCTTCACTATGCTACTGAAGTTATCGTCCGTTAATATGATGTCAGATGCCTCCTTGGCCACGTCTGTACCGGCTATACCCTGCAGAGAGAGAAGAGGTATGGTTTAATACCGGCTGAACCCTGCAGAGAGAAGAGGAATGATTTAATAACAGCTGAACCCTGCAGAGAGAAGAGGAATGGTTTAATACTGGCTGAACCCTGGAGAGAGAGAAGAGTTCTGGTTTAATACTGGCTGAACCCTGCAGAGAGAAGAGGAATGGTTTAATACCAGCTGAACCCTGGAGAGAGAGAATAGGTATGGTTTAATACCGGCTGAACCCTGCAGAGAGAAGAGGAATGGTTTAATACCAGCTGAACCCTGCAGAGAGAGAAGAGGTCTGGTTTAATACCGGCTGAACCCTGCAGAGAGAGAAGAGGTCTGGTTTAATACCGGCTGAACCCTGCAGAGAGAGAAGAGGTCTGGTTTAATACCGGCTGAACCCTGCAGAGAGATACGAGGTCTGGTTTAATACCGGCTGAACCCTGCAGAGAGAAGAGGTCTGGTTTAATACCGGCTGAACCCTGGAGAGAGAAGAGGAATGGTTTAATACCGGCTGAACCCTGCAGAGAGAGAAGAGGATTGATTTAATACCAGCTGAACCCTGCAGAGAGAAGAGGAATGGTTTAATACTGGCTGAACCCTGGAGAGAGAGAAGAGGTCTGGTTTAATACTGGCTGAACCCTGCAGAGAGAAGAGGAATGGTTTAATACCAGCTGAACCCTGCAGAGAGAGAAGAGGTCTGGTTTAATACCGGCTGAACCCTGCAGAGAGAGAAGAGGTCTGGTTTAATACCGGCTGAACCCTGCAGAGAGAAGAGGTCTGGTTTAATACCGGCTGAACCCTGCAGAGAGAAGAGGAATGGTTTAATACCGGCTGAACCCTGGAGAGAGAAGAGGTATGGTTTAATACCGGCTGAACCCTGCAGAGAGAAGAGGAATGGTTTAATACCAGCTGAACCCTGCAGAGAGAGAAGAGGTCTGGTTTAATACCGGCTGAACCCTGCAGAGAGAGAAGAGGTCTGGTTTAATACCGGCTGAACCCTGCAGAGAGAGAAGAGGTCTGGTTTAATACCGGCTGAACCCTGCAGAGAGAAGAGGTCTGGTTTAATACCGGCTGAACCCTGCAGAGAGAAGAGGAATGGTTTAATACCGGCTGAACCCTGGAGAGAGAAGAGGAATGGTTTAATACCGGCTGAACCCTGCAGAGAGAAGAGGTCTGGTTTAATACTGGCTGAACCCTGCAGAGAGAGGGGTATGGTTTAATACCGGCTGAACCCTGCAGAGAGAAGAGGTATGGTTTAATACCGGCTGAACCCTGCAGAGAGAAGAGGAATGGTTTAATACCGGCTGAACCCTGGAGAGAGAAGAGGTCTGGTTTAATACTGGCTGAACCCTGGAGAGAGAAGAGGTCTGGTTTAATACCGGCTGAACCCTGCAGAGAGAAGAGGAATGGTTTAATACCGGCTGAACCCTGCAGAGAGAAGAGGAATGGTTTAATACCGGCTGAACCCTGCAGAGAGAGAAGAGGTCTGGTTTAATACCAGCTGAACCCTGCAGAGAGAGAAGAGGAATGGTTTAATACCGGCTGAACCCTGCAGAGAGAGAAGAGGAATGGTTTAATACCGGCTGAACCCTGCAGAGAGAAGAGGAATGGTTTAATACCGGCTGAACCCTGGAGAGAGAAGAGGTCTGGTTTAATACTGGCTGAACCCTGGAGAGAGAAGAGGTCTGGTTTAATACCGGCTGAACCCTGCAGAGAGAAGAGGTCTGGTTTAATACCGGCTGAACCCTGCAGAGAGAAGAGGAATGGTTTAATACCGGCTGAACCCTGCAGAGAGAGAAGAGGAATGGTTTAATACCGGCTGAACCCTGCAGAGAGAGAAGAGGAATGGTTTAATACCGGCTGAACCCTGGAGAGATATTATTGCGGAAGTGGAAACGTCTAGGAACAACAACGGCTCAACCGCGAAGTTGTACAGCTTACAGAACAGGACCAATGAGTGCTGAAGTCTGTCCTCTGTTGCAACAGTCACTGCAGAGTTCCAAAACTAACTCAGGAAGCAACATCAGCACAATGGCTGTTAGTCGGGAGCATCATGAAATGGGTTTCCATGGCCGAGCAGCCACAAACCCAGCCTCAGATCACCATATGAGTGGTGTAAAGCTCGCCTCCAATCATACTTCACCATCCCACAGACCAATCTGGGTTTGGCGTTGCCAAATGAACGCTACCTGACCCAATGCATGGTGCCAACTGTACAGTTTGGTGGATGAGGTCTGGGGCTGTTTTTAATGGTTCAGGCTAGGCCCCTTAGTTTCAGTGAAGGGAAATCTCAATGCTACAGCATACAATGATATTCTAGACGATTCTGTGCTTTCAACTTTGTGGCAACAGTTTGGAGAAGGCCCTTTCCTGTTTCAGCATGACAATGCTCCCGTGCAAAAAGCAAGGTCCATAGAATAACTTTACTGGCCTGCACAGAGCCCTGATCTCAACCCCATTGAACACATTTGGGATTAATTGGAACGCCGAATGTGAGCCAGGCCTAATCGCCCAACATCAGTGCCCGACCTCAACAAAGCTCTTGTGGCTGAATGGAAGCAAGTCCCAGCAGCAATGTTCCAACATCTAGTGGAAAGCCTTCCCAGAAGAGTGGAGGCTGTTATAGCAGCAATGTTCCAACATCTAGTGGAAAGCCTTCCCAGAAGAGTGGAGGCTGTTATAGCAGCAATGTTCCAACATCTAGTGGAAAGCCTTCCCAGAAGAGTGGAGGCTGTAATAGTAGCAATGTTCCAACATCTAGTGGAAAGCCTTCCCAGAAGAGTGGAGGCTGTTATAGCAGCAATGTTCCTACATCTAGTGGAAAGCCTTCCCAGAAGAGTGGAGGCTGTTATAGCAGCAATGTTCCTACATCTAGTGGAAAGCCTTCCCAGAAGAGTGGAGGCTGTTATAGCAGCAATGTTCCTACATCTAGTGGAAAGCCTTCCCAGAAGAGTGGAGGCTGTTATAGCAGCAATGTTCCAACATCTAGTGGAAAGCCTTCCCAGAAGAGTGGAGGCTGTTATAGCAGCAATGTTCCAACATCTAGTGGAAAGCCTTCCCAGAAGAGTGGAGGTTGTTATAGCAGCAATGTTCCATCATCTAGTGGAAAGCCTTCCCAGAAGAGTGGAGGCTGTTATAGCAGCAATGTTCCTACATCTAGTGGAAAGCCTTCCCAGAAGAGTGGAGGCTGTTATAGCAGCAATGTTCCTACATCTAGTGGAAAGCCTTCCCAGAAGAGTGGAGGCTGTTATAGCAGCAATGTTCCTACATCTAGTGGAAAGCCTTCCCAGAAGAGTGGAGGCTGTTATAGCAGCAATGTTCCAACATCTAGTGGGAAGCCTTCCCAGAAGAGTGGAGGTTGTTATAGCAGCAATGTTCCAGCATCTAGTGGAAAGCCTTCCCAGAAGAGTGGAGGCTGTTATAGCAGCAAAGGGGGGACCAACTCCATATTAATGCCCATGACTTTGGAACAAGATGTTCAACGAGCAGGTGTCCACATACTTTTGGTCATGTAGTGTACATTAGCATGTCTGTGGGCTGAGGTGCGTAGAGAGAGCAGGTGACAGTCAAGGAGCCTCACTGGCTGTTCGTCTTGTGATGGTTGAATGGTCATCATGGGCTGCAGAGCAACTCTACTGTCCTCAGAACTGAATCACTATAATCTGATCCCATGTTGTCCTCCTCTCTTAGGCCTAGGCTACTATGTGTTGTAGTTGGTTGCATATTGCTAGAATAATCTGGAAATAGGCCACGGACAGCTTTCCTCAGCTTTCCTCCGCTTATTGTGGCCTAAAATATTTGTCATTCAAAATAAAGTTGTGATTGAGAATAGAGGTTTTTTTTTAGCCCTTTTTTCTCCCCAATTTTGTGGTGTCGGAGGAAACACTGTGCACCTGGCAACCTTGGTTTGCCACAGGAGTTGCTGGTGCGCAATGAGACAAGGATTTCCTTACTGGCCAAACCCTCCCTAACCCGGACAACGCTAGGCCAATTGTGCATCGCCCCATGGACCTCCCGGTCGTGGTTACGACAGAGCCTGGGCGCGAACCCAGAGTCTCTGGTGGCACAGCTGGCGCTGCAGTACAGTGCCCTTAACCACTGCGCCACGCAGGAGGCCCCCGACTGAGATAATTGATCCCGTTTAAAAGCAGAAACTTTAAAACAAACACTTTATTCAAATATTTGGGAAATATTTAATTAGTAGGATTAGGGAACCACATGTAGTGTTTTGTGTTGGGTATTGTGGGTGGTTGTTTCCTGTCTTTGTGTTTTCTGCACCAGATCGGACTGTTTTGGGTTTCACGGTTATGGTTTTGTGTTCCTGTTTGAGTTACCTTATTAAAATAACATGAACTCTAACCACCCTGCGTTTTGGTCCGCCTCTCCTTCCCAGGAAGAAAGCCGTTACACACTTTATTCAAATATGGTTGGAAATATTTCATTAGTAGGATTAGGCTTTGAGCTGTTTGTTTCACAATGGCATGGAAGGATAAAAAATTCCTATTCCTGATCAAACAAGATTCCTATTCCTGATCAAACAAGATTCCTATTCCTGATCAAACAAGATTCCTATTCCTGATCAAACAAGATTCCTATTCCTGATCAAACAAGATTCCTATTCCTGATCAAACAAGATTCCTTGTCTGATCATGAAACAGCAAAAGAGCAGAAATCATCTGCTATTGAAGAGAGAGAACAAACAAAAACAGACAGTTAGTGCTGTTTTGGAGAAACGTAAACATGTCTACATTGTTCCCCAACATCTTTAAATATATTTATTAATATATCTTTAATAAATAGGAATATAATGTAGACATTTACTGCACTGCTGTGTACTGTCTGACTCTGTCCTCTGCTCCTCTGTACTGCACACATTGCAATAAGTTAGGTATCCTCCGTCACATCACAAAGTAATCACTATCGATGACGGCTGTGATTCGTCAGTCATAGAAGATACTATCACAATATCACCTAAGTACGAATATTTACTCATTCATTATTCTGATTTGGGGAAATAAAAGTGTGCAAACTCATCCCCGAAATGTAAATATAGTTACAGATATGGAGATTCAGATAATGGAATAAACATCATTTAGTTATTCCTTATTTTATATGTGAATCTAGCACCATCATATTGTACTGTATGTGCATTGCAGTGATCTCGAAAACAATGTCACAGTATTTCCGATTGTGTTTCTCCCATCTGTCCACTAGGGGGCAGTCCTGTTCCACTGTATCTACAGCAGGGCTGGTGGGGTTACAGTGTAGTAGTGAGGATGCTGCTTGGGTTATACCAGGACATTTCAAGGTTACTAACAATGGATCCATTCCACAGTGAGTCATAGTAGTTGTAGTTAGCTGTAATGCTACATGAATCATAGTAGTTGTAGTTAGCTGTAATGCTACATGAATCATAGTAGTTGTAGCTAGCTGTAATGCTACATGAATCATAGTAGTTGTAGCTAGCTGTAATGCTACATGAATCATAGTAGTTGTAGCTAGCTGTAATGTTACATGAATCATAGTAGTTGTAGCTAGGTGTAATGCTACATGAATCATAGTAGTTGTAGCTAGCTGTAATGCTACATGAATCATAGTAGTTGTAGCTAGCTGTAATGCTACAGTTGTCATAGTAGTTGTTGCTAGCTGTGATGCTACATGAATCATAGTAGTTGTAGCTAGCTGTAATGCTACATGAATCATAGTAGTTGTAGCTAGCTGTAATGCTACATGAATCATAGTAGTTGTAGTTAGCTGTAATGCTACATGAATCATAGTAGTTGTAGCTAGCTGTAATGCTACATGAATCATAGTAGTTGTAGCTAGGTGTAATGCTACATGAATCATAGTAGTTGTAGCTAGCTGTAATGCTACAGTTGTCATAGTAGTTTTTGCTAGCTGTGATGCTACATGAATCATAGTAGTTGTAGCTAGCTGTAATGCTACAGTTGTCATAGTAGTTGTAGCTAGCTGTAATGCTACATCTGTCATAGTAGTTGTTGCTAGCTGTGATGCTACATGAATCATAATAGTGGTAGCTAGCTGTAATGCTACATCTGTCATAGTAGTTGTAGCTAGCTGTAATGCTACATCTGTCATAGTATTTGTAGCTAGCTAAGTGTCAATACTGATAGGAACAGCTTTCTCCATTCAAATTTTACGTTAACATTAAAATTACTCTACAATACTGATGAGGGATCAGCTACTTGAGAGTTACTATCACCTATGGTGTTGGTGTGGGGGCTGTGCTTGGCAAAGTGGGTGGGGGTATATCCTTCCTGTTTGGCCCTGTCCGGGGGTATCATCGGATGGGGGTACAGTGTCTCCTGACCCCTCCTGTCTCAGCCTCCAGTATTTATGCTGCAGTAGTTTATGTGTCGGGGGGCTGGGGTCAGTTTGTTATATCTGGAGTACTTCTCCTGTCCTATTCGGTGTCCTGTGTGAATTTAAGTATGCTCTTTCTCTCTTTCTTTCTCTCTCTCGGAGGACATGAGCCCTAGGACCATGCCCCAGGACTACCTGACATGATGACTCCTTGCTGTCCCCAGTCCACCTGGCCATTCTGCTGCTCCAGTTTCAACTGTTCTGCCTGCGGCTATGGAACCCTGACCTGTTCACCGGACATGCTACAGGTCCCAGACCTGTGTTTTCAACTCTCCTGAGACAGCAGGAGCGGTAGAGATACTCTTAATGATCGGCTATGAAAAGCCAACTGACATTTACACCTGAGGTGCTGACTTGCTGCACCCTCGACAACTACTGTGATTATTATTATTTGACCATGCTGGTCATTTATGAACATTTGAACATCTTGACCATGTTCTGTTATAATCTCCACCCGGCACAGCCAGAAGAGGACTGGCCACCCCTCATAGCCTGGTTCCTCTCTAGGTTTCTTCCTAGGTTTTGGCCTTTCTAGGGAGTTTTTCCTAGCCACCGTGCTTCTACACCTGCATTGCTTGCTGTTTGGGGTTTTAGGCTGGGTTTCTGTACAGCACTTTGAGATATCAGCTGATGTAAGAAGGGCTATATAAATACATTTGATTGATTGATTGATTATTGTGGTGTGTTGGGGTGTTGTGGTGTGGTGTGTTGTGGTGTGCTGTGGTGCAGTACGGTACAGTATGGTAAGGTAAGGTAGATACATTATGCCTCCAGCCCCAGGTCCTACCATGGCAAAGCCCACGTCAGCCTTCTTCAGGGCTGGTCCATCGTTAGTCCCGTCTCCTGTCACCGCCACCACTTGTCTCTGGTCTGTCAAGCAGCTGTCTATGATGCCTAGAGGACAACACACAGGGGTTCAGTTCAGATGAACAGAATACAGTAGAGAGGAGTGGAAGTGGGGCCGCTCTCTCACCTTTAACCAGTGTGTGTTTATCAGTAGGGGAGGATCTAGCCAGGACTCGCAGTTTAGGCCACACCTTGTCCATGCGCTCCTGCTCAACCTACAGAGGAGAAGGTACATGTTCATCTATCAGAACATGAGGGTCTTTTATCTACTGTATGTTCATCTATCAGAACCTGAAGGTCTTTTATCTCTGTTCATCTATCAGAACCTGAGTTTTTTTTATCTATGTTTCCTGAGATCTTCCTAATATGGAGTTGCACCACCACCCCCCTCCCCCCACCCCCCTCCCCCCCCATCCCCCTCCCCCCCACCAACTGCAAATAACATATTATACAAACTGTTGAGCGTGAAAAACCCAGAAATAAGGGATCATAGCTTTCACCTGAATTCACCTGAGAGATGCACAAGAGCACTGTACCTCTTCTCTCTCTCTCTCTCTCTCTGTTTCTCTCTATTTCTGTCTCTCGCTCTCTCTCTCTTTCTGTCTCTTTCTGTCTCTTTCCCTGTCTCTTTCTCTGTCTCTTTCTCTGTCTCTCTCTCTGTCTCTCTCTCTGTCTCTCTCTCTGTCTCTCTCTCTGTCTCTCTCTCTCGCTCTCTGTCTCTTTCTCTGTCTCTCTCTCTCGCTCTCTTTCTCTGTCTCTCTGCTGCAGCGTACCTCTCCCTTCTCGTTGCGGATCCTCCTGTTGAACTCCTTTCCGTCGATACACAGGAAGTCTTCTCCAGGGTGGATGATGCCACACTTGATGGCGATGGCCCTGGCCGTGTTGATGTTATCACCTGTCACCATGCGCACCGTGATTCCCGCACGCTGGCACCTTATAATGGCATCTGGTACCTGCAGGGCACACGCAGACGATATGACGTTTAGCATACACTATTTACATGGTAAATCCAAACTGACTAACAACACAGTGAGTGTTTTCATTTTAATATAAAATGTCCCCAACAGGAATTGAACCCACGACCCTCTCATTATTACTGCCATGCAACTACCAATTAATTCACACAGGATGCAAACAAGCACACACACGCATGCACAAACGCACACACACACTCACACACTACGTTTAGTTCACTGTGGGCTATCTTTCCTCTACAAAGCAACACATCCTGCCTCGCTGGCACCATCACAGGAGAACCAACAGTAAAGCAACACATCCTGCCTCGCTGGCACCATCACAGGAGAACCAACAGTAAAGCAACACATCCTGCCTCGCTGGCACCATCACAGGAGAACCAACAGTAAAGCAACACATCCTGTCTCGTGGCACCATCACAGGAGAACCAACAGTAAAGCAACACATCCTGCCTCGCTGGCACCATCACAGGAGAACCAACAGTAAAGCAACACATCCTGCCTCGCTGGCACCATCACAGGAGAACCAACAGTAAAGCAACACATCCTGCCTCGCTGGCACCATCACAGGAGAACCAACAGTAAAGCAACACATCCTGCCTCGCTGGCACCATCACAGGAGAACCAACAGTAAAGCAACACATCCTGCCTCGCTGGCACCATCACAGGAGAACCAACAGTAAAGCAACACATCCTGCCTCGCTGGCACCATCACAGGAGAACCAACAGTAAAGCAACACATCCTGCCTTGCTGGCACCATCACAGGAGAACCAAATCATTTAGAGCATCAGAGGCAGCTGGTGTTGTGGAGGAGGAGCGTTACGTGTGTGTGTGTGTGTACACTGCTGCTAAAATGATTATTGATTAGATGTAGTACCACCATTACACTGCTGTTTATTGATTATTGATTGCCATTACTGGGATTCTCTGCCTCTGACCCTATTACAGGGGCTGAGTCACTGGCTTGCTAGTGCTTCTCCTTGCCGTCCCTTGGAGGAGTGCATCACGTCATGACAGATTTTCTTTTGCTATTCTCGACCCTGCCCCTTCTCAGCCCTCTCCCGTACTCCCTGTTCACCCATGACTGCGTGGCCATGCACGCCTCCAACTCAATCATCAAGTTTGCAGACGACAATACAGTTGTACTCTCAGGAGGCTGAAGAAATTTGGCTTGTCACCAAAAACACTCAAACTTTTACAGATGCACAATCGAGAGCATCCTGTCGGGCTGTATCACTGCCTGGTACAGCATCTGCTCCGCCCACAACCGCATGGCTCTCCAGAGGGTCGTGAGATCTGCACAACGCATCACCGGGGGGAAACTACCTGCCCTCCAGGACACCTACAGCACCCAATGTCACAGGAAGGCCATAAAGATCATCAAGGACAACAACCACCCGAGCCACTGCCTGTTCACCCCGCTATCATCCAGAAGGCGAGGTCAGTACAGGCGCATCAAAGCGGGGACTGAGAGACTGAAAAACAGCTTCTATCTCAAGGCCATAAGACTGTTAAACAGCCATCACTAACATTGACTGGCTGCTGCCAACATACTGACTCAACTCTAGCCACTTCAGTAATGAAAAATTGTTGTAATAAATGTATCACTAGCCACTTTATACAATGTTTACATACCCTACATTACTCATCTCATATGTATATACTGTACTCTATACCATCTACTGCATCTTGCCTATGCCGTTCGGCCATCGCTCATCTATATATTTACATGTACATATTCTTGCACAGGGCAGGGTCAAGATCCAGGGTCTCGAGCTTGATGACGAGTTTGGAGGGTACTATGGTGTTAAATGCTGAGCTGTAGTGGATGAACAGCATTCTCACAGGTATTCCTCTTGTCCAGATGGGTTAGGGAAGTGTGCATTGTGATTGCGTTGTCTGTGGACCTATTGGGGCGGTAAGCAAATTGGAGTGGGTCTAGGGTGTCAGGTAGGGTGGAGGTGATATGGTCCTTGACTAGTCTCTCAAAGCACTTCATGATAACGGAAGTGAGTGCTAAGGGGCGATAGTCATTTAGCTCAGTTACCCTTGCTTTCTTGGGAACAGGAACAAGCATCTTGAAGCATGTGGGAACAGCAGACTGGGATAAGGGTTGATTGAATATGTCTGTAAACACACCAGCCAGCTGGTCATGCTCTGAGGACGCAGCTGGGGAGGCAGTCTGGGCCGGCAGCCTTGCGAGGGTTAACACGTTTAAATGTTTTACTACTTAAATGTTTTACTTACTGTTTTACTCACGTTGGCTGCAGTGAAGGAGAGCCCACAGGTTTTGGTAGCGGATCGTGTCAGAGGCACTGTATTGTCCTCAAAGCGAGCAAAGAAATTGTTTAGTTTGTCTAGGAGCCAGACATCGTGGTAACGAGGCTGGTTTTCCTTTTATAGTCTGTTGTTTGATTGCCTTGCGGAGGGAATATCTACACTATTTGTATTCGTTCATGTTTCCAGTCACCTTCCCCTGATTAAAAGCAGTGGTTCGCGATTTCAGTTTTGCGCGAATGCTGCCATCAATCCACGGTTTCTGGTTGGGGAATGTTTTAATAGATGCTGTGGGTACAACATCACCGATGCACTTGCTAATAGACTCGCTCACCGAATCAGCGTATTCATCAATGTTATTGTCCGACGCTATGCGGAACATATCCCAGTCCATGTGATCGAAGCAATCTTGAAGAGTGGAATCCGATTGGTTGGACCAGCGTTGAACAGATCTGAGCACAGGCGCTTCCTATTTTAGTTTCTGTCCATAAGGCTGGGAGCAACAAAATGGAGTATTGGTCAGATTTTCCGAAAGGAGGGCGGGGAGGGCTTAATATGCGTCGCGGAAGTTAGAATAACAATGATCCAAGGTTTTACCAGCCCTGGTCCCGCCCTTCACACCCGCCCTTCTTCTTACCAGAGAGATGTTTGTTTCTGTCGGCGCAATGCGTGAAGAAACCAGGTGGCTGTACCGACTCTGATAACGTATCCCAAGAGAGCCATGTATCCGTGAAACAAAGAACGTTACAATCTCTGATGTCTCTCTGGAATGCTACCCCTGCTCGGATTTCATCAACCTTGTTGTCAAGAGACTGGACGTTGGTGAGTAGTATGCTCAGGAGCGGTGCGCGATGTGCCCGTCTATGGAGCCTGACCAGAAGACCGCTCCGTCTACCCCTACTGCCGTTGTTTTGGGTCGCCTACTGGGATCCGATCCATTGTCCTGGGTGGTGGACAAAACAGAGGATCCGCTTCGGGAAAGTCATATTCCTGGTCGTAATGTTGGTGAATTGACGTTGAACTTATATCCAATAGTTCTTCCCGGCTGTATGTAATAAAATCTAAGATTTCCTGGGGTAATAATGTAAGAAATAACACATAAAAAAACTAAATACTGCATAGTTTCCTTGGAACGCGAAGTGAGGCGGCCATCTCGGTCAGTGCCGGAAGTTAAGTCAGTTAAGAACAAATTATTATTTACAATGACGGCCTACTGTCCTTTTGGGTAGGACTTGGTTTATCTATTTTAATAGTGATTACTACATATTTTAACTTAATAGGATCTCTGTGTAAAAAACAATCAGAATTAAATATTAGTATGTAATACAATCTCTGTGTAAAGAATAGAATTAGACACATAAGGGTCTGACTAGTGTTTCCATGACAATTATAAATGTTCTGATAACTGTACTTAAGTATTATATTTTCTTTTCTTATGTTTTCATCTAGTGGCGAATTTGGGTACTGTGGCTTTAAATGAGCTCATTTTCAATTCAGACAAGCTCTAGTTTTCCATCTTACCAGGCCTTGGTTAAAGATAAGTCTGTAATTACTTTCAAGGTATTAGAACATGCTTTTGCTAATTCAGATTCTGTTTCTATAATATTTATGTTTTATACATGTTTATTATTGTTTTCTACATTCCGATGATGCTAAGCTAATTGCGCTAACTATTGCCCATTCACGTAACATTGTGTGTTAGCATGCTAGCTATCGTTTTGTAACGGAATTAAGATTCTTTGGTTTTTGGATGTATATAGCTATTTTAAGTTATTAAGCTATGTGGACACTTAGATTGTGTGTATATGTTTAGTGACACCTTTCCTGTGATGTAAATTGTCGTCATTTCTGCACGGTCATGTGGGCTAGCTACGCTCGTTTTCTTGTTTGATAACTTGTGATAGAGATGCTGTTCTTCCATGTGTGTGAATGTATATAGTGACTTTTTCTCATACATTTTCTCCTTTCTGTATCTGTTAGTTTTACAAACAAAATATCTTCTACTAAAGATTCTTAATGGTACGAATGCCTCCTGAATCCTTATTGGAAGAGTGTAGGCTGTCTGCCATGCTTTGTAGAGGGCAAAACAATTAACATTAACCCAAATATAGAAAGGTGATATGTATAGTAACAAGATCACTAGTGAAAAACAGATATTGTCACACCCTGATCTGTTTCATCTGTCTTTTTGCTTGTCTCCACCCTCCAGCAGGTGTCTCCCATCTTCCCTCATTATCCCCTGTGTATTTATACCTGTGTTCTCTGTTTGTCTGTTGCCAGGTCGTTTTGTTCGTCAAATCTTACCAGCGTTTTCCCCCTTGCTCCTGTCTTTTCTATAGTACCTGTTTTCTAGTTTTCCCGGTTTTGACCATTCTACCCTGAGCCTTCCTGCTGTCCTGTACCTTGTCCCACCACACTGGATTATTGACCTCTTACTGCCCTGACCCTGAGATTGCCTGCCGTTCTGTACCTTTTGTACTCTGATCTGGATTACTGACCTCTGCCTGCCCTTGACCTGTCGTTTTGCCCCTTGTTCTAATAATACACATGTGTCAATTCGAAATTTGTTACTGGGTCTTCCCTAAACCGTGATAGTAGGAACTGGCCACTTGGAGCAGCTCCACAATGCTGTCTCGGGGGAGCAGCTTACGAGCAGCCTCTCTCCTATACAACCGAGAATCAAACACCTTCCGAACTTCCGTCACAATCTCCTCTTCCTGCAAGGAGCCACCGTTGGATGACACGAGGATGCAAATTCTTATGGTGGGAGTCCATACCCTGGCAAACTGCCATGACCAGGAGTGCAAGACTTTGCTGGAGCAATTCCACGGATTCCCCACTGGGCAGCGGGTCACACCCATAATCTCCCAGCCTACCCCAGTGTCCTGAAAACCCCACTTACCTCCTCCAGAGCGCTACACTGGAGATTTCGGAACCTGCCGGGCTTTTCTCTCCCAATGCCTCCGCAATTTTGAGCTGCAGCCTTCTTTGTTCCCCTCGGACCGCTCGAGGATAGCGTGCATCATAACGCTGATGTCCGGGAGGGCACTCGCCTGGTCCACGGCAGTGTGGGAGCAACAGTCTGCCATCTGTCTCAGTCTAGAGGAGTTTGTGACGGAAGTTCGGAAGGTGTTTGATTCTCGGTTGTACAGGAGAGAGGCTGCTCGTAAGCTGCTCCAAGACTACGTCAAGACTTCCGTAGTATCGCAGACTAGGCAGTGTATTTTCGCACGTTGGTAGCTGAGAGTGGAACCCATTATTATCAGAGGTGGTCAAAGATGAGCTTGCAGCCTGGGAACTGGCCATGGACCTTGACTCCCTCATAGCCTTGACCATCCGGATCGATGGGCGGCATCGAGAATGTAGAAGATAATCTGTGCCTTGTCTCCCTTGTTCCCACCTTGCCTCCGAAGAATCCCAGAGACCTTTGAAGTCTGTCCGAGTGAACCCGACGTCACCCAAGTTCTCTCGGGAATCACTGAGGGCTGCTGACTCACCTCCTCCGGAGTCCAGGCACCTAGGTAGGACTAGATTGACTCTGGCTGAGCGCATACGATGATTCCACACCCAGAGCTGTCTATATTGTGGAGCTACGGGACATTTCGTAGCTAATAACCCATTCTCAAACCGGTCTCATCAAGAAGGGGCGAGTACTCTGGTGGGTCTTATGGATAACTTTTCCTCTCCCCTTACTCGTGCCCCTTTCCATGCCATCCTGCTCTGGGGAACCAGTAGAAATCTCTCTGGGTACACATCAACTCTTGGGCCAATGAGTTTTTTGTTTGCTACCCTGGCCTCCGAGCTGGGCATCCCCACTCAGCCCCTCTCCATTCCCATGGACGGGTCACTCACAATACCACTCGGGTGTCAGGGAATCACCGCGAGGCAATCGAATTCATGCTGATTAAGTCTCCTACAGTTCCCGTGGTGCTGGGATTCTCTTGGCTCTAGCAACACAATCCCATCATAGACTGGACTGCTGGTGCCATTATGGAGCCCATTCTGCCACACCCATTCTCCAGAATGGAGCCCATTCTGCCACACCAATTGTCTGAAGTCAGCGCACGTCTTCCTGTGGGCTTGGAAGTTGCCCCGGACCTCTCCCCCGTTCCCGTGGAGTACCAGGACCTCCGAAAGGTGTTCAGTAAGGCTCGGGCCACTTCGCTTCTGCCGCACTGACCATATGACTGCGGGATTGATCTTCTCCCAGGCACCACTCTGCCCCGGTGATGACTGTACTGTGTCTTTGCCGGGTCTGGAAACCAAGGCTATGGAGACCTACATTGAGGACTCCGTAGCTGCAGGGTTCATCCATCCTTCTGCTTCCCCTGCTGGGGCAGGGTTCTTCTTTGTGGAGAAAAGGACAGAACCCTGCGCCCGTGCATCGACTACCGGGGCCTTAACCTGCTTGGGATAGGGGGCAACATTTTCAGTTTTGGATGAATAGCGTGCCCAGAGTGAACTCCCTCCTACTCTGTCCCAGATACTAATATATGCATATTATTATTAGTATTGGATAGAAAACACTCTGAAAATGTTTGAATGATGTCTGTGAGTATAACATAACTCATATGGCAGGTGAAACCTGAGAAAAATCCAACCAGGAAGTGGGAAATCTGAGGTTTGTAGTTTTTCAAAGCTTGACCTACCAAATACAGTGTCTATGGGGTCAAATTGCACTTCCACTAGATATCAACCGTCTTTAGAAACTTTTTTCAGGCTTCTGCTATAAAGGAGGGGGGAATGGGAGCTGAATGAGTCATGGGTCTGGCAGAGTGTCTCAGGTTCATGACGCGCGGTCCCGACAGAGTCACGAGAGAGTTAGCTCTCGTTCCAGTGCTTTTCTACAGACAATGGAATTCTCCGGTTGGAACATTATTGAAGTTTTATGTTAAAAACATCCTAAAGATTGATTCCATACATCGTTTGACATGTTTCTACGACCTGTAACGGAACTTTTTGTTTTGTCTGGACGTAGTACTCGCGCCTCATGAAGATGGATTACTGGGCTGAACACGCTAACAACAAGTGGCTATTTGGACATAAATGATGGACTTTATGGAAAAAATGTGTCATTTATTGTCGAACTGGGATTCCTGGGAGTGCATGAAGATCATCAAAGGTAAGTAAATATTTATAATGTTATTTCTAACTTCTGTTGACTCCAACATGGTGGATATTTCTTTGGCTGGATTGGGTTCTGAGTGCCGTACTCAGATTATGCTTTTTCAATAAAGTTTTTAAAAAATCTGACACAGCGGTTGCATTAAGGAAAAGTCTATCTTTAATTCTGTGAATAACACTTGTATCTTTTATCAATGTTTATTATGAGTATTTCTGGGATTTGATGTGGCTATCTGCAAAATCACCAGATGTTTTGGAATCAAAACATTACTGCACGTAACACGCCTATGTAAACTGAGATTTTGTATATAAATGTGCACATTATCGAACAAAACATGCATGTATTGTGTAACATGATGTCCTATGAGTGTCATCTGATGAAGATCATCAAAGGTTAGTGATTAATTGTATCTCTATTTCTGCTTTTGTGACTCTATATTTGGCTGGAAAAATAGCTGTGTGTTTTTGTGACTTGGCTCTGACCTAACATAATCATATGTTGCGCTTTCTCTGTAAAGCCGTTTTGAAATCGGACACGATGGGTAGATTAACAAGGTGTCGAGGGGTTCCGCTAGCGGAATGCCTGCGCTAGAAAGGTTAACGACATCACAGTGAAAAACCGCTATCACTCATCTCCTCTGCCTTCAAGCCGCTCCAGGGTGCCACCGTGTTCCCCACGCTGGACCTACGGAATGCCTACCACCTGGTGCGGATACAGGAAGGGGATACAGGAAGGGGATGAGTGGAAGACTGCCTTCAACACGGCCAGCGGTCACTACGAGTATCTGGTCATGCCATTTGGCTTTGCCAATGCCCCAGCTGTGTTCCAGGCTCTGGTAAATGATGTGCTCTGCGACATGTTGAACCGGTTCCTCTACCTCGATGACATCCTCATCTTCTCTCGCTCGGCCCAAGAACATGTGCTCCTCATCCAACAGATTCTCCAACGCCACCTGGAGAACCAGCTTTTTGTGAAAGCGGAAAAGTGCAAATTCCATCCCCTTCCTGGGTTACATCATCACTGCAGGGAGTGTACAGATGGATCCCGGGAAGTGGAAAGCGGTGGTGGATTGGCCCCAGCGTACGTCCAAGGGTGCAGCTGCAAGGTTTCCTGGGATTCGTCCACCTTTTGCTGACCGGGCATTCCGGAACTACAATGTGGGGAATTGTGAGCTTCTCGCGGTGAAGATGGAGGAGTGGAGGCACTGGCTGTGGTGGATTGGTTTTCCAAAGCCACCAACTTCCTCCCTCTCCCCAAGCTACCCTCTGTCAAAGAGGCCCAGCTCATGGTGCAGCACATCTTCGGGATCCATGGATTCCCGGTGGACATGGTCTCCGACGGAGTCCTCGGTTCTCGTACCATTTCTGGAAGGCGTTCTGCACGCTCATTGGGTCATCGACCACCCTGTCTTTCGGGTTCCACCACCAGTCCAATGGCCAGTCAGACGAGCCAACCAAGACATGGAAACGACTCTTCACTGCCTGATCTCCGCCAATCCCACCAGCTGGAGCCAGCAACTACTGTGGGTCGAATACGCCCGCAACACCCTTCCTTGCTCTTCCATGGGACTCTCTCCCTTTGAGTGTTCCCTGGGCTATCAGCCCCCACTCTTCTCTGAGGAAGAGGTCTGCATACCTTTGGCCCAGATGTCTGTCCACTGGCTGCTGTCGTCGTACCTGGAAGCCAGGTCGGCCCTTCTCAAGACCACCTCCAGGTTCCGACAACAAGCGGACTTCCACCGGACCCCGGGCTCCCCAGTATCGTCTCGGACAGAAGGTAAGGCTGTCCAACCGGGCTCTACCTGCAAACTTTCCCCCCGTTTTATCGGCTCTTTCCCTATCTCCAAGGTAATTATGCCCCTCTGCTGTTTGTGTTCTGTTGCCCCGTACCCTCTGTACACATCCCACTTTCAATGTGTCTAAAATCAAACCCATGTCCCACAACCCTTTGTCTTCTGTATCCAGACACCTTGGGGGGGGACAGTGATATGATACTTCTATATCTGGACAGAGAACGACCCAGTTCTAGAGTTCTGGCCCAGTTCTAGAGTTCTGGCCGAGTTCTAGCGTCTGGCACAGTTCTAGAGGTCTGGCACAGTTCTAGTGTTCTGGCCCAGTTCCAGCCCCCATTCCCTAGATAAGTGCAGTACTTTTGGCAAGAGCCAAGGCTGGAGAAGAGAAGGGTAAAAGAGGAGAAAACTCATAAAAAATGGAGAGCGTTGGAAGGTGACTTGGTAACAAGAAGCAAGAACAATAACTTATTTTCTCTCTCTTCTCTCCCTCTATCTCTTTCTCCCCTCTCTCCTCCGTGCTGATTCATTGTGTATGCCACAGTTTATATTCTCTTTGGTTATAACATAAGCATGCATTAAAACATATCTATGCATTATAATGTATGTATGCATTATAACGTATGTATGCATTATAACATAGATATGCATTATAACATAAGCATGCATTATTACAAAGGTATGCATTATAACATAGATATGCATTATAACATAGATATGCATTATAACATAAGCATGCATTATTACAAAGGTATGCATTATAACATAGATATGCATTATAACATAAGCATGCATTATTACAAAGGTATGCATTATAACGTATGTATGCATTATAACATAGATATGCATTATAACATAAGCATGCATTATTACAAAGGTATGCATTATAACATAGATATGCATTATAACATAAGCATGCATTATTACAAAGGTATGCATTATAACATAGATATGCATTATAACATAAGCATGCATTATTACAAAGGTATGCATTATAACGTATGTATGCATTATAACATAGATATGCATTATAACATAAGCATGCATTATTACAAAGGTATGCATTATAACATAGATATGCATTATAACATAGATATGCATTATAACATAAGCATGCATTATTACAAAGGTATGCATTATAACATAGATATGCATTATAACATAAGCATGCATTATTACAAAGGTATGCATTATAACGTATGTATGCATTATAACATAGATATGCATTATAACATAAGCATGCATTATTACAAAGGTATGCATTATAACATAGATATGCATTATAACATAGATATGCATTATAACATAGATATGTATTATACCATGTATGCATTATAACATAGATATGCAATATAACATAGACATGCTTTATTACAAAGGGATGCATTATAACATAGATATGAATTATAACATAGATATGCATTATAACATAGATATGCAATATAACATAGATATGCATTATTACAAAGGTATGCATTATAACATAGATATGCATTATAACATAGATATGCATTATAACATAGATATGTATTATACCATGTATGCATTATAACATAGATATGCATTATAACATAGATATGCATTATAACATAGATATGTATTATACCATGTATGCATTATAAAATATGTACGCATTATATCATATGTATGTATTATATCATAGTTATGCATTATAACATATTCATGAACTAAAACATAAGCATGCATTAAAACATTGGTATGTAAAATAATAAACTTGTCAAAAACGAATGTAGACATTAAAAAATGAATTGCTATAACTTCCTCAATCTCTTTTACAATGGAGGAGTAGTAGTATAATGGAGTAGTAGTATAATGGAGGAGTAGTAGTATAATGGAGGAGTAGTAGTATAATGGAGTTTTAGTATAATGGAGTAGTATTATAATGGAGGAGTTGTATTATAATGGAGTAGTAGTGTAATGGAGGAGTAGTAGTATAATGGAGGAGTAGTAGTATAATGGAGTAGTAGTATAATGGAGTAGTAGTATAATGGAGGAGTAGTATTATAATGGAGTAGTAGTAGTATAATGGAGGAGTAGTAGTATAATGGAGGAGTTGTATTGTAATGGAGTAGTAGTGTCATGGAGGAGTAGTAGTATAATGGAGGAGTTGTATTATAATGGAGTAGTAGTATAATGGAGGAGTAGTAGTGTCATGGATGAGTAGTAGTGTAATGGAAGAGTTGTATTATAATGGAGTAGTAGTATAATGGAGGAGTAGTAGTATAATGGAGGAGTAGTAGTATAATGGAGGAGTTGTATTATAATGGAGTAGTAGTGTAATGGAGGAGTAGTAGTATAATGGAGGAGTAGTAGTATAATGGAGGAGTAGTAGTGTAATGGAGGAGTAGTAGTATAATGGAGGAGTAGTAGTATAATGGAGGAGTAGTAGTGTAATGGAGGAGTAGTAGTATAATGGAGGAGTAGTAGTATAATGGAGTAGTAGTAGTATAATGGAGGAGTTGTATTATAATGGAGTAGTAGTGTAATGGAGGAGTAGTAGTATAATGGAGGAGTAGTAGTATAATGGAGTAGTAGTAGTATAATGGAGGAGTTGTATTATAATGGAGTAGTAGTATAATGGAGTAGTAGTATAATGGAGGAGTAGTAGTATAATGGAGGAGTTGTATTATAATGGAGTAGTAGTGTGATGGAGGAGTAGTAGTATAATGGAGGAGTAGTAGTATATTGGAGGAGTAGTAGTATAATGGAGTAGTAGTATAATGGAGGAGTAGTAGTATAATGGAGGAGTAGTAGTATAATGGAGGAGTAGTAGTATAATGTAGGAGTAGTAGTATAATGGAGGAGTTGTATTGTAATGGAGTAGTAGTGTCATGGAGGAGTAGTAGTATAATGGAGGAGTAGTAGTATAATGGAGTAGTAGTGTAATGGAAGAGTAGTAGTATAATGGAGGAGTTGTATTGTAATGGAGTAGTAGAGTAATGGAGGAGTAGTAGTATAATGGAGGAGTAGTAGTATAATGGAGGAGTAGTAGTATAATGGAGGAGTAGTAGTGGAGAAGTAGTAGTATAATGGAGGAGTAGTAGTATATTGGAGGAGTAGTAGTATAATGGAGTAGTAGTATAATGGAGTAGTAGTATAATGGAGGAGTAGTATTATAATGGAGTAGTAGTAGTATAATGGAGGAGTAGTAGTATAATGGAGGAGTTGTATTGTAATGGAGTAGTAGTGTAATGGAGGAGTAGTAGTATAATGGAGGAGTAGTAGTATAATGGAGTAGTAGTATAATGGAGTAGTAGTATAATGGAGGAGTAGTATTATAATGGAGTAGTAGTAGTATAATGGAGGAGTAGTAGTATAATGGAGGAGTTGTATTGTAATGGAGTAGTAGTGTCATGGAGGAGTAGTAGTATAATGGAGGAGTTGTATTATAATGGAGTAGTAGTATAATGGAGGAGTAGTAGTGTCATGGATGAGTAGTAGTGTAATGGAAGAGTTGTATTATAATGGAGTAGTAGTATAATGGAGGAGTAGTAGTATAATGGAGGAGTAGTAGTATAATGGAGGAGTTGTATTATAATGGAGTAGTAGTGTAATGGAGGAGTAGTAGTATAATGGAGGAGTAGTAGTATAATGGAGGAGTAGTAGTGTAATGGAGGAGTAGTAGTATAATGGAGGAGTAGTAGTATAATGGAGGAGTAGTAGTGTAATGGAGGAGTAGTAGTATAATGGAGGAGTAGTAGTATAATGGAGTAGTAGTAGTATAATGGAGGAGTTGTATTATAATGGAGTAGTAGTGTAATGGAGGAGTAGTAGTATAATGGAGGAGTAGTAGTATAATGGAGTAGTAGTAGTATAATGGAGGAGTTGTATTATAATGGAGTAGTAGTATAATGGAGTAGTAGTATAATGGAGGAGTAGTAGTATAATGGAGGAGTTGTATTATAATGGAGTAGTAGTGTGATGGAGGAGTAGTAGTATAATGGAGGAGTAGTAGTATATTGGAGGAGTAGTAGTATAATGGAGTAGTAGTATAATGGAGGAGTAGTAGTATAATGGAGGAGTAGTAGTATAATGGAGGAGTAGTAGTATAATGTAGGAGTAGTAGTATAATGGAGGAGTTGTATTGTAATGGAGTAGTAGTGTCATGGAGGAGTAGTAGTATAATGGAGGAGTAGTAGTATAATGGAGTAGTAGTGTAATGGAAGAGTAGTAGTATAATGGAGGAGTTGTATTGTAATGGAGTAGTAGAGTAATGGAGGAGTAGTAGTATAATGGAGGAGTAGTAGTATAATGGAGGAGTAGTAGTATAATGGAGGAGTAGTAGTGGAGAAGTAGTAGTATAATGGAGGAGTAGTAGTATATTGGAGGAGTAGTAGTATAATGGAGTAGTAGTATAATGGAGGAGTAGTAGTATAATGGAGGAGTAGTAGTATAATGGAGGAGTAGTAGTATAATGTAGGAGTAGTAGTATAAGGGAGGAGTTGTATTGTAATGGAGTAGTAGTAGTATAATGGAGGAGTAGTAGTATAATGGAGTAGTAGTGTAATGGAAGAGTAGTAGTATAATGGAGGAGTTGTATTGTAATGGAGTAGTAGAGTAATGGAGGAGTAGTAGTATAATGGAGGAGTAGTAGTATAATGGAGGAGTAGTAGTATAATGGAGGAGTAGTAGTATAATGGAGGAGTTGTATTGTAATGGAGTAGTAGTGTAATGGAGGAGTAGTAGTATAATGGAGGCGTAGTAATATAATGGAGTAGTAGTGTAATGGAGGAGTAGTAGTATAATGGAGGAGTAGTAGTATAATGGGGGAGTAGTAGTATAATGGAGGAGTTGTATTATAATGGAGTAGTAGTGTAATGGAGGAGTAGTAGTATAATGGAGGAGTAGTAGTATAATGGAGGAGTAGTAGTGTAATGGAGGAGTAGTAGTATAATGGAGGAGTAGTAGTATAATGGAGGAGTAGTAGTGTAATGGAGGAGTAGTAGTATAATGGAGGAGTAGTAGTATAATGGAGTAGTAGTAGTATAATGGAGGAGTTGTATTATAATGGAGTAGTAGTGTAATGGAGGAGTAGTAGTATAATGGAGGAGTAGTAGTATAATGGAGTAGTAGTAGTATAATGGAGGAGTTGTATTATAATGGAGTAGTAGTATAATGGAGTAGTAGTATAATGGAGGAGTAGTAGTATAATGGAGGAGTTGTATTATAATGGAGTAGTAGTGTGATGGAGGAGTAGTAGTATAATGGAGGAGTAGTAGTATATTGGAGGAGTAGTAGTATAATGGAGTAGTAGTATAATGGAGGAGTAGTAGTATAATGGAGGAGTAGTAGTATAATGTAGGAGTAGTAGTATAATGGAGGAGTTGTATTGTAATGGAGTAGTAGTGTCATGGAGGAGTAGTAGTATAATGGAGGAGTAGTAGTATAATGGAGTAGTAGTGTAATGGAAGAGTAGTAGTATAATGGAGGAGTTGTATTGTAATGGAGTAGTAGAGTAATGGAGGAGTAGTAGTATAATGGAGGAGTAGTAGTATAATGGAGGAGTAGTAGTGGAGAAGTAGTAGTATAATGGAGGAGTAGTAGTATATTGGAGGAGTAGTAGTATAATGGAGTAGTAGTATAATGGAGGAGTAGTAGTATAATGGAGGAGTAGTAGTATAATGGAGGAGTAGTAGTATAATGTAGGAGTAGTAGTATAATGGAGGAGTTGTATTGTAATGGAGTAGTAGTGTCATGGAGGAGTAGTAGTATAATGGAGGAGTAGTAGTATAATGGAGTAGTAGTGTAATGGAAGAGTAGTAGTATAATGGAGGAGTTGTATTGTAATGGAGTAGTAGAGTAATGGAGGAGTAGTAGTATAATGGAGGAGTAGTAGTATAATGGAGGAGTAGTAGTATAATGGAGGAGTAGTAGTATAATGGAGGAGTTGTATTGTAATGGAGTAGTAGTGTAATGGAGGAGTAGTAGTATAATGGAGGCGTAGTAATATAATGGAGGAGTTGTATTGTAATGGAGTAGTAGTGTAATGGAGGAGTAGTAGTATAATGGAGGAGTTGTATTGTAATGGAGTAGTAGTGTAATGGAGGAGTAGTAGTATAATGGAGGAGTAGTAGTATAATGGAGGAGTAGTAGTATAATGGAGTAGTAGTATAATGGAGGAGTAGTAGTATAATGGAGGAGTTGTATTATAATGGAGGCGTAGTAGTATAATGGAGGAGTTGTATTGTAATGGAGTAGTAGTGTAATGGAGGAGTAGTAGTATAATGGAGGAGTTGTATTGTAATGGAGTAGTAGTGTAATGGAGGAGTAGTAGTATAATGGAGGAGTAGTAGTATAATGGAGGAGTTGTAGTATAATGGAGGAGTAGTAGTATAATGGAGGAGTAGTAGTATAATGGAGGAGTAGTAGTATAATGGAGGAGTAGTATTATAATGGAGTAGTAGTAGTATAATGGAGGAGTAGTATTATAATGGAGGCGTAGTAGTATAATGGAGGCCGTAGTAGTATAATGGAGGAGTTGTATTGTAATGGAGGAGTAGTAGTATAATGGAGTAGTAGTATAATGGAGGAGTAGTAGTATAATGGAGGAGTAGTAGTATAATGTAGGAGTAGTAGTATAATGGAGGAGTTGTATTGTAATGGAGTAGTAGTGTCATGGAGGAGTAGTAGTATAATGGAGGAGTTGTATTATAATGGAGGAGTAGTATAATGGAGGAGTAGTAGTATAATGTAGGAGTAGTAGTATAATGGAGGAGTTGTATTGTAATGGAGTAGTAGTGTCATGGAGGAGTAGTAGTATAATGGAGGAGTTGTATTATAATGGAGTAGTAGTATAATGGAGGAGTAGTAGTATAATGGAGGAGTAGTATTATAATGGAGTAGTAGTAGTATAATGGAGGAGTAGTATTATAATGGAGGCGTAGTAGTATAATGGAGGAGTTGTATTGTAATGGAGGAGTAGTAGTATAATGGAGTAGTAGTATAATGGAGGAGTAGTAGTATAATGGAGGAGTAGTAGTATAATGTAGGAGTAGTAGTATAATGGAGGAGTAGTAGTATAATGTAGGAGTAGTAGTATAATGGAGGAGTTGTATTGTAATGGAGTAGTAGTGTCATGGAGGAGTAGTAGTATAATGGAGGAGTTGTATTATAATGGAGGAGTAGTATAATGGAGGAGTAGTAGTATAATGTAGGAGTAGTAGTATAATGGAGGAGTTGTATTGTAATGGAGTAGTAGTGTCATGGAGGAGTAGTAGTATAATGGAGGAGTTGTATTATAATGGAGTAGTAGTATAATGGAGGAGTAGTAGTATAATGTAGGAGTAGTAGTATAATGGAGGAGTCGTAGTATAATGTAGGAGTAGTAGTATAATGGAGTTGTATTGTAATGGAGTAGTAGTGTCATGGAGGAGTTGTATTATAATGGAGAGTAGTATAATGGAGGAGTAGTGTAATGGAGGAGTAGTATTGTAATGGAGTAGTAGTGTAATGGAGGAGTAGTATAATGGAGGAGTCGTATTGTAATGGAGTAGTAGTAGTATAATGGAGGAGTAGTAGTATAATGGAGGTAGTAGTATAATGGAGGAGTAGTAGTATAATGGAGGAGTAGTAGTATAATGGAGGAGTTGTATTATAATGGAGTAGTAGTAGTATAATGGAGTAGTAGTAGTATAATGGAGGAGTAGTAGTATAATGGAGGAGTAGTAGTATAATGGAGGAGTTGTATTATAATGGAGTAGTAAGTGTTAATGGAGGAGTAGTAGTATAATGGAGGAGTAGTAGTATAATGGAGGAGTAGTAGTGTAATGGAGGAGTAGTAGTATAATGGAGGAGTAGTAGTATATGGAGTAGTAGTAGTATAATGGAGGAGTTGTATTATAATGGAGTAGTAGTGTAATGGAGGAGTAGTAGTATAATGAAGGAGTAGTAGTATAATGGAGTAGTAGTAGTATAATGGAGGAGTTGTATTATAATGGAGTAGTAGTATAATGGAGTAGTAGTATAATGGAGGAGTAGTAGTATAATGGAGGAGTTGTATTATAATGGAGTAGTAGTGTGATGGAGGAGTAGTAGTATAATGGAGGAGTAGTAGTATAATGGAGGAGTAGTAGTATAATGGAGGAGTAGTAGTATAATGGAGGAGTAGTAGTATAATGGAGGAGTTGTATTGTAATGGAGTAGTAGTGTCATGGAGGAGTAGTAGTATAATGGAGGAGTAGTAGTATAATGGAGTAGTAGTGTAATGGAAGAGTAGTAGTATAATGGAGGAGTTGTATTGTAATGGAGGAGTAGTGTAATGGAGGAGTAGTAGTATAATGGAGGAGTAGTAGTATAATGGAGGAGTTGTATTATAATGGAGTAGTAGTGTAATGGAGGAGTAGTAGTATAATGGAGGAGTTGTATTGTAATGGAGTAGTAGTGTAATGGAGGAGTAGTAGTATAATGGAGGAGTAGTAGTATAATGGAGGAGTTGTAGTATAATGGAGGAGTAGTAGTATAATGGAGTAGTAGTATAATGGAGGAGTAGTAGTATAATGGAGGAGTAGTAGTATAATGGAGGAGTTGTATTGTAATGGAGGAGTAGTAGTATAATGGAGTAGTAGTATAATGGAGGAGTAGTAGTATAATGGAGGAGTAGTAGTATAATGTAGGAGTAGTAGTATAATGGAGGAGTAGTAGTATAATGTAGGAGTAGTAGTATAATGGAGGAGTTGTATTGTAATGGAGTAGTAGTGTCATGGAGGAGTAGTAGTATAATGGAGGAGTTGTATTATAATGGAGGAGTAGTATAATGGAGGAGTAGTAGTATAATGGAGGTCCTCTATCCTGACCACATACAGCCTACCTCTGGTCTGACAGGGTCCTCTATCCTGACCACACACAGCCTACCTCTGGTCTGACAGGACCTCTATCCTGACCACACACAGCCTACCTCTGGTCTGACAGGGTCCTCTATCCCAACCACACACAGCCTACCTCTGGTCTGACAGGGTCCTCTATCCTGACCACATACAGCCTACCTCTGGTCTGACAGGACCTCTATCCTGACCACACACAGCCTACCTCTGGTCTGACAGGGTCCTCTATCCCAACCACACACAGCCTACCTCTGGTCTGACAGGATCCTCTATCCCAACCACACAGACGGCCGTCAGCTCATTGAGGATGTCGTTCTCGTTGTCCCAGAGGGGTTCCGGGTCGCCAGGGAAGTCACGGTACGCCACGCAGATGGTCCGCAGCCCGTCACACGCCATCGGCTCGATCACCTTCTTCACCATCTCGTCCTTGTCCCGGGGACGGAACACCCGCGGCTCGCCTTCCTGGTTCAGGATCTTAGTGCACCTGGGGGGAAGGGGGGGGGGGGGGGGGGGGGGGGGGGTTAGAAAGGTCAGAGGTCAGGGGTGCCACAATTCGAAAACAAACACACGTAAAGCCTTGGGTAGATCAATGACGAACATCATCAATACAGTGTTTGTAGCTGCAATCAATCCCCCAAATCAACCACCTAGCTCCTTAGGGCCTCTGCTAAGGAGATCTGAGAGGATTGTAATCCCATGTCAGTTCTCAACTAGTGCATAGCGGGTAGAGCCTAGAGGGTAGAGCCTAGAGGGTAGAGCCTAGAGGGTAGAGCCTAGAGGGTAGAGCCTAGGGGGTAGAGCCTAGAGGGTAGAGGGTAGGGGGTAGAGCCTAGAGGGTAGAGCCTAGAGGGTAGAGCCTAGAGGGTAGAGCCTAGAGGGTAGAGCCTAGGGGGTAGAGCCTAGAGGGTAGAGGGTAGGGCGTAGAGTCTAGAGCCTAGGGGGTAGTGGGTAGAGACTAGAGGCTAGGGGGTAGAGCCTATAGGCTAGAGGGTAGAGCGTAGAGGCTAGGGGGTAGAGGCTACAGGGTAGAGGCTAGGGGGTAGAGCCTATTGGCTAGAGGGTAGAGTCTAGAGGGTAGAGGCTAGAGGCTAAGGGGTAGAGCCTAGTGGCTAGAGGGTAGAGCCTAGTGGCTAGAGGGTAGAGGCTAGAGCCCAGAGGGTAGAGTCTAGAGGGTAGAGCCTAGAAGGTAGAGGGCTAGAGCCTAGAGGGTAGAGCCTAGAGGGTAGAAGGTAGAGCCTAGAGACTAGAGCCTAGAAGGTAGAGCCTAGAGGGTAGAGCCTAGAAGGTAGAGGGCTAGAGCCTAGAGGGTAGAGCCTAGAGGCTGCTTTCCTTTCTGGATACAGCGCTGGAAACTGAAGACATCTATGGTATCACATCCAGCTGTTAACCACTCACTTCTTCAGGACGATCTCAGAGGCTCCCTTGCTGTACATCCTGAAGCTGCCGTCTGATAGTTTGATGACAGTGGACATGGACTTCCTGGCCGAGTTGAAGGTGTATACCTGGTACAATCAGAATTAGAATTCAGAATAAGAATTAGAGACAGAATTAGAGTTAGAGACAGAATTAGAGTTAGAGACAGAATTAGAGACAGAGTTAGAGTTAGACAGAATTAGAGACAAAATTAGAGTTAGACAGAATTAGAGTTAAAGACAGAATTAGAGACATAGAGTTAGAGACAGAATTAGAGTTAGAGACAGAATTAGAGTTAGAGACAGAATTAGAGTTAGAGACAGAATTAGAGACAGAATTAGAATTAGAGACAGAATTAGAGTTAGAGACAGAATTAGAGACAGAATTAGAGTAAGAGACAGAATTGGAGACATAATTAGAGTTAGAGACAGAATTGGAGACAGAATTAGAGTTAGAGACAGAATTAGAATTAGAGACAGAATTGGAGATTAGAATTAGAGACAGAAATCATCACCACCACCACCACTACAACCACCATCACCACCACTACAACCACCATCACCACCACTAGAACCACCATCACCACCACTACAACCACCACCACCACCACCACCACCACCACTACAACCACCACCACCATCACTACAACCACCACCACCACCACTACAACCACCACCACCACTACAACCACCACCACCACCACCACTACAACCACCATCACCACCACCATCACCACCACTACAACCACCATCACCACCACTACAACCACCATCACCACCACCATCACCACCACTACAACCACCATCACCACCACTACAACCACCATCACCACCACCATCACCACCACTACAACCACCATCACCACCACCATCACCACCACTACAACCACCATCACCACCACTACAACCACCATCACCACCACTACAACCACCATCACCACCACCACCATCACCACCATCACCACCACCACCACCACGACTACAACCATCACCACCACCACCACCACCATCACCACCACCACCACCATCACCACCACTACAACCATCACCACCACCATCACCACCACTACAACCATCACCACCACCACCACCATCATCACCACCACTACCACCCCCACCACCACCATCACCATCACCACCACCACTACCACCACCACCACCACTACAACCATCACCACCACCACCACCATCACCACTACAACCATCACCACCATCATCACCACCATCACCACCACCACCACCACAACCATCACCACCATCACCACCACCACCACCACCACCACTACAACCATCACCACCACCACCACCATCATCACCACCACCACCACCCCCACCACCACCATCACCATCACCACCACCACTACCACCACCACCACCACTACAACCATCACCACCACCACCACCACCACCACTACAACCATCACCACCACCACCACCATCACCACCACCACCACCATCACCACCATCACCACCATCACCACCACTACCACCATCACCATCACCACCACCACCACCATCACCACCACTACAACCATCACCACCACCACCACCATCACCACCACCACCACCATCACCACCATCACCACCATCACCACCACTACCACCATCACCACCATCACCACCATCACCACCACTACAACCATCACCACCACCACCACCACCACCACTACAACCATCACCACCACCACCACCATCACCACCACCACCACCATCACCACCATCACCACCACCACCACCATCACCACCATCACCACCATCACCACCACTACCACCATCACCACCATCACCACCATCACCACCACTACAACCATCACCACCACCACCACCACCACCACTACAACCATCACCACCACCACCACCACCACCACCACCACCACCACCATCACCACCACCACCACCACCACCACCATCACCACCATCACCACCATCACCACCACTACAACCATCACCACCACCACCACCACCACCACTACAACCATCACCACCACCACCACCATCACCACCATCACCACCATCACCACCACTACCACCATCACCACCACTACCACCACCACTACAACCATCACCACCACTACCACCACCACCATCACCACCACTACCACCACCACTACAACCATCACCACCACTACCACCACCACCATCACCACCATCACCACCACCACCACCATCACCACCATCACCACCATCACCACCACTACCACCATCACCACCACCACTACCACCACCACCATCACCATAAATAACCTAAACAATAAAGGTGTGTAGACCTTGTAGAGTTTCTCCTCTGGGATCTGGTTGCGGATGGGTTGGTAGTCTCTCTTCAGGTCCAGCACCAGGCCAAGCAGGCCACACTCTGTCTTGTTACCCACCTGCATGGGCAGACCACCCTCCTTGGTGGCAGGCTGGGGAGATGGAGAGAGGGACAGATACAGAACCATGGGGTGAGAAGTCAAAGTGTGTGTTTTGAGATTGACTACATTGTGAGGCTCCTCACAGGAAGAAGTGGAGGACCATCCTACTCAAGTCAATTTCAGATTTTTGTTGCAAATAATGAAACATTAAAAAAGTTATCCTTTTTAGTTAGAACTATACATCACCAAGTAAAGGATTAAAACACTGTTTTGCATTGAAGGTGTACAGTAGCCTCAACAGCCCTCTGTAGGGTAGCACCATGGTGTAGCCGGAGGACAGCTAGTTTCCGTCCTCCTCTGGGTACATTGACTTCAATACAAAACCTAGGAGACTCGTAGGCCTCACCCCCTTCCATAGACTTACACGGTAATTATGACAACTTCCAGAGGACGTCCTCCAACCAATCAAAACTTTTGCATTACGAACTGACATGTTGTCCATCCAATCATAGGACTAGGATCAGAGATTGAACCTAGAGGGGTGTATGGGAGTTCTATGTGTTGAGAAGCTTGGTGAGTTGGTGACATATTGGATAGAGATTGTGATTGTTGAGCATTTTTAGCATGTTATTAAATTCAAATGAGTTTCTTCAAACTACAGGAGATGGAGTTAGATTATATATTGTTTTCTTGGTTTTAGAGTTTATTTTTGTTTGGAGATAGTGTAATATATTTCAATTTGCTTGGCTAACTTTTGTAGCAAGTGCTAACGTTAGCTAGCTACCAGAGTGCAGTTTTCTCCTCCAAAATGGCTAGCCAACGCTAACAACAATGTAGTGGATGTTTACTGAAGAACTCCTTTCAATGCCCAGATCAGATTCAAGCTTCTTGAAAAATCATTGATCATGTAATGAACAAAGGTCTTTGTATTCAAACTACCACAAAACAACGAGAAGGTAAGAAGAAACAGGGTCACCAGAAGCTAATCGGCAAGAGTTGGCTTTTACTTAGGGATCACGATGAGAGAGAAAGTTCAGAAAACAAGGGCAACTACAAGGAGCTCGAAGAGGTAATTGAGCGTTATGATGCTTTACTTGTGTGAAAGGTCTGACAAGGAGGAGGCCATAGCTGGATATGTCTCCCTCTTCAATCTAGGGGTGACTGAAGCCTGTTTGATTGAAGCGGGGTACACGGGTCCCCCTCCTATCCCACTTCCATCCCCATCAATCTCTGCAGTTGGTTTCATTCCCTAAAGCCCAAGTCAGGCCTTTTACACTGGGAAGATGGATGGACAGATCAGGCCTTTCACACTGGGCAGATGGATGGACAGATCAGGCCTGTCTCACTGGGCAGATGGATGAACAGATCAGGCCTGTCTCACTGGGCAGACAGGGGTCCTGGGATAGACAGATCAGGCCTGTCTCACTGGTCAGACAGGGGTCCTGGGATGGACAGATCAGGCCTGTCTCACTGGGCAGACAGGCGTCCTGGGATGGACAGATCAGGCCTGTCTCACTGGGCAGACAGGGGTCCTGGAATGGACAGATCAGGCCTGTCTCACTGGGCAGACAGGAGTCCTGGAATGGACAGATCAGACCTGTCTCACTGGGCAGACAGGCGTCCTGGGATGGACAGATCAGGCCTGTCTCACTGGGCAGACAGGGGTCCTGGGATGGACAGATATCAGTCATTCACTTTTACGTGATATAATATCACATTACCTTACTTTGTGCTGTTTTGTTTTCAATCATAGTTTACTATGTCTCACCATTATTTCTCACCTTTATTTCTCATGAGTGTTCATGTTGATCAATATTTTGGCTATTCTGGCTGCTTGTAAATGATTAATTACATGTCTGATCAATACATACAATTCTGAACATATTGTAATTACTAACGATAATGCAGAGGCATCAATAAATTGTCCAGTTCTCTTGTTTTCATGTACATTCACTTACGTCTAAGCGTCTACGATGACTCAGGCTTTACTCATTCTGCTGAATTGAATACAGTGAACTGTATTCTGTAATTAGTTACACAACAGTAGAAATGCATTTGTGTATTACTGCTGTTTGTCTGATATCTAACAGTCCATGATCATCTCTGTTGACGTAATAAACACATTTAGCAGAGATAATGTGGTGAGACGGCCTACAGGGAGGAGGTGAGGGCCCTCGGAGTGTGGTGTCAGGAAAATAACCTCATACTCAACGTCAACAAAACTAAGGAGATGATTGTGGACTTCAGGAAACAGCAGAGGGAACACCCCCCTATCCACATCGATGGAACAGTAGTGGAGAGGGTACAAAGTTTTAAGTTCCTCGGCGTACACATCAAAGACAAACTGAATTGGTCCACCCACACAGACAGCATCGTGAAGAAGGCGCAGCAGCGCCTCTTCAACCTCAGGAGGCTGAAGAAATTCGGCTTGTCACCAAAAGCACTCACAAACTTCTACAGATGCACAATCGAGAGCATCCTGTCAGGCTGTATCACCGCCTGGTACGGCAACTGCTCCGCCCACAACCGTAAGGCTCTCCAGAGGGTAGTGAGGTCTGCACAACGCATCACCTGGGGCAAACTACCTGCCCTCCAGGACACGATGTCACAGGAAGGCCATAAAGATCATCAAGGACAACAACCACCCGAGCCACTGCCTGTTCACCCCGCTATCATCCAGAAGGCGAGGTCAGTACAGGTGCATCAAAGCTGGGACCGAGAGACTGAAAAACAGCTTCTATCTCAAGGCCATCAGACTGTTAAACAGCCACCACTAACATTGAGTGGCTGCTGCCAACACACTGTCAATGACACTGACTCAACTCCAGCCACTTTAATAATGGGAATTGATGGGAAATGATGTAAAATATATCACTAGCCACTTTAAACAATGCTACCTAATATAATGTTTACATACCCTACATTATTCATCTCATATGTATACGTATATACTGTACTCTATATCATCTACTGCATCCTTATGTAATACATGTATCACTAGCCACTTTAACTATGCCACTTGGTTTACATACTCATCTCATATGTATATACTGTACTCAATACCATCTACTGTATCTTGCCTATGCTGCTCTGTACCATCACTCATTCATATATCTTTATGTACATATTCTTTATCCCCGTACACTTGTGTCTATAAGGTAGTAGTTTTGGAATTGTTAGCTAGATTACTTGTTGGTTATTACTGCATTGTCGGAACTAGTCGGAACAAGCATTTCGCTACACTCTCACTAACATCTGCTAACCATGTGTATGTGACAAATAAAATTTGATTTGATTTGATTTGAGAGGTATACTATTTAACTGGTCATCAATGACATGTGGCAACAAGCACAAGGGGCGTTTCAAAGAGCTGTCAGTCAAGACGAGCTCATGAATATAAGCTCCCCGCCCACTCAGACTGTTCTTTCAGGCTTCCTGATAGAGATTACAAAAAAAAGGTACGATTTCTTTAAAATTCTGAGTATTTAGTAAAATAATATAATGTTTTGGTCATTCAAGGGATATTTTTACTTGGAAAATAAAATGACTGTGTGGGACCATGAGTTGTGGCCAGTAGTCTGTATGTAATATCAATATAGTACTAAGACGCTATAATGTCAGTCGTTACAGTAGTAAGGAGTGTTTCACATCTACATTAACCACATCATCTGATTATTTGTCTCTGCTGAAATTAAACCATCAAGTGATAATGGTTTAATTTCATAATTAGAAGAACAAAACTTCTCTCTTTCATAATTTCCTTAAACAATTAAAAGCTAATTTACCAACATTTTGGAAAATTGATATTTATTGTTTTGTAAAGAAAACTCTTCAAATATAATTGAGTTCAAAGATCTGACGACTGCAGCATCTTACAAGTGTATTGGTTTGGTGGCTAGTGGCTCTTGACCCCAACACTGCAGCATCCTACCATTTATTGTGGTTCTATGCTTTAAATTTGGAGATTTAAAGTGGAGATTTGAAGTGGAGATTTGTAGTGGAGATTTGAAGTGGAGATTTGTAGTGGAGATTTGCAGTGGAGATTTGAAGTGGAGATTTGTAGTGGAGATTTGTAGTGGAGATTTGTAGTGGAGATTTGTAGTGGAGATTTGTAGTGGAGATTTGAAGTGGAGGTTTGTAGTGGAGATTTGTAGTGGAGTGAAAAAGGTACCGGTAGGCTTAACCTTCATTTTGCAGGACAGAGGTTAGAGTTTTCAATGTGAAGGGCAAATACTCAAACAGTAGATAATGTCAGTTTGTATCGTGTTGGTCGAAACACAGGGCCACTTCAGCCACTCAGCGTTGTGATGTTGGCATCTGGGTTTAACAACAGCGTGCTGTTTTACACGTGTGTGTTAGCTAGCCATGACAAGGACAAGAGACAGCAGCACATACTGTCCTCTCCAATACTGTCACAGTGCCTCTTCGGATTTAGCTCTACTTCTGCAGAGACTCACTGTGTGTGCGTGTGTGTGCGTGTGCGCGTGCGTGTGTGTGTGTGTGGAGGACTCAGAGAGGATACATCAAAACACTGTGATTGTAATGTGAAGATGAGGCTGCTGGTTCTATCGTCCCCAGCCGTCAGCAGCACTGTCTATCACTGAGAAGGTGCTGTCACCGATGACACAGTCCTCTGCATAGTGTTGAATCTATCAGCCTCCATGATCCTCTGTCTGTCTCAAAATAATAATTATTCATATTAGCTGCCTTAGCCGTCTAAAAATAATTTCAAAAGCTTGCTAATGCGTGAACAGTATAATTGTTGTTTTATGTCTGTATCTCTGTAATGTATCTGTATCTACAGTATGTTACTGTATCTGTACTGTATCTATGCAAACAATAAGGACCACGATGGAAATAAGTCCCAGACTTTACTGTGCAATCCCATGTCATGTTTGAAATCTTGTGTACTGTATATATACTGTATGGGGTATTTATATCTGTGGCCGTGTGGAGCTACGAGTGGCGCAGCGGGTCTAAGGCACTGCATCTCAATTACAAGAGGTGTTACTACAGTCCCCGGTTCGAATCCAGGGCTGTATCACATCCGGCCGTGATTGGGAGTCCCGTAGGGCGGCGCACAATTGGCCCAGCGTTGTCCGGGTTTTGGCCGGGGGGGGTTAGGCCGTCATTGTAAATAAGAATTTGTTCTTAACTGACTTGCCTAGTTAAATAAAGGTTCTAGAATGAGTGTTCTAGGATGAAGGTTCTAGAATGAGTGTTCTAGAATGAGTGTTGGAATTTGGTAACGTGTCTGTGCGTGGGTAGGCTACAATGACTGTGTGCCTCCTAATATGGACATCCAAGTCTGTTCCTGTACATGGTTATTTGAAAATGTTCAAACAATCATGTAGGATCCTGTTGACGGTTAGAAGCACAGGCATGCAGCCAGCCTAAGGAGACAGTATTATAGAAAGAGAAAAAATAACATTTCAATACATTTTTAGATGTGTCTTTCATGGGGAGAATGGTGTGAAGGAAGAGTTACAGTCCATATCAGACCATTGGTGCTGGTTGACAACTTAATTGTTTATACAGAACCAGTCAAAAGTTTGGACACATCTACTCATTCAAGGGTTTTTTCTTTATTTTTACTATTTTCTACATTGTAGAATAATAGTGAAGACATCAAAACTATGAAATAACACATATGGAATCATGTAGTAACCAAAAAAGTGTTAAACAAATCAAAATATATTTTATATTTGAGATTCTTCAAAGGAGCCACCCTTTGCCTTGATGACAGATTTGCACACTACCCACCCTCTAAGACACCTACAGCACTCGATGTCACAAGAAAGCCAAAAAGATCATCAAGGACATCAACCACCCGAGCCACTGCCTGTTCACCCCGCTGTCATCCAGAAGGCGAGGTCAGTACAGGCGCATCAAAGCTGGGACCGAGAGACTGAAAAACAGCTTCTATCTCATGGCCATCAGACTGTTAAACAGCCATCACTAGCACATTAGAGGCTGCTGCCTATAGGCATAGACTAGAAATCACTGGCCACTTTAAGGAATGGAACACTAGTCTCTTTAATAATGTTTACATATCTAGCATTACTCATCTCATATATATATACTGTATTCTATACTATTCTACTGTATCTGTCTATGTATTATCTCATATATATATACTGTATTCTATACAATTCTACTGTATCTGTCTATGTATTATCTCATATATATATATACTGTATTCTATACTATATTCTACTATATCTGTCTATGTATTATCTCATATGTATATACTGTATTCTATACTATATTCTACTGTATCTGTCTATGTATTATCTCATATGTATATACTGTATTCTATACTATTCTACTGTATCTTAATACGTTCCACTCTGACAACGCTCGTCCATATACACTGCCGTTCAAAAGTTTGGAGTCATTTAGAAATGTCCTTGTTTTTGAAAGAAAAGCACATTTCTTGACCATTAAAATAACATAAAATTGATCAGAAATACAGTGTAGGTATTGTTCATGTTGTAAATTACTATTGTAACTGGAAACGGCTGATTTCTTTATGGAATATCTACATAGGTGTACAGAGGCCCATAATCAGCAACCATCACTCCTGTGTTCCAATGGCACGTTGTCGTAGCAGAATCAGAATTAGTTAGGTAACATAGATAAATAAGATGTTTTATTAGTTAGTATGGCAGTGAACCATTGTATGTCCCCTCTGATGTTGCATTAATCTTGTCTTAGTATTTGACCTAGAGGCTCACTCCCCTCCGTGAGCTTGTCCAGGAGGGGGGAGAAGAGGTGTTAATATATATATGTCATTGGATGAGGTAATGTTTTGGTACTATGAAGTACCAAGAACGAGAAGTAGAACCTCTTCTTAGAGAGCAAACTGAATGATCATTTATAGCTAATTCTATCTGGCTATGGGATACTCCTCTCTCAAGTAAAAGGCCCTTTGTGAAGTTTCTGAGATCTGTGGTTCGTCATGTAAGTTGAGAGGGGTGTATCTTGGCTATAAAATATATTTTATATTCTCTTATAGAAACTCTCAGAATTAATTTATCGATACTGAATTGATCTGAGAGTCAAAGGGCTATGGTGAAGCTCATATAATTAAAGATTAAGTTTAAAATTTAACTCTGACTTGTGTGTGGTTTGTAAACACTCCTCATTTAGTAATACAGGAAATTACCACGACAACATTGTGTTAGCTAATCCAAGTTTATCATTTTTAAAGGCTAACTGATCATAAGAAAACCCTTTTGCAATTATGTTAGCACATCTGAAAACTGTTGTTCTGATTAAAGAAGCAATAAAACTGTCCTTCTTTAGACTAGTTGAGTATCTGGAGCATCAGCATTTGTGGGTTCGAATACATGCTCAAAATGGCCAGAAACAAAGCACTTTCTTCTGAATCTCGTCAGTCTAGTTCTAAGACATGAAGGCTATTCCATGCGAATAATTACCAAGAAACTGAAGATCTCGTACAACAATGTGCACTACTCCCTTCACAGAACACAGCAAACTGGCTCTAACCAGAATAGAAAGAGGAGTGGGAGGCCCCGGTGCACAACTGAGCAAGAGGACAAGTACATTAGAGTGTCTAGTTAAAGAAACAGATGCCTCACAAGTCCTCAACTGGCAGCTTCATTAAATAGTACCAGTCTCAACGTCAACAGTGAAGAGGCGACTACATTTAGGCAGAGTTCCTCCCCATCTTAATCTTTTCTTTTTATTGGCCAGTCTGAGATATGGCCTTTTCTTTGCAACTCTGCTTAGAAGGAAGTTTACCATTCATATTACTATAGACTATTACCATTCAAATTACTATATCATTTTACCATTCGTATTACTATATAATTTTACCATTCATATTACTATAGAAGTTTACCATTCAAAATACTATAGACTGTTACCATTCAAATTACTATAGAATTTTACCACTAATATTACTATACAATTACTATAGACCACGTGGTAATGGTCAGACAACAACACAATTAGCCTGGGATCTAGACCACGTGATAATGGCAAGACAACAACAAGATTAGCCTGGGATCTAGACCACGTGGTAATGGCCAGGCAACAACACAATTAGCCTGGGATCTAAAACAAGTAGTAATGGCCAGACAACAACACAATTAGCCTGGGATCTAGACCACGTGGTAATGGCCAGACAACAACAAAATTAGCCTGGGATCAAGACCATGTGGTAATGGCCAGACAAGAACACAATTAGCCTGGGTTCTAGACCATGTGGTAATGTTCAGGCAGTAAAGCACCAACTTCTCTTTCTACTACTAACAAGAAAAGGACCAATCCATCTTCAGAGGATATGTTAGTCTGCCCTCTCTCAGTCTGATTCCCCAATGCTCTACCGCTGACACCGTCCTGTCTGGTATGAATGTTCTGTAGTCACACCGCTGACACCGTCCTGTCTGGTATGAATGTCCTGTAGTCACACCGCTGACACCGTCCTGTCTGGTATGAATGTCCTGTAGTCACACCGCTGACACCGTCCTGTCTGGTATGAATGTTCTGTAGTCACACTGCTGACACAGTCCTGTCTGGTGTGAATGTCCTGTAGTCACACCGCTGACACCGTCCTGTCTGGTATGAATGTCCTATAGTCACACCGCTTACACCGTCCTGTCTGGTATGAATGTTCTGTAGTCACACCACTAACACCGTCCTGTCTATCCACGTAGTCATCAATGATTCAGCCTGGCCTAGGAGACTAGATTATTACAGCGTTTGAGTTGGCTGCTCCAGCCACTCCGTCCTGTCTAGCCATTGACCCCTGAGGTCAGAGCAGGTTACAGAGCAGATGGGAAACAGGAGACAACCTAAGGCCAGGCTCAGAGTTCAGAATACAAATTAACACAATAAGAGTCAGGATATCAATCATCACCTCTGACCCCTAACAGTAAACCCCAGGTTCTATTTCAGAAGAGAATCAAATCAAATCAAATCAAATGTATTTATATAGCCCTTCGTACATCAGCTGATATCTCAAAGTGCTGTACAGAAACCCAGCCTAAAACCCCAAACAGCAAGCAATGCAGGTGTAGAAGCACGGAATCATCACCTCTGACCCCCTAACAGTAAACCTCAGGTTCTATTTCAGAAGAGAATCATCACCTCTGACCCCCTACACCTCACTGCAGCTAGCTGCATCCCAGAGGCTTCAGAACCTCACAGCTAGAACAATGTACATTTTGAGGACAAACTCAACCTCTACAAAGATAGCACGGGGTATGCATTTAGGACATCCTCAGCTTAACTCAGTCTCAGAACCCCACTCTGCAGGCCCTTTGAGGCCTCATCCTGTTCTGACTGGCTCAATGAGCTGAGAGAGGAGGATCTCAGTTTACATAATGGCTCTGGTCTCTCTAGACTGCCAAAGAAGGCTTTGATAACGACACAGAGAAAAGCCTGTAATATTTCAGATTCCTCTTAAACTGGCGTCAGTCAGCAGGGATCTAACTATTGTTCTGTACGCACACCAAATGACTCCTTCTCCTACAAGCCTCTGGTTCCCACAGTCTGCCCAGCAACTAACATAACTACATCCCCCAGAGGTCTCTATGTATCTGTTCTGTTGGAAATCCATCCCCCAGTATCCTATGCTTCTCTCAGTACCAGGAGGACTCTTATTCTGTTCCTTCATCCAACTCCATCCCCTAGAAACCCTTGCTTCCCACAGCTGCCCAGAAACCAAGATGACTCCATACCTCAGAGGCCTCTGTTGTTCTGTTCTGTTAGAACTCCATCCCCCAGAAGCCTCTGCTTTCCCCAGCCTGCATAGCACCAGTAGGACTGTCTTGATAACAGGATATTATGTAATCGCTGGTGTGGACTGAGTCATCACATGATAGAGAATCTCTGACTCTCTCTTTCTTTCTGTCTGTTTGTCTGTCTGTCTGTACATCTGTCTGTCTGTCTGTCTGTCTGTCTGTCTGTCTGTCTGTCTGTCTGTCTGTCTGTCTGTCTGTCTGTCTGTCTGTCTGTCTGTCTGTCTGTCTGTCTGTCTGTCTGTCTGTCTGTCTGTCTGTCTGTCTGTCTGTCTGTCTGTCTGTCTGTCTGTCTGTCTGTCTGTCTGTACGTCTGTCTGTCTGTCTGTCTGTCTGTCTGTCTGTCTCCCTCTCTCTCTGCATCTATCTCTGTCTTCTAAACCACCTTGAAAAATTATGTCTGAAAGTTTTTGTGCGGTTTGGGTGATTGATATGTAGAGTAAGTTTATAATTAATTTCCTCGTCCCAAATCCATCCCACTAACTGAGGAAATATACTTCTTCCTTTTCTCAACGCAGGAAGTTGTCCTACTTTTACATTTCCTGTATACTGTTGTGTAAGAATGAGGTGTACACTACTTTAGACCAGGCCCATAGGGAATAGGTTGCCATTTGGGATGTAAAATACTGTTTATGAAGAAAAGGCAGCAGGCAGAAAAATAGGAAACAGATTTTAAACTATGAACTATGAAATAGACCGTTTTTTTTGTTTATAGACTCAGACACGTACATCCTCTACCCTGTCTATTATTATCTATAGTATTCTGAGTTCATGTGGGTTCGTTCTCTCTGTGAACAGGTTCTATTAACTCTACCAGGTTACCAGTGGGATATACTACAATACAAAGTAGGATCAATGAGTTAGCCAGCTAACTTGCCCAAATATTCATTAAATATTTTTTAACATTTTTTTTTTAGGAAGATAAGCTGAAAATTGACATGGTCTAATTGAATCAAGAACCAAAAACGTATATCCAAGTTTTTTTCTTTTTTTAAACAAATCAGAGAATCAATAGTTATTTCTGGCTAACTCATTGATCCTGCTTTGTAGTATATCTCTCAGGCTGAGAAACTGCTCTCCAGACCAGACTACTGTTGGGCGACAGGCTGGTTTGATGTACGATGCCAAATCTTTAATTAAGGAGATTAACATTATAAATCTGGTTCACTAATTAAACCAACTAGCATTTTACTACTTCCTCATCTGAGTTCATTCCTCCACAGACTAGTGGCTAGAGCTCAACTTGTGTTTTTCTAGATAAACAACACCAACAACAAAAACAACAGCAACATCAGCAACAACAACAACAGCAACAACAACAGCAGCAACAACAGCAGCAACAGCAACAACACCAACAGCAACAACAACAGCAACAGCAACAACAACAACAGCAGCAACAACAGCATCAACATCAACAACAACAGAAACAACAACAGCAGCAGCAACAACAACAGAAACAACAACAGCAGCAGCAACAACAACATCAACAACAACAGAAACAACAACAGCAGCAGCAACAACAACAACAACAACAGTAACAGTAACAGCAACAACAACATTTACCGGTAATTCTCGTAACCCAGAACTAAATGTTGAATGTGCAGACCGTAATTAATAGGCTGTATCTGGTTATTATGACATGTCTGAAAAAGCTGTGTCTCATTCAGGAATGTAGGTCATTACTTCCATTCATTATGTTCGTTTCTAAAGCATGTCAATGATTATATTTGAAAATAGGACTCTGCACCTTTAGGACAAACCTTCCAGAAGACATATAGACACGGCTACAGAAAGCAACTTTAGGACAAACCTTCCAGAAGACATATAGACATGGCTACAGTAAGCAACTTTAGGACAAACCTTCCAGAAGAGAGATAGACACGGCTACAGTAAGCAACTTTAGGACAAACCTTCCAGAAGAGAGATAGACACGGCTACAGTAAGCACCTTTAGGACAAACCTTCCAGAAGACATATAGACACGGCTACAGTAAGCACCTTTAGGACAAACCTTCCAGAAGAGAGATAGACATGGATACAGTAGCCAAGACAAATGCTAGCTGTCCTTTTGGGGCTTTCATTGTGCAGACTGTCAACAGCAGCCAGCAAATTGCTAGTTTGTTCACTTTTGAAGGTTTGTAAATTACTTTCCCTAAAATAAATATGCTCAGCAAGTAGATGGCTCTTAATTTCACTCTGGACAGCTCCCGTGTGGTGTCTGAAGGTATTAACTCATGTACTGCTCGAGAAGTTGAGACTCGCAGGAGTGGTGGTGCTTGAATGAACGACCAGTCGTTGCTCAAATACGCATGTAGCCTTCAGTGGTTTTCAATGGTAGACTGTGGTTTTCAATGGTAGACTGTGGTTTTCAATGGTAGACTGTGGTTTTCAATGGTAGACTGTGGTATTCAATGGTAGACTGTGGTTTTCATTGGTAGACTGTGGTTTTCAATGGTAGACTGTGGTTTTCAATGGTAGACTGTGGTTTTCAATGGTAGACTGTGGTATTCAATGGTAGACTGTGGTTTTCATTGGTAGACTGTGGTTTTCAATGGTAGACTGTGGTTTTCAATGGTAGACTGTGGTTTTCAATGGTAGACTGTGGTTTTCAATGGTAGACTGTGGTTTTCAATGGTAGACTGTGGTTTTCAATGGTAGACTGTGGTTTTCAATGGTAGACTGTGGTTTTCAATGGTAGACTGTGGTTTTCAGTGGTAGACTGTGGTTTTCAGTGGTAGACTGTGGTTTTCAATGGTAGACTGTGGTTTTCAATGGTAGACTGTGGTTTTCAATGGTAGACTGTGGTTTTCAATGGTAGACTGTGGTTTTCAATGGTAGACTGTGGTTTTCAATGGTAGACTGTGGTTTTCAATGGTAGACTGTGGTTTTCAATGGTAGACTGTGGTTTTCAATGGTAGACTGTGGTTTTCAATGGTAGACTGTGGTTTTCAATGGTAGACTGTGGTTTTCAATGGTAGACTGTGGTTTTCAATGGTAGACTGTGGTTTTCAATGGTAGACTGTGGTTTTCAATGGTAGACTGTGGCTTTCAATGGTAGACTGTGGTTTTCAATGGTAGACTGTGGTTTTCAATGGTAGACTGTGGTTTTCAATGGTAGACTGTGCTTTTCAATGGTAGACTGTGCTTTTCAATGGTAGACTGTAGTTTTCAATGGTAGACTGTGGTTTGCAATGGTAGACTGTGCTTTTCAATGGTAGACTGTGCTTTTCAACGGTAGACTGTGGTTTTCAATGGTAGACTGTGGTTTTCAATGGTAGACTGTGGTTTTCAATGGTAGACTGTGCTTTTCAATGGTAGACTGTGCTTTTCAATGGTAGACTGTGCTTTTCAATGGTAGACTGTGGTTTTCAATGGTAGACTGTGGTTTTCAATGGTAGACTGTGGTTTTCAATGGTAGACTGTGGTTTTCAATGGTAGACTGTGGTTTTCAATGGTAGACTGTGGTTTTCAATGGTAGACTGTGCTTTTCAATGGTATACTGTGCTTTTCAATGGTAGACTGTGGTTTTCAATGGTAGACTGTGCTTTTCAATGGTAGACTGTGCTTTTCAATGGTAGACTGTGGTTTTCAATGGTAGACTGTGCTTTTCAATGGTAGACTGTGCTTTTCAATGGTAGACTGTGCTTTTCAGTGGTAGACTGTGGTTTTCAATGGTAGACTGTGGTTTTCAATGGTAGACTGTGGTTTTCAATGGTAGACTGTGGTTTTCAATGGTAGACTGTGGTTTTCAATGGTAGACTGTGGTTTTCAATGGTAGACTGTGACAAGAGCAGGTAGATGTTGAACTGGAATGCAAAAAAATGCGCAGAACAATTACTGACGAGATCCACTGGCCCGGCATGTTTACTGGCCCCAGACAGCAGACTGTGAAACTAGCAGTGTTTCCCTGTCATGGCTGGCTTTGTGACTGACAGGCGCCTGTCCTATCAATAGATCGCTAGAAGACGCATATCTGTAAGGGAATTGAAAAGTAGTCTAGTTAATTTAAAGCGGCAATATCTAACTTTTTGGGGTGACCCACTGAATTCACGTAGAAATGTGTTCTTATAGATCTGTCAGTCTCATTGAAAGCAAGTCTAAAATGCTGTAGTTATGTTCTGTATGCACTATTTCTATGCTTCCCGTTCTCATGTTTAGTTTTTGTCCACCAGCTTCAAACAGAAGAAAATGCAATATCCTTTATTATAGAAAATATATTTCCAAACAGAACAATGATTGTCAACACTTGTTTTGACACATACTGTAAACTGAAATGAGGCAAACTATTAGAATTGTAGCAACCAGGAAATGGTGGAGTGATTTCTGCATGCACCATCTTTAAATGTAAAAAAGCAGTTGGCTGAAAATGAGTCTGTAATCGACTGTGTAACCGACAGCCGGCATCGATCTTACCAGTATCTTGGCATAGGAGCAGGCTGTATTAAGTAGTACTAGTTTCATAGTATCTTACCAGTAACTTGGTATAGGAGCAGGCTGTATTAAGTAGTACTAGTTTCATAGTATCTTACCAGTAACTTGGTATAGGAGCAGGCTGTATTAAGTAGTATTAGTTTCATAGTATATCTTACCAGTATCTTGGTGGTAATACTGCAGTGTGTGTGTTGTATCTTACCAGTATCTTGGTGGTGTAGGCGCTGTTGAGGGAGATGGCATTGACCAGTATGTCCAGAGACTTGGCAGTCAGCGCTCCGGGGTCTGGTATCTCCTTATAGTGGACGTCTCCAACGTAGCACGCTACGGCCGTCATGCGGTTGGTGGTCAGAGTGCCAGTCTTGTCGGAGCAGATGGCCGTGGCGTTCCCCATCGTCTCACACGCATCAAGGTGGCGAACCAGGTTATTGTCTTTCATCATTTTCTGTTGAGGAAATATCCACTAAGCTTCACAACAACCTCAACAGAAAAGATACTAACTAGAACCCAGAAAACATTCTAAAATTATGTGTTGAACTATGTTGCATATTTGGATACAGATTCATGGATTGCTAAATAAAATGCCCACAAGGTTTCCAGAACATATGTTAGGTCTAATTAATATATAATTAATGATTAATATATTAATGAATACCGTCCAGTTTGTGGTGATGATTATAGAGTGTTTGTATACAACATTTGCCTGATGTTTCAATAATGTTCCTAGAACACATTTAATCACATTTAATAATTGTGATTTAATAATTATTTTAAAGGTTCACAGAATGTTTCATTAAGATGTGGGAACTGTCTGGTGGGAACATTGGGGGGACATCACAAAAGTTATTCTCCCAAAATACCAAAAAACGTTCCAGTTGTAGGTATGATTCTACAATGTTTATTTTAGGGCGCAAAAACATGAATCTGATGTTACAAAGAACGTTCTCAGAACACATTTATTCTGTTCTTTAAAAGGTTCCCAGAATGTTTAATTAAGTTGTGGGAACGTTGTGTGGGTATGACAAAATATATGTTCTCAAAACACAAAACAAATGTTAATTTGTGCAGATTAAAACAATGTTTCTATTAGGTTGCAACAAGAATGTTCCCAGAACAAAGGTTTTCATGTTCTTCCAAAGTTCCTAAAACATTTTTGTTAGTTTGCGGGAACATTGTGGGGATAAGAGATATGTTCCCAAAACACTAAAACTGTCTAGTTTTGCTGTCATTCACATCATGTTTGTATCAAGGTGCACAAAACATACATTTGATGTTGCAAGAGTTTTGGCAGAACAACGTTTCTGAGGTCATTAAAGGTTCCCAGAACATTTAATTAGGTTGTTTGGAAAAGTGTGGGTACATTTCCAGAGATGGGTTTCCAAATCACAAAATATGCTCAGTTGTGAGGGAATTCCTACACTGTTTAAGTTAGGTAGCACAACGCATTCCCTTAATGTTGTAAGAATGACATGTCTGTTTTAATGATGTTCATAGCATGTTTGTTTTAGGTTTAATATAATATTCATTTGATGTTTACAACAATATACTGTTTACCTTGTCTTTGAGGTTTCTCAGAACATTTCAAGAACATTTAAAAAAATATATATATCTTTAAGTTATAACTAATATTATTAAAAAACTGATTGGAATTCATCCCCATGATGTTTCCCTCCAGATTTAACGGCAGTTCACATTTGAATACTGGTGAAATAAAAAAAATATTCTATAACCATGGTTCATTAAATACATTTAAAATTGAGCCTCAGATAAAAATGTCTAAAATAGAGAGGATGTCCAGATGGAATAAAAATCAGAAATGTAGAATTTAGACTAACTGTTAAAAAAATATATATATTTAAAAACGTAAAACTTTTTTTAAAAACGCACCTAATATACCGGTCAAAAGTTTTAGAACTCCTACTTTTTGTTTGCAGACCTCATTCAACGGTTTGTCTTTATTTTCACTATCATTACTACACAGGAAATGGTTTACTCTTATCTAGGCAGATAGATAGATAGCAGACATATCTGTTCAGTGTGAAAACTACACATCCTTTCCCCTTGTCCTCCTGGTAATAATACCGTCTGGCTGTGTTGGGCTAACAAGAGTTGTGTCCTGAGTGGCTCAGTGTACAGGACTGTTAGCAGGGTTCTAAAACTGCGTATTTCCTACTTTGAGACGCTTGACATGATCCCCCCCCCTGTCTTATTTTTCATGATCTGAACAGAAAAAGTGGTCCTAGATCAGCACTCATAGTCTCGGATACCTTGTAAATATGGGCCCAGAAGTGTTGGTGAAAAACCCAGTATATCCCTGAAGCTGGTTGAGAGAATGCAAATATTGTGCAAAGCTGTCATCAATACAAAGAGTGGCTATATAAAATATGTTTTGATTAGTTTTACACTTTTCTGGTTACTACATGATTCCATATGTGTTATTCATTGTTGTGAAGTCTTCACTATTATTCTACAATGTACATATATGAATGTCAACACATCTGAGCATATTTTGTATTTTGGGAACCTATCCTAACTCATGTTCTGTTATAATCTCCACCCGGCACAGCCAGAAGAGGACTGGCCACCCCACATAGCCTGGTTCCTCTCCACCCGGCACAGCCAGAAGACGACTGGCCACCCCTCATAGCCTGGTTCCTCTCCACCCGGCACAGCCAGAAGAGGATTGGCCACCCCTCATAGCCTGGTTCCTCTCCACCCGGCACAGCCAGAAGACGACTAGCCACCCCTCATAGCCTGGTTCCTCTTCTAAGTATATAATCTCCACCCGGCAGAGCCAGAAGAGGACTGGCCACCCCACATAGCCTGGTTCCTCTCTAGGTTTCTTCTTAGGTATTGGCCTTTCTAGGGAGTTTTTCCTAGCCACTGTGCTTCTACACCTGCATTGCTTGCTGTTTAGGGTTTTAGGCTGGGTTTCTGTACAGCACTTTGAGATATCAGCTGATGTACGAAGGGCTATAAAAATACATTTAATTTGATTTGATCTCTTGTCATGTCCCCACAATGTTACCACAATCTAATGGGAAAAATGGGAAAAAATGATGTTTGGTCAACATTCTTGCAACATCAAAGGATTGTTTTGTGCACCCTGGTACAAAACATTATCTGAATGTCAGCACAAGTGGACAGTTTCAGTTTGAGAACATATCTCTTGTCATGTCCCCACAATGTTCCCACAACTTAATGAAGCATTCTGGGAAACTAAAGAACAGACAAAATGAACAGACAAAATGTGTTCTGAGAACATTCTTGTAACATCAGGTGAATATTTTGTTGCACACTAAAAGAAACACTGTAGACTGGACAATTTTGGAATTTTGGGAACATATATTTTATGATGTATCCACAACGTTCCCACAACCTAATGAAAACATTCTGGGAACCTTTAAACACAGATTAACAGATTCAAATCATTACAGGAATGTTCTTGGAACATCGGGCACATGTTTAATATAAACATATTAACGTTTGGGTATTGTTCTGTGATGGCTGGTACAGATGTTGTGCACAACATTATAGTGACTGTCAGGAGAACATTCCAAGGATATTTATTAATCTAAAACATTTTTGATGAATTACAATGATTTCTATCAAAAACATTCCTTTGGGATGTTATCATCCTAACGTTAGATTTAAAAAAAAACTTACTAGAACTTCATTGGAATCTAATGTTCTGGGAATGTTCCCGGGTTTACTGGGATCCTTTTCATCATTCTCACGATTCCAATCCTTTGACACTTCTAAGTACCTTGGCATCATACTTGATTCCAACCTCTCTTTTAAAAAGCATGTGAAAAAGGTAATTCAAATAACCAAATTCAACCTAGCTAATTTCCGATTTATACGAAATTGTTTGACTACAGAGGTAGCAAAACTGTACTTCAAATCTATGATACTCCCCCACTTAACATACTGCTTGACTAGTTGGGCACAAGCTTGCTGTACAACATTAAAACCTATTCAGTCTGTCTACAAACAGGCTCTCAAAGTGCTTGATAGGAAGCCCAATAGCCATCATCACTGTCACATCCTTAGAAAGCATGAGCTCTTGAGTTGGGAAAATCTTGTGCAATACACCGACGCATGTCTTGTATTCAAGATCCTCAATGGCCTGGCTCCCCCTCCACTCAATATTTTTGTTAAACAGAAAACCCAGACATATGGCAGCAGATCCACAAGGTCTGCCATGAGAGGTGACTGTATAGTTCCCCTAAGGAAAAGCACCTTTAGTAAATCTGCATTCTCTGTGAGAGCTTCCCATGTCTGGAATACACTGCCATCAGACACACATAACTGCACCACATATCACACTTTCACAAAATGCTTGAAGACATGGCTAAAGGTCAATCAGATTTGTGAACATGGTCCCTAGCTGTGTGTTGCCACTCTCCATGTTGTCTGTTGTCTGTAGCTTGTGAGGTGTGGAAACACTTTGTTGCTTTTATGAATTTTGTCTTGCTGCTTTTTGTTTTATGCTGCTCTGTCTGTATGCTACGTCTTGCTTGTCCTATGTTGCTCTGTCTGTATGCTACGTCTTGCTTGTCCTATGTTGCTCTGTCTGTATGCTATGTCTTGCTTGTCATATGTTGCTATGTCTGTATGCTATGTCTTGCTTGTTCTATGTTGCTATTGTCTATATTGTAATTGTTTTTAATAACCTGCCCAGGGACTGCGGTTGAAAATTAGCCGGTTGGCTAAAACCGGCACTTTTACTGAAATGTTGATTAATGTGCACTGTCCCTGTAAAAATAAAAATAAACTCAAACTCAAACTCAATTGGTCAGAGATAAAATATAAAACAAAAGGCAGAAAATGTGTCACCTTGACAGAGTAGGCCAGGGAGATGGTGACGGCCAGGGGCAGCCCCTCGGGTACAGCCACCACCAGCACGGTGACACCGATGATGAAGAACTTGACAAAGTACTGGACGTAGATGGGGGTACACTCCGTCAGCCACGGCCTCTTCTGCAGGACAAAGTTGTCCACAGCAAAGTACAGCACCAGGATGATCACTGTGATGGCTGACATCACCAGACCTGGATGGACAAGGAGAAAGTTAATCTACTCCATTCTACTCTACTCTTCTTAGTTACATTCTATTCTGTTCTACTCTACTATATTATATTCTACTTTATTATATTCTACTGTACTGTACTGTGCTCTATTCTACTTTAAACTACAGTACTCTATTCTACTGTATTCTACTCTACTTTATTCTATTCTACAGTACTCTACTCTACTTTATTCTATTCTACTGTATTCTACTCTATTGTATTCTGATATTGTATTTTGATTAGATTCATTAGGATCCCCATTAGCCAACGACAATGACGGCAGCTAGTTTTACTGGGGGTCTGACACATAACCAAAATACATTAGAGACTAAATACTTTACAATTTACAATCTATTAAAAACAGTAACATGTAATGGGTGTATGTGTGTGCATCTATCAGTTACACGTGTCAGTACATACACATAACCAGTAGGTCACATGGGGGAGAGGCGCTGTGCCGTGAGGCGTTGTTTTATTTGTTTTTTTAAAACCATGTTTGAAACCTGTTCACTTGCACTATACGAGATGGAAGGGAGGTCCAGGCCCTATATCAGATGGAAGGGAGGTCCAGGCACTATACGAGATGGAAGGGAGGTCCAGGCCCTATATCAGATGGAAGGGAGGTCCAGGCACTATACGAGATGGAAGGGAGGTCCAGGCCCTATATCAGATGGAAGGGAGGTCCAGGCACTATACGAGATGGAAGGGAGGTCCAGGCCCTATATCAGATGGAAGGGAGGTCCAGGCCATATATGAGATGGAAGGGAGGTCCAGGCACTATACGAGATGGAAGGGAGGTCCAGGCCCTATATCAGATGGAAGGGAGGTCCAGGCACTATACGAGATGGAAGGGAGGTCCAGGCCCTATATCAGATGGAAGGGAGGTCCAGGCACTATACGAGATGGAAGGGAGGTCCAGGCACTATACGAGATGGAAGGGAGGTCCAGGCACTATACGAGATGGAAGGGAGGTCCAGGCCCTATATCAGATGGAAGGGAGGTCCAGGCCCTATACGAGATGGAAGGGAGGTCCAGGCCCTATATCAGATGGAAGGGAGGTCCAGGCACTATACGAGATGGAAGGGAGGTCCAGGCCCTATATCAGATGGAAGGGAGGTCCAGGCACTATACGAGATGGAAGGGAGGTCCAGGCCCTATATCAGATGGAAGGGAGGTCCAGGCACTATACGAGATGGAAGGGAGGTCCAGGCCCTATATCAGATGGAAGGGAGGTCCAGGCACTATACGAGATGGAAGGGAGGTCCAGGCCCTATATCAGATGGAAGGGAGGTCCAGGCACTATACGAGATGGAAGGGAGGTCCAGGCCCTATATCAGATGGAAAGGAGGTCCAGGCCCTATATGAGATGGAAGGGAGGTCCAGGCCCTATATCAGATGGAAGGGAGGTCCAGGCCCTATATGAGATGGAAGGGAGGTCCAGGCCCTATACGAGATGGAAGGGAGGTCCAGGCACTATACGAGATGGAAGGGAGGTCCAGGCACTATACGAGATGGAAGGGAGGTCCAGGCCCTATATGAGATGGAAGGGAGGTCCAGGCCCTATACGAGATGGAATGGAGGTCCAGGCACTATACGAGATGGAAGGGAGGTCCAGGCACTATACGAGATGGAAGGGAGGTCCAGGCCCTATATCAGATGGAAGGGAGGTCCAGGCCCTATATCAGATGGGAGGGAGGTCCAGGCCCTATATGAGATGGAAGGGAGGTCCAGGCCCTATATGAGATGGGAGGGAGGTCCAGGCCCTATATCAGATGGAAGGGAGGTCCAGGCCCTATATCAGATGGAAGGGAGGTCCAGGCCCTATATCAGATGGAAGGGAGGTCCAGGCCCTATATCAGATGGAAGGGAGGTCCAGGCCCTATATGAGATGGAAGGGAGGTCCAGGCCCTATATCAGATGGAAGGGAGGTCCAGGCCCTATATGAGATGGAAGGGAGGTCCAGGCACTATACGAGATGGAAGGGAGGTCCAGGCCCTATATCAGATGGAAGGGAGGTCCAGGCCCTATATCAGATGGAAGGGAGGTCCAGGCCATATATGAGATGGAAGGGAGGTCCAGGCCCTATATGAGATGGGAGGGAGGTCCAGGCCCTATATCAGATGGAAGGGAGGTCCAGGCCCTATATCAGATGGAAGGGAGGTCCAGGCCCTATATCAGATGGAAGGGAGGTCCAGGCCCTATATGAGATGGAAGGGAGGTCCAGGCCCTATATCATATGGAAGGGAGGTCCAGGCCCTATATGAGATGGAAGGGAGGTCCAGGCACTATACGAGATGGAAGGGAGGTCCAGGCCCTATATCAGATGGAAGGGAGGTCCAGGCCCTATATCAGATGGAAGGGAGGTCCAGGCCCTATATCAGATGGAAGGGAGGTCCAGGCCCTATATGAGATGGAAGGGAGGTCCAGGCCCTATATGAGATGGAAGGGAGGTCCAGGCCCTATATGAGATGGAAGGGAGGACCAGGCCCTATATGAGATGGAAGGGAGGTCCAGGCCCTATACGAGATGGAAGGGAGGTCCAGGCCCTATATGAGATGGGAGGTCCAGGCACTCATGGTTCTGTATAATACTGTTTCCTTGAATTTCTTCTGGAACAGGGGCTGTGAAAAGAGCCCTGGTGGCATGTCTGGTGGGATAAGTGTGTGTGTCAGCGCTGTGTGTAAGTTGACTACTCTACTGTGCTCTACTCTACTCTACTGTGCTTTACTGTGCTCTACTCTACTCTACTGTGCTCTACTCTACTGTGCTCTACTGTGCTCTACTCTACTATACTCTACTGTGCTCTACTCTACTGTGCTCTACTGTGCTCTACTCTCCTATACTCTACTGTGCTCTACTCTACTATACTCTACTCTACTGTGCTCTACTCTACTCTACTCTACTGTGCTCTACTGTACTTTACGCTACTCTACCGTACGATACTCTACTTTGATGTAATCTGCTCTACCCCGCTGTGTTCTACTCTAATATCCCGTCCTTTACTCTACTCTTCTGTACTCTACTCTACTCTACTCTACTGTACTGTATACTACTCTACTCTACTGTGCTCTGCTTTGATGTGCTCTACTCTACTGTGCTCTGCTTTGATGTGCTCTACTCTATTCTACTCTACTTTGATGTGCTCTACTCTACTCCACTCAACTCTACTCTACTTTGATGTGCTCTACTCTACTCCACTCCACTCTACTCTACTCTATGCTACTCTACTCTACTCTACCCCACTCTACTCTGATGTGCTCTACTCTACTCCACTCTACTCTACTCTACTCTATGCTACTCTACTCTACTTTGATGTGCTCTACTCTACTCCACTCCACTCTACTCTACTCTACTCTACTCTACTCTACTCTACTCTACTCTACTCTACTCTACTCTACTCTACCCCACTCTACTCTACTCTGATGTGCTCTACTCTACTCCACTCTACTCTACTCTACTCTACTTTGATGTGCTCTACTCTACTCCACTCCACTCTACTCTACTCTATGCTACTCTACTCTACTCTACTCTACTTCACTCTACTCTACTTTGATGTACTCTACTCCACTCCACTCTACTCTACTCTACTCTATGCTACTCTACTCTACTCTACTCTACTCTACTCTACTCTACTCTGATGTGCTCTACTCCACTCCACTCCACTCTACTCTACTCTACTCTACTGTGCTCTGCTCTGCTTTGATGTGCTCTACTCTACTCTACTTTGATGTGCTCTACTCCACTCCACTCCACTCCACTCTACTCTACTCTACGCTACTCTGCTCTGCTCTGCTCTGCTCTACTCTACTCTACTCCACTCTACTCTACCCCACTCTACTCTACTTTGATGTGCTCTACTCCACTCTACTCTACTCTACTCTACTCTACTCCACTCTACTCTAGTACAGTGCTGTGATGGCTGACATTACCAGACCTGGAGAATGACAAGGACAAGATGTCAGCGGCTGTCCTTACTGTACATTACTTCTCTTTTACTTTTCTTTACTTGTAAATCAGATTAAAGATGCATGGCTTTTTTAAAACATGATATCTAATGTTTATTTGATGAGGGGCGGCATGTAGCCTAGTGGTTAGAGGCAGGTAGCCTAGTGGTTAGAGGCAGGTAGCCTAGTGGTTAGAGGCAGGTAGCCTAGTGGTTAGAGCGTTGGACTTGTAACCGAAAGGTTCCCGAGCTGACAAGGTAAAAAATCTGTTGTTCTGCCTCCTAGGCCGTCAGAATTTGTTCTTAACTGACTTGCCTTGTTAAATAAAGGTTAAATAAAAAAATAAACATTTAATTTCAGAACAATGACTCCTACATTTAATTCTGCCAGTGATATGATCTCCTTATTTCATCTCAGAATATCATTGTGATATGATCTACTGCCACATTGAGATAAATAATTGATCATATATTGAGTGGTCTGATCAATGTTTCAAAGCCTATTGATTATGGAGTATATCATATTGATTTATCTGCCATACCTGCTTTGCCAATCTGAACAGCCAGCTTGGTCAGTTTCCCCTGGAGGACAGACTTCTCCTTCTTGGAGATGTTTGCCTTCTTCTTCTCCTTCTCCTCCATCTCTCCTCCCTCGGCGCTCTTCAGAGGCTGCATCTCCATGGCGGCCGCTCCGTCCTGCTTCTTGACTGAAACAACCAGAGGAACACAAAGACAGTGGTTATTATGGGATCAGGGCCTAGCCTAGCCTTTTCGAGGCCGAAGCTAATTTTCTTTTCTTTTTTCGATTTTTTTTTGAGATAAGGGGCGGGGTAGAGATAAGGGGTAGAGATAAGGGGCGGGGTAGAGATAAGGGGCGGAGTAGAGATAAGGGGCGGGGTAGAGATAAGGGGCGGGGTAGAGATAAGGGGCGGGGTAGAGATAAGGGGCGGGGTAGAGATAAGGGGCGGAGTAGAGATAAGGGGTGGAGTAGAGATAAGGGGCGGAGTAGAGATAAGGGGCGGGGTAGAGATAAGGGGCGGGGTAGAGATAAGGGGCGGGGTAGAGATAAGGGGCGGGGTAGAGATAAGGGGCGGAGTAGAGATAAGGGGCGGGGTAGAGATAAGGGGCGGAGTAGAGATAAGGGGCGGAGTAGAGATAAGGGGCGGAAAGGAAATGTTTCAAATTTATAACACATTTAATTTATTTCATTTCCTGCAATTCTACAGATGTTGCCATGACTTATGCCATGTTAATATGATATCTGAATAAGACTGACTAACAAAATCAATGGGGGCCCCCTGGAGGTCAGGGCCACCTGGAGGTCAAGGCCCCCTGGAGGCCAAGGCCCCCTGGAGGTCAGGGCCACCTGAAGGTCAAGGTCCCTGGAGGTCAAGGCCCCCTGGAGGTCAAGGCCATGGCTAACATGGCTGACATGGTGACATGGTGACATGGCTGACATGGTGACATGGCTAACATGGCTGACATGGCTAATATGGCTAACATGGCTAACATGGCTGACATGGCTAACATGGCTAACATGGCTGACATGGCTGACATGGCTAACATGGCTGACATAGCTAACATGGCTAACATGGTGACATGGCTAACATGGCTAACATGGCTAACATGGCTGACATGGCTGACATGGTAACATGGCTAACATGGCTAACATGGCTGACATGGCTAACATGGCTAACATGGTAACATGGCTAACATGGCTAACATGGCTGACATGGCTGACATGGCTAACATGGCTGACATGGCTAATATGGCTGACATGGCTGACATGGCTGACATGGCTAACATGGCTGACATGGCTAATATGGCTGACATGGCTGACATGGCTGACATGGCTAACATGGCTGACATGGATAACATGGCTGACATGGCTGACATGGCTAACATGGCTAACATGGCTATCATGGCTGACATGGCTGACATGGCTGACATGGCTGACATGGCTAACATGGCTGATATGGCTGACATGGCTGACATGGCTGACATGGATAACATGGCTGACATGGCTAACATGGCTAACATGGCTAACATGGCTATCATGGCTGACATGGCTAACATGGCTGACATGGTTAACATGGCTAACATGGCTGACATGGTTAACATGGCTAACATGGCTGACATGGTTAACATGGCTATCATGGCTGACATGGCTGACATGGCTATCATGGATGACATGGCTAACATGGCTATCATGGCTGACATGGCTGACATGGCTAACATGGCTAACATGGCTAACATGGCTATCATGGCTGACATGGCTAACATGGCTAACATGGCTATCATGGCTGACATGGCTAATCGAGTGACTGTCAGTGACTGACATAACAATAGAGAAACTGCTGACGCAGAACCCAATGTTGAACTCACACCTTGTGTATTCTACAATTCCAACTCTCAATAGTAAGATGAGTATATATGTATACACATATATATGTATATACATACACTACATGGCCAAAAAACACACAGCAATGCAATCTCCATAGACAAACATTGGCAGTAGAATGGCCTTACTGAAGAGCTCAGTGATTTTAAACTTGGCAACGTCATAGGATGCCACCTTTCCATCAAGTCAGTTTTCCAACAAGCCTTTATACAACATGTCAAAATTGTCTGTCCTAGATTTAGTCCTATACGATATATTTAGTCCTATATGATAGATTTAGTCCTGTATGATATATTTAGTCCTATATGATAGATTTAGTCCTGTATGATATATTTAGTCCTATATTATATATTTAGTCATATATGATATATTTAGTCCTATATGATAGAATAGTCCTATATGATAGATTAGTCCTATATGATAGATTAGTCCTATATGATAGAATAGTCCTATATGAGAGAATAGTCCTATATGATAGAATAGTCCTATATGATAGAATAGTCCTATATGAGAGAATAGTCCTATATGAGAGAATAGTCCTATATGATAGATTAGTCCTATATGAGAGAATAGTCCTATATGAGAGAATAGTCCTATATGATAGATTTAGTCCTATATGAGAGAATAGTCCTATATGATAGATGTAGTTCTATATGATAGATTATGCATGTGACTATAGGCTATTGATGTTACTATAGGTACTAGCATGATGTGACTATAAGCTATAGATTTTCGAAAGTAACTAAATCAATCTTTCTCTCTGTTCCTCAGGCTACACAGCTGTTCTCTCATCAAGTGATCATATTTTCACCCATCAGACGCTGCATGACAGGTGATATTCCACACAAACTCTGTATACCATGGGCTCTCCTACCCTGTTCCTGCTACCCAGTATTCTGTATGCCATGGGCTCTCCTACCCTGTTCCTGTAGCTACCCAGTACTCTGTATGCCATGGGCTCTCCTACCCTGTTCCTGCTACCCAGTACTCTGTATGCCATGGGTCTCCTACCCTGTTCCTGCTACCCAGTACTCTGTATGCCATGGGCTCTCCTACCCTGTTCCTGCTACCCAGTACTCTGTATGCCATGGGCTCTCCTACCCTGTTCCTGTAGCTACCCAGTACTCTGTATGCCATGGGCTCTCCTACCCTGTTCCTGCTACCCAGTACTCTGTATGCCATGGGCTCTCCTACCCTGTTCCTGCTACCCAGTACTCTGTATGCCATGGGCTCTCCTACCCTGTTCCTGCTACCCAGTACTCTGAATGCCATGGGCTCTCCTACCCTGTTCCTGCTACCCAGTACTCTGAATGCCATGGGCTCTCCTACCCTGTTCCTGTAGCTACCCAGTACTCTGAATGCCATGGGCTCTCCAACCCTGTTCCTGCTACCCAGTACTCTGAATGCCATGGGCTCTCCTACCCTGTTCCTGCTACCCAGTACTCTGTATGCCGTGGGCTCTCCAACACTGCAGATACCCAGTACTCTGTATGTCATGGGCTCTCCTACCCTGTTCCTGCTACCCAGTACTCTGTATGCCATGGGCAGCTCCTACCCTGTTCCTGCAACTACCCAGTACTCTGTATGTCATGGGCTCTCCAACCCTGTTCCTACAGCTACCCAGTACTCTGTATGCCATGGGCTCTCCTACCCTGTTCCTGTAGCTACCCAGTACACTGTATGTCATGGGCTCTCCTACCCTGTTCCTGCAGCTACCCAGTACACTGTATGTCATGGGCTCTCCTACCCTGTTCCTGCAGATATCCAGTACTCTGTATGTCATGGGCTCTCCTACCCTGTTTCTGCAGCTACCCAGTACTCTGTATGTCATGGGCTCTCCTACCCTGTTCCTGCAGATACCCAGTACTCTGTATGTCATGGGCTCTCATACCCTGTTCCTGCAGATACCCAGTACTCTGTATGTCATGGGCTCTCCTACCCTGTTTCTGCAGCTACCCAGTACTCTGTATGCCATGGGCTCTCCTACCCTGTTCCTGTAGCTACCCAGTACTCTGTATGTCATGGGCTCTCCAACACTGCAGATACGCAGTGCCTAATTTGGAAAAGTAAGTGAAATCTGTTCGGGGACCTCGTTATTAAAATGTTTTCAGCAACGACACATCTCGTCTGCGCTGCTCGATAAAATGAACACAAGAGGGAGAGATGGAAACGCATGAGACCTTCTGCTGAAGTTGTCACCCAATCCATTATGAAAAGAACTATCAAAATACAAATCCACTATGTTTAAGCTAACTGTAAGCTGCCAATCAATGAACCGACAGCATCCTCTAGATCTATAGGTTCTCTCCCAGACTCATGGATAGAAGGTTTGTAGCGTAGCAGAAGGTAACCAGTCCATCCAGTATGGGTCGTAATACAGTCCACACTGAGAGGTCATTACTAGTGTTGGGTCGTAATACAGTCCACACTCAGAGGTCATTACTAGTGTTGGATCGTAATACAGTCCACACTCAGAGGTCATTACTAGTGTTGGGTCGTAATACAGTCCACACTCAGAGGTCATTACTAGTGTTGGGTCGTAATACAGACCACACTCAGAGGTCATTACTAGTGTTGGGTCGTAATACAGTCCACACTGAGAGGTCATTACTAGTGTTGGATCGTAATACAGTCCACACTCAGAGGTCATTACTAGTGTTGGGTCGTAATACAGTCCACACTCAGAGGTCATTACTAGTGTTGGGTCGTAATACAGTCCACACTCAGAGGTCATTACTAGTGTTGGGTCGTAATACAGTCCACACTCAGAGGTCATTACTAGTGTTGGGTCGTAATACAGTCCACACTCAGAGGTCATTACTAGTGTTGGGTCGTAATACAGTCCACACTCAGAGGTCATTACTAGTGTTGGGTCGTAATACAGTCCACACTCAGAGGTCATTACTAGTGTTGGGTCGTAATACAGTCCACACTCAGAGGTCATTACTAGTGTTGGGTCGTAATACAGTCCACACTCAGAGGTCATTACTAGTGTTGGGTCGTAATACAGTCCACACTCAGAGGTCATTACTAGTGTTGGGTCGTAATACAGTCCACACTCAGAGGTCATTACTAGTGTTGGGTCGTAATACAGTCCACACTCAGAGGTCATTACTAGTGTTGGGTCGTAATACAGTCCACACTCAGAGGTCATTACTAGTGTTGGGTCGTAATACAGTCCACACTCAGAGGTCATTACTAGTGTTGGGTCGTAATACAGTCCACACTCAGAGGTCATTACTAGTGTTGGGTCGTAATACAGTCCACACTCAGAGGTCATTACTAGTGTTGGGTCGTAATACAGTCCACACTCAGAGGTCATTACTAGTGTTGGGTCGTAATACAGTCCACACTCAGAGGTCATTACTAGTGTTGGGTCGTAATACAGTCCACACTGAGAGGTCATTACTAGTGTTGGGTCGTAATACAGTCCACACTGAGAGGTCATTACTAGTGTTGGAACATAGGCTCGACCAATTATGTACCAAATACATTTTAAATCAGTTTTATGTTTAATATGTGCAATATGCAGTAGACAATGTATTGTAAAAAGGCATAATCGTAATTATATTTTATGAGGAGGGGGGGGGGGGGGGTTGGGGGCTTGGGCTAATAAAAGGCTATTAATATGCATCAGCTCTAAATATGCATATGTGTGTTTTTTTTTTTATTACCATCTTAGAAAGGGCTTTCCATTTCGTTGTGTTAGGCTTTCAAACAACATCTACCACGACCATGTTTCGCACTGTTTCAACCTTCTGTTGAACTTCAAAATGACCATAATTATAATGCTATACAGGAAATACCACACCTTAGACTGGTCCTGTGGCCTAATGCTACACAGGAAATACCACACCTTAGACTGGTCCTGTGGCCTAATGCTACACAGGAAATACCACACCTTAGACTGGTCCTGTGGCCTAATGCTATACAGGAAATACCACACCTTAGACTGGTCCTGTGGCCTAATGCTATACAGGAAATACCACACCTTAGACTGGTCCTGTGGCCTAATGCTATACAGGAAATACCACACCTTAGACTGGTCCTGTGGCCTAATGCTATACAGGAAATACCACACCTTAGACTGGTCCTGTGGCCTAATGCTACACAGGAAATACCACACCTTAGACTGGTCCTGTGGCCTAAATGCTATACAGGAAATACCACACCTTAGACTGGTTCTGTGGCCTAATGCTATACAGGAAATACCACACCTTAGACTGGTCCTGTGGCCTAATGCTACACAGGAAATACCACACCTTAGACTGGTCCTGTGGCCTAATGCTACACAGGAAACACCACAACTAAGGCTGGTCCATCCATTCAGGTGATACAGACCAGATTTAAAACCAACCTATTACACACCAGTGGTTTGCCCAACCAACAGTGACAGCTGTGGGATATTCTACAGTACATCTTCAACACATGGATATTTCTACTGTTTCTAACATCCCGCCACAACTGTCTGAAGCAGCGATCCTTCTTAGGAAAAACATGTAGCAGTTCCACATTTTAAAGCGAAGACGCACATTTCAAAAATGATCTAAGAATGAGGGTTGTTGCCCAGAAGTTGGGGGGGGGAGACTAAGACTGTTCTGATTAGGTTAAGAAACATACTCATTGTTGTGCGAGGTTAAAAGATATAGCTCACAACAGTCAATCCACATCTTTCCTACAGTCATTTATGGTTCGTTCCAACAATTCGGTGTAACTTGGTAAAAAAACATGTTTGATTTCTCCTCATTTTAACACGGTGTCTTAAAAAACATGTTCAAATTCTTTTTAAAAACAACATGTTTTTCCATCTCAGGAGGTTAAATAAAAAAATAATATGACAGTAAATTCTAATTAACGGAAAAGGGTTGGCTGTAACAGGGTTGGCTGTAACAGGGTTGACTGTAACAGGGTTGGCTGTAAAAAGGTTGGCTGTAACAGGGTTGACTGTAATCGGGTTGACTGTAACAGGGTTGGCTGTAACAGGGTTGGCTGTAACAGGGTTGACTGTAACAGGGTTGACTGTAACAGGGTTGACTGTAACAGGGTTGACTGTGACAGGGTTGACTGTAACAGGGTTGGCTGTAACAGGGTTGGCTGTAACAGGGTTGACTGTAACAGGGTTGGCTGTAAAAAGGTTGGCTGTAACAGGGTTGACTGTAACAGGGTTGGCTGTAACAGGGTTGGCTGTAACAGGGTTGGCTGTAAAAAGGTTGGCTGTAACAGGGTTGACTGTAACAGGGTTGGCTGTAACAGGGTTGACTGTGACAGGGTTGACTGTAACAGGGTTGCCTGTAAAAAGGTGGCTGTAACAGGGTTGACTGTAACACGGTTGACTGTAACAGGGTTGCCTGTAACAGGGTTGACTGTAACAGGGTTGGCTGTAACAGGGTTGACTGTAACAGGGTTGGCTGTAAAAAGGTTGGCTGTAACAGGGTTGACTGTAACAGGGTTGGCTGTAACAGGGTTGGCTGTAACAGGGTTGGCTGTAAAAAGGTTGGCTGTAACAGGGTTGACTGTAACAGGGTTGGCTGTAACAGGGTTGCCTGTAACAGGGTTGACTGTAACAGGGTTGACTGTGACAGGGTTGACTGGTACAGGGTTGACTGTAACAGGGTTGACTGTAACAGGGTTGACTGGTACAGGGTTGCCTGTAACAGGGTTGACTGTAACAGGGTTGCCTGTAACAGGGTTGACTGGTACAGGGTTGCCTGTAACAGGGTTGACTGGTACAGGGTTGACTGTAACAGGGTTAACTGTAACAGGGTTCACCTCCATATTTTGATAAATTCACCTCCGAAGGTGAAATGTGTACTTACATTCTGAAATCTTGCTCTGATTTATCATCCAAAGGGTCCCAGAGATAACATGAAGTGTCGTTTTATTAGATAAAATCCATTTTCATATCCTAAGAAGGTCCACATAGCACGCACGATCGATTTTGTATTTCCACTCATTCAATTTGCAAAGAAAGGAACCTGAGAAAATCTGACCCCCCAAAAAAACGAAAAAAGCATATCCTATAGGATGACCATATTTGGTCAGAAAGCAACGCCTTCATTGCACGCCGATGACGCGGGCGGTCTTCACTTGGACGACTCTAACTTTGTAAATTAAGCACCAATCGGGGTCAGATAAAGCTAGATAGATAGCCAATGAGCTGGGCTTTATGGGGAACCCTGAATCTGACTCAGAATGTAGCTACTAACCTTGTGCGACCGCATGCCTTTTCCTTTTAGACAAAAATTATAAGAATATTCAGTCATGAAGTTGTGAAAACTGGTTGTTTTGCAAATGTTGAACTTATTATATGTCTACTAATACTGGAAAAGATGAATCAAAGTCCAGGTATACAGATTTGACGATATTCTTGCAGAAATATGTCATGTGAATGCAACTGTCTCCTTCACGATTTGGTGACCTCACACTAAATGTCATCTAGTTCATACTGCTTATACTTCAAGTTATCCGTCTCAAACTTTGCACATGCTGCCATCTTGTGGACACCATCGGAATTACAACCAGAGTGACGGGACCTTTCTGTTGCGTTTCAAAATGGTGGTAGAAAAAAAAAAAAACGTTGTTGTTGTAAGAAACTGCATGTTTTTTCTTTGTATTATCTTCTACCAGATCTATTGTGTTATATTCTCCTACATTCCTTTCACATTCCCATCAACTTCAAAGTGTTTCCTTTCAAATGGTATCAATAATATACAGTGCCTTGCGAAAGTATTCGGCCCCCTTGAACTTTGCGACCTTTTGCCACATTTCAGGCTTCAAACATAAAGATATAAAACTGTATTTTTTTGTGAAGAATCAACAACAAGTGGGACACAATCATGAAGTGGAACGACATTTATTGGATATTTCAAACTTTTTTACAAAACAAAAACTGAAAAATTGGGCGTGCAAAATTATTCAGCCTCCTTAAGTTAATACTTTGTAGCGCCACCTTTTGCTGCTATTACAGCTGTAAGTCGCTTGGGGTATGTCTCTATCAGTTTTGCACATCGAGAGACTGACATTTTTTCCCATTCCTCCTTGCAAAACAGCTCGAGCTCAGTGAGGTTGGATGGAGAGCATTTGTGAACAGCAGTTTTCAGTTCTTTCCACAGATTCTCGATTGGATTCAGGTCTGGACTTTGACTTGGCCATTCTAACACCTGGATATGTTTATTTTTGAACCATTCCATTGTAGATTTTGCTTTATGTTTTGGATCATTGTCTTGTTGGAAGACAAATCTCTTTGGGTCTTTTGGGTCGCAAAGTTCAAGGGGGCCGAATACTTTCGCAAGGCACTGTACATATCCTTGCTTCAGGGCCTGAGCTACATGCAGTTAGATTTAGGTATGTCCTTTTAGGCGAACATTGAAAAAAAAGGGGGCGGATCCCTAAGAAGTTAAATCAGCCCGTGACAAGAGGAAGGAACACAATTGGAATGCATGCCGTTCTATCTATAGGTAACAGGATGCCGTGTAACGCTCTCTCTCTCTCGCGCTCTCTCATCGCTCTCCACTCTCTCTGCAGGTCTCTCTCTCTCTCTC